>NC_091838.1:69388108-69691139 GCF_037783145.1 Equus przewalskii | reverse complement strand
TGGTCTTAAGTCTGTCATGGCTATCAGATCAGTGGGGCACGTTTGCGTAGCGGGTGAGAGACTCATTAACTGTAACATAGTTATTAAAAGCACAGATTTTGAAGTCGGATAGCACTGGGGTCAAATTATGGCTTTGCCATTAACTGGCAATGTAACTTTAGGCAAGTTGTTTAACATTTCACAGCCTCTGTTTCTTTTGTAACATGTTTGTAACCAAGTCAAAATCATATTGTTGGTTTACAAACTGGCCCCTGTAGGCAGAGGGCAAGGAGATACAGGAGAAAGAGGCAGGCGCTCCAGATTGGTAGGCAGCAAGTTTAACAAGCAAGGGAACTTACATACGGTGCTTGTCCTGTGAGGCCACAATACAAGCAGATCTCGGCACCCACCTGCCAGAGTCTTAAAAGTGTATACAGCAGCCTTAACGGGGGTCAGTCACATATACCATCCAGATGGTCTAACAACACATTGCTCTCTCAAGGTTACGTCCTTGAAAATGGCTCCTACTGTGTGAGCAGTGGGCAGAATTCACATTCCAAAGACAGGGGAGGGAGTGAGGAGCCTCTGATTGCCGGAGTCTAGCTTGGGGGTCAACCAGTGGTCACGTCCTCTAGATGACCTCCTCCAACAATATTATATTGAAAGAGTTAAATGAGATAACATATGAAAAGTGTATAGCTCAGAGAGTAGCACATGGTAAGTGTGCAATGAATGGAAGTTATAGTAGCTACTTATACTAGCTTGTGCCTGGGCTCCAAATCACTCTAATTAACCTGGGAAGATCCCACGTGACCACAGTGATGCACTTTATCTAGATGAGAAACAGGATTAATTTGATTCCATTATACCTTATTCTTCCTGGGACAAACCCTCTTTCCGATTTAGTTTTATAATGTGTGCTGTGGGAGGTCTTGATTAGAGGGTACAGAACAAACAAAAATAAAAACAAAATCAGGATAAGCACCAACTTCAAACCACAGCAGACAGAATACTCAAAAGGAAAACCAAATCACAGAATCAAAGACTACCAATGCCACAATTTACAAAAAGATAATAATTTCCTTATTCAATATAATTTCCAAGTAAATTACATGGTGCCCCAAAGTCTAGTAAATTGTAATCTAGAGCCATATTAGAATTACTAATCACAACTATGGCAAAAAATTAATGCTTTCCGAGAATTAATGTAGTACAAGTTTTGACAAACATTTCTGTAAAGGGCCAGATAGTAAACAGTCTTGACTTTACGACCCATATGGTTTCCATTGCAATTACTCAACTCAGCCCACTGTAACATGAAAATAGCCATAGACAATATGTAAACAAATGAGTGTGTCTGTGTTCCAATAAATCTTTATTTACAAAAACAGGTGGTGGACTGGATTTTGGCCCATAGACTATAGTTTACTGGCTCCTCCTGTTGAGAATAAAGGAAAAGAAAATTCCCTTTGATTTAACTTCATTACGGTGATTGTCAATCCTAGCCAATTGTCTAGCCAATTTAAAACTCAGTTGGGAGAAATGTCCCATTGGCATATTAATTATGACATTACACATTTCATAGGTTAGGTACAGACTGCCATTTCTCTTGGAAAGTGGCATCTGAAACACTAAATCACAATGTGAAGTGGGGAAATGTATAGGTTTGCAGAGTGACACATAACTTCTCCGGGTCTTTCCTAAAACTCTCTTCTTTCCCATAGTTTTCATTCCCAGTACAAAATATTCTAGTTTCTCTTTCCAGTTTCTTTTGACTTCTGTGTTTCAGGCACCCCAATGCTGAATTGAGGACAGGTTCTGACTTGGAACACAGCCTGCACTCTTTTTTGTTTTGTCAATTAGACAGTCAGCAGATCCTGATCACGTGACATGTGTCATGCTGTATGCGATGTGTGGTGTCTATAACACTGAGCTACTATCCACTTTGATATTAAGCAACTTGGTTGATATCAATCACTGTGATGATGGGTGAAGCAAGAAAGAATCTGAAGTCCCCTGGAGAAGTCATATTATGTCACTTAGGAATAGCATTCTTCTATTGTAAAATGTTATTCCTATGAAACACAGGGGAAAAGACGTAGAGTGGTAAAGAACTAAGTTGAAAGAGAGGTACTTGAATCAAACAATTAAAAGCAAAACAGAGAAGAAAAAAGGCAAGATAGCAGATGCCAGTGTGGGAAGTAGTCTCCAAAGATCACCCCATGTAATCCTCCTCTTACCTGTTGGTGGGTATCAAAGGTGGGGTCTGATTTCCCTTCCTGTATATCTGTGTTGGCCTTAGTGACTTGTTGACTAATAGAACTCAGCAGAAGTGATGTTTTGGTCCTTTTGAGGCCTGATTATAAGAACTTTTGCAGCACCTGCCTGGATCTCTCAGAACATTGGCTTTTGGGACACTCCCTCTTGGGTACCTGAGACCCTACATGAGAAGACCTGACCACTGGGGGAGATGCCACATGGAAGAGCACTGAGGGACCAGACCTGTGAGCAAGCCATCTTTCCCATGCAGCCCATTCCAGTTTACCCACGTAAGTCCCAGACAAATAGCTTTTTTTATTGTAATATAAGTGCCTGACATTAAGCTTTTGATTGCCAAAAGATCGACTTTAAAGACATCCACCTTGAATAAACATACCGTCAGCTACACAACTAGATCAAGAGCTGGACTGCCACACCCATCAAGTTCTCCTTTTATAAAGACCTGGGAGACCTAGATAACCGACCACTTGAGTGACCCTACTTTTCCCTTCCTGCACTTTAATTCCTACTCTTGTGTTTTAAATTCACCAATAAAGAGTGAACCTCTGAAACCTAGGCACTCTTAACCCCAGTATAGGCAGAACCCCAGGTCTGCACTCTCTCCCTCTACCCAGGACCATGCTGCCTGGTCTAGGTGTGCTGTGGACCCTCTGGGACCTGTGTGTAATAAACCTTGTTTTTTCAAAATTCCCTGATGGTTGTTGCTGAGGTATGTCTTGCAATCATAATAACAACCACAAGGGCTGGTCCAGCCACAGCATTAGCTCTAGTCATGGAAATGTCTGGGGGCTCGCCATAAGTAGTAACAAGAGATTTTCACATATTAAGGTCTCTGGGGTAACTATTTGAGTTCAAAACTGATTCAGCTTGAACTAGAAAGCCTGACTTATGGCCTATCAAACATATATTGTACATCTGCTTATCCATTAAAGGAATCTCTCTTGAGATAAAGATTGCATACTTCCCCTCCTACACCCTATTGGTGACAGCACCCTATTGGTAATCCCCAGATTAGTCCCTTTCCTGGCATCATGGTCATGTTGACCTGCTAATTTTCAGCTGAATACCTCTTTGAAAATGTATCCTGGGGGTGTTTAATGTATCTTCTTTGTTCTAAAAAGATATGACTGTACTGAAACTCATGCTTCTCTGGAATGTCTTCTATGGCCTTCCCGGATTATAATCCTCACTTTGGCTCATAATGAACTCACCTCAATTTTGATTTATAGGTTGGTTAGGGATTATTTGCATTGACAGTAGTATGGCCCAGGAGAGTACCCACAGGCATTGGTAGCTGATAGCATCACTATCAGTAGGCTGGGAGATACAAACTACATGTGCTACAGTCTCAGCCACTATCTGCTACAATTGCATGAGAGATCCAAGTAAGAACCACCAGCTGAGCTCCAGTCAACCCACAGAACCATGAAAAATAATAAATGTTGTTTTAAGTCACTAACTTTGGGGATGGTTTATTATGCAGCAATTGATAACTGAGGTAGCCAGGAAAATTAATTAGATCTCCCTCTCTGGGAAACATAGATGATTGATATTGTAGGGGAGGAAGACATTTCCTCTACCCACACTAGGTCCTTCTGGCTGGACAAAGAATTAAATTCACATGAGACAAAATAACAGGAGAAAATTAAACAAAGTTTTATAAAATGTATACATGGGAGAGACCCAGAAAAACTGAGTAACTAGCCAAAAAGGCAGAAGCTCTCACCTTAAATACCATACTCAGCTAAAGACAAAGGAGGATGTTGGGGTTAGGGGGAGTCAGTTATGGGAGATTACCAGAAAAGCACAGTAAACAAGAGTAAGGTTATTATTCAGATTTAAGTCCTTGCCTTCTGCATCAATAAGAGTTTCTAGAGATAAGGTCATCCCCCCTTCTTCCTGGTGCAGAGAGGGAGACACCTTTACAGATGGAGATTTCCTTTACAAATGTGAATGTCTCTTAACAAAGCATGACTTCTACTTTTCAGAGTTTCATTCCTGTCTGCCGTTTTTTGAAAGTAACCAGCTCCAAATAATCCTCATGCCAAAGAGACCTATCTTAGGGTGGCCAATTCCACCCTCGGATAGAGAGGGTGTGTGCCCCAGACAGAGAGGATTCTAGACTCTCTAAACTTACCAGAGGGCTTGTGGCTTCTTTAGAAGATGAACAGTGAAGATTTGACAAGACAAATAAGCAAAAATGTGAAACAAAGCTAGTCAAATACTGCCAATGGAGAGCAAAAATCACAGTTTGAGATGAAAGGTTTTATCTGGCTTCTGTCTTGCATCAGCTCATGCGGTGATGTCCTGGGAATCTGGAAAGCTGTGCTTAGAAGCACGTTTACTCCAGGGTCGCTGTGTCTACAAAAGCTCCCTTCCTTTGTATATGTGTTGCAAATTGAATGTCTGTAAGTTGAACAATAGACTTTTAGGTCTAAGAGGAAGTTCCCTGACAGAACAAAAACTATTATGAAATAGCTAGTGATGACTCCTGTGGGCACTGTAGCTCCAGGTTGCGCATCACGCAGAACTGTTATGCAGGTAGGGTATGGAAGATGAAAATGGGTATATGAAAAGCGGTTTAGCAGTCCGTTCAAACAGAAGAAAGTGTAGCCGACAGCAAAGCTGGATGTAGAGAAGTCAAGTCCTGCCTTTATTCATTGGATTTCTGTTCCCTCTGTTCAGATCCTTGGTCCTCTATTTCTATTGTTCTCATAATGGGTTTGGTGGTGGTGGTTTGTGTGTATGCTTTTTAAAACTTACATAAGCCATTTATGTGCTTAAGATAGATATCATTTGCTATCTTATTTAACTCTAAATCATTTTTACTATTTCTATAGTCGGCTTTATTTTTTGAACATACTTAAACATAACATTTTTACAGTTGATTTCTTTATTCTTATGTATTCTTCTACTGCTTTTAAAATTTAAAATTCCTCCCCACTCTGTAGGTTAAAGTAAATATTGAAGTATTTTCTTCCTTTCTTTGAGACTGTAAAACATTTAATTAAGCCAAAATCACTTCATTATATTAATATTGCTGCTTTTGACAGAGCTAAAGCAAATTTTTCAGTAATAAGGAAATGATCAATTGAGTGTATCCAATTGTCTTAAGCTTGATTGAATATGTTTCTTAAACCAACTGAAAGAATGAATTTGACAGAAGAGATGTTGATTTTATGATTTCATGTAAATCTGCATGAAATGAGAAAATGTTCTAATGTTCTATTTATTTATTTTTTCTTTTTTTTACTGGTTCAGAAGTTCTTCACAAAATACTGAATTATGTGGCATGGTCCTTTGCAGGGTAAGTAGCATCAAAACACTGATTCTGCAGAATGTTAATTTATGCTGCATGATAAAAGGGTTTGTGGTCAAACACATTTGGGAAATACTGGTTTGAACAGAATTAAATTGGTTTTTTACTCAAGGACTTCTCAGACTATTTAATGTATATCGTGAATTTCCAAGAGTGTAAGATAATATGCAGCGGTGTCTAAACTTACTCAACCATGGCCTCCTTCCTCCCCAGCCTCCCTCCCTCTCTACCAGAGCATCTTGGAGGACTAGTGTTCTATAAACAGACTTTGGGAAATACTGACGTGCTGAAAAGAATCCTGAACTAGACATTACAAAATCTTGAATAAGGCCCTTCGCTAGTCTGGAGCAGTTTCGTCATTTGTATAGTAAGCCCTGGACCTTCATAATAATTAGAAATCTGTAAAATAATCTCTAAAAATTCTGTCCAGGTCTAGCTGTAGGTCCTTTGTGTCAGTGTTGCCTAACCAAATCAGCACTTGCATTCAGCAAGGTCCTTTCTAAAACTGAAAATGTAGAAGCAATCTCAAGTGACTTCTGAAATCCCTTTTACTTTTGATGTTCTTGGTTCAAAGCTCAACGCTTTGGATTATATTATAGAAATAACTTACAGCATCCTTCGTATATAGTGCTATTTGATCACAGAATTTTGTCTATGATGGACATGGGAAGTTTGAATAAAAAAGGAAAAAATTTAGAGTAGGGTTTCCTGTATATAGGGTCACCATACCTTCTGGTTTGTCCTGAATATTCCTCCTTTAATACTTGATGCCCTGGCATAACCATTAATAACATTCCCTTTCACTTCAAACGGATAACACAGTTATTAAAAAAAATGTCAACCAAGTATAAATCACTGTTCTAGTGAAGGACTTTATATGTACTATATTATTTAATTTTCTCAAAACTCTATGGGGTTGGTACCGCTGTTATCTCTATTTACAGATGGAGAAACTGTCATATAACTTGTTCAGTAAGTGATGGAGATTTGAACTCCAACAATCTGATTTCAGAGCTCCTTCTGTTAAACTACACTATAGTATTCATTTCAACCTGTAACACCAATAAATTTTTTTAAATGAATTTATTTTTATTGCAGTAACATTGGATTATAACATTATGTAACGTTTGGGTTACATCGTAATATATTTCAAATTCTGTGTAGATTACATCATGTTCACCACCCAAAGACTGATTACAGTCCATCACCACATATGTGTGCCTAATCGCCCGTTTTGCTCTTCCTCCTCCTTTTTTCCCCTCTGGTAACCAACACACAATCTCTGTTCCTATGTGTTTGTTTGTCATTGTTTTTATCTTCTACTTATGAGTGAGATCATACGGTATCTGACTTTCTCCCTCTGACTTATTTCACTTAGCATAATACCCTCAAGGTCCATCCATGTTGTCACAAATGGCCAGATTTCATCATTTCTTATGGCTGAATAGTATTCCATTGTGTATATATACCACGTCTTCTTTATCCATTCATCCCTTGATGGGCACCTATGTTGCTTCCAAGTCTTGGCTGTTGTGAATAAAGCTGCAGTGAACATAGGGGTGCATGTATCTTTATGCCTTTGTGTTTTCAAGTTCTTTGGATAAGTACCCAGCAGTGGAATAGCTTTATCATATGGTTAGATCTATTCTTAATTTTCTGAGGAAATCCATACTGCTTTCCATAGTGGCTGCACCAGTTTGCACTCCCACCAGCAGTGTACGAGGGTTCCCTTCTCTCCACATCCTCTCCAACACTTGTTGTTTCCTGCCTTTTTCATTTATAGCCATTCTAACCAGAGTGAGGTGATATCTCATTGTAGTTTTGATTTGCATTTGCCTGATAGTTAATGATGTTGAACATCTTTTCATGTGTCTCTTGGCCATCTGCATATCTTCTTTGGAGAAATCTCTGTTCAGATCTTTTGCCCATTTTTTAATTGAGTTACTGGGTTTTTTGTTGTTGAGATGTATGAGTTCTTTGTATATTTTGGATTTTAACCCCTTATCTGATGTATGGTTTGCAAATATCTTCTCCCAATTGTTAGGTTGTCTTTTCGTTTTGTTGATGGTTTCCTTTGGTGTGCAGAAGATTTTTAGTTTGATGTAGTCCCATTTGTTCATTTTTTCTTTTGTTTCCCTTGCCTGATCAGACATGGTACTTGAAAATATGCTGCTAAAACCCATGTCAAAGAGCGTATCGCCTATGCTTTCTTCTAGAAGTTTTATAGTTTCAGGTCTTACATTCGACTCTTTAATCTATTTTGAGTTGATTTTTGTGCATGGTGTAAGATTATGATCTGCTTTTATTTATTTATTTTTTTTTGCATGTGGCTGTCCAGTTTTCCCAATACCATTTATTGAAGAGACTCTCCTTTCTCCATTGTATGCTCTTGGCTCCCTCGTCGAATATTAACTGTCCATAGATTTGTGGGTTTATTTGTGGGCTCTCGATTCTGTTCCATTGATCTGTGTGTCTGTTTTTGCACAGTACCATGCTGTTTTGATTACTATGGCTTTGTAGTATATTTTGAAATCAGGGAGTGTGACACCTCCAGCCTTGTTCTTTTCCCTCTGATTCCTTTGGTTATTCGGGCTCTTTTGTTGTTCCATATAAATTTTAGGATTCTTTGTTCTATTTTTGTGAAAAATATTGGTGGAACTTTGAGAGGGGTTGCATTGAATCTCTACATTGCTTTAGGAAGTATCGACATTTTAACTATGTTATTTCTTCCAATCCAGGAGTATGGAATATCTTTCCATTTCTTTGTGTCTTCTTCAATTTCTTTCAACAATGTTTTACAGTTTTCGGTGTACAGATCTTTCACCTCTTTGGTTAAGTTTATTCCTAGGTGTCTTATTCTTTTTGTTGCAATTGTAAATGGGATTGTATTCTTAATTTCTTCTGCTGCTACTTCGTGGTTAGTGTATAGAAATGCAACTGATTTTTGTATGTTCATTTTGTATCCTGCAACTTGACTGTACTCGTTTATTATTTCTAAAAGTTCTAAAAGTTTTTTGGTGGATTCTTTAGGGTTTTCTATATATAAAATCATGTCTGCATATAGTGACAGTTTCACTTCTTCTTTTCCAATTTGAATCCCTTTTATTTCTTTGCTTGCCTGATCGCTCTGGCTAGGACTTCCAATATTATGTTAAATAAGAGTGGTGAAAGTGGGCATCCTTGTCTGATTCCTGTTCTTATTGGGATAGCTTTCAGTTTTTCTCCATTGAGAATGATATTAGCTGTGGATTTATCATAGATGGCCTTTATTATCTTGAAGTATTTTCCTTCTATACTCATTTTATTTAGAGTTTTTATCATAAATGGATGCTGTATCTTGTCAAATGTTTTCTCTGCATGTATTGAGATGATCATGTGATTTTTATTCTTCATATTGTTAATGTGGTCTATCACGTTGATTTATTTGCTGATGTTGAACCATCCCTGCATCACTGGAATAAAACCTACGTGATCATGATGTATGGTCTTTTTAATGTATTGTTGTATTCAATTTACTAGTATTTTGTTGAGGATTTTTCCATCAATGTTCATCAATGATATTGGTCTGTAATTTTCTTTTTTTGTGTTGTCCATGTCTACTTTTGGTATCAGGATACTGTTGGCTTCGTAGAATGAGTTAGGAAACCTCCCCTCCCCTTCAATTTTTTGGAACAGTGTGAGAAGGCTAGGTACTAAATCTTCTTTGAATGTTTGGTGGAATGCACTGGAGAAGCCATTTGGTCCTGGACTTTTATTTTTTGAGAGGTTTTTGATTACTGTTTTGATCTCCTTACTGGTGATTGGTCTATTCAAATTCTCTACTTCTTCTTGGTCCAGTTTTCGAAGGTTGTATGATTTTAAGACTTTATCCATTTCTTCTAGATTATCCAATTTGTTGGCACATAGCTTTTCATTGTATTCTTATAATCTTTCATATTTCTGAGGTGTCCATTGTAATTTGCCCTCTTTTATTTCTGATTTTGTTTATTTGAGCCTTCCCTCTTTTTTTCTTGGTGAGTCTAGCTAAGAGTTTGTCAATTTTGTTTATCATTTCAAAGAACGAACTCTTGGTTTCATTAATTTTTTCTATTGTTTTTTTAGTCTCTATTTCATTTATTTCTGCTCTGATTTTTATTATTTCCTTCCTTCTGCTGATTCTGGGCTTTGTTTATTCCTCTTTTTCCTGTTCCTTTAGGTGCACTGTTATATTCTTTATTTGGGATTTTCCTTGTTTGTTGAGGTAGGCCTGAGTTGCTATAGGCTTTCCTCTTAGAACCACTTTTTCTTTATCCCATATATTCTGGCATGTTATATTTTCATTTTCATTTGTCTCCAGGAATTTTTTGATTTCTCCTTTGATTCCTTCATTGACTCACTAGTTATTCAGTAGCATTTTGTTTAATCTCCACATTTTTGTGGCTTTTCTGATTTTCTTCCTGTAGTTGATTTCTAATTTCATAGCTTTGTGATCAGAAAAGATGCATGATATTATTTCAGTCTTTTAAAATTTATTAAGACTCAGTATGTGGCCTAATATGTAATCAATCCTGGAGAATTCTCCATGTGTGTTTGAAAAGAATGTGTATTCTGTGGTTTTTGGCTGGAATGTTCTATATGTATCTACTAAGTCTATCTGGTCAAATGTGTCATTTAAGGTCAGTGTTTCCTTATTGATCTTCTGTTTGGATGATGTATCCATTGGTGTAAGTGATGAGTTAAAGTCCTCTACTATTATTGTGTTACCGTCTATTTCTCCTTTTATGTCTGCTAGTAATTGCTTCATATATTTAGATGCTCCTGTGTTGGATGCATAGATATTTACAAGTGTTACAGCCTCTTGTTGGATTGTTCCCTTTATCACTATGTAGTGCCCTTCTTTGTCTCTTGTAGCAGTTTTTGTTTTAAAGTCTATTTTGTCTGATATAAGTGTCACTACCCCCACTTTCTTTTCTTTGCCATTTGCATGGAGTATCTTTTTCCATCCTTTCACTTTCAGTTTGTGCGTGTCTTTAGGTCTGAAGTGTGTCTCTTGTATGCAGCATATATGTGGGTCTTTTTTTTTATCCAACCAGCCACCCTGTGTCTTTTGATTGGAGCATTTAGTCCATTCACATTCAAAGCAGCTATTGATAAATATGTATTTATTGCCATTTTGTTACTTTTTTTCTGGGTGTTTTAGTAGTCCTTCTCTTGCTGTCTTTCCTTGTGGTGTGATGGATTTCTTTAGCAATATGTTTGATTTCTTTCCTCTTACTTATTTGTATACCTGTTATGGGTTTCTGGGTTGTGATTTCCATGAGGTTCCTATATAAAATTCTATGTACATAGCAATCTATATTGAATTGATAGTCTCTTTAGCTTGATCTCTTTCTAAAACTTCTACTCTTTTACTCCCCTCCTCCCACATTTTGTGTTTTTGGAATCATATATAATCTCTTGTTTTGTGTGTGTCTATCCATTACCCTCTTATCATTGAAATACGTAATTTTAGTACTTTTGTCTTTTAACCTTCATATTATTTTCATATGTGGTTGATCTGCTACTTTTACTGTATTTTTTCCTTACTATTGAATTTATTGCCCGTTTTCTTTGATAATTTTCTTATCCCTATTTGTGGTCTTCTCTTTCCCACTTAAATAGGTCCCTTCAGCACTTTTTGTAGAACTTGTTTCTTGGTGATAAACTCCTTTAATTTTTGCTTGTCTGAGAAGCACTTTATCTCTCCTTCCTTTCTGAATGATAACCTTTGTGGATAGAGTATTCTTGGTTGTAGGTTTTTGCCTTTCAGCACTTTAAATATGTCATGCCACTCTCTTCTAGCCTGTAGTGTTTTGGCTGAGAGGTCTGCCAATAGCCTCATAGGTTTTTCTTTGTATGTTACTTGATGCCTTTCTCTTGCCACTTTTAGGATTCTCTATCTTTAATTTTGGACATTTTAATTGTGATGTGTCTTGATGTGAGCCTCTTGGTATTCATCTTGTTTGGTACTTTCTGTGCTTCCTGTAATGGGTATCTGTTTCCTTCCTTAGGTTAGGAAAGTTTTCAGCTATTATTTCTTCAAATAGATTCTCTGACCCTTTGTCTCTCTTTTCTCCTTCTTGGACACCTATAATCCAAATGTTAGTGTGCTTGATATTGTTCCAGAGTTCCCTCAGGCTATTTTCATTTCTTTTAATTCTTTTTTCTTTTATCTGCTCAGCTTCGGTGATTTCTTCTAGTCTTTGTTCCAGCTTGCTGATCTGTTCTTCTGTATCATCTACTCTGCTATTGAGTCCTTCTAGTGAGTTTTTCATTTCCAGTATCGTTTTCTTCATTTCTGATTGGTTCTTTTTTATATTTTCCAGTTCTTTGTTGACGTCCTCACTGTGCTCATCCAGTCTTCTCCCAATGTCAGTGAGCATCCTTATGAGTTTTTGTTTGACCTCTTTGTCAGGTAGATTGCTAATTTCTGTTTCACTTAGTTTTTTGTCTGGGATTTTGTCCTGTTCCCTTGCTTGGAAAGTATTCCTTTTCCTCCTCATTATGCTTTTTTCTCTGTGCTTATATCTATGTATTATGTCAGTCAGCTACATCTCCTGATCTTGGAGAAGTGGCCTTATGTAAGAGATGTCTTTTGAGGCCCAGCAGTGTGCTTCCCTCTCATCACCAGTCCAGAAGATCCAGGAGTGACCTTTGTGTGGGCTACATGTGTCCTTCTGCTGTGGCAGGGTTGCTTTTACTGCATGTGCCAAGGAGTCTAGTTTTTCCTCTCTGGTTGGCTGTTTGTAAATCGGGTTTGGGGAGTCCCAGCACTGTCGGCTACAAGGTATAATAGCACACCCCTGTCGCAGTTATCCTGTTACTTGAGTAGGTACCCAGTGTAGCTGGTTGCTAGGCTCAGGGGCTTACAGATGCTGTAGGCCTCAGGCCTGCAAGGCTGTTGTCAGCTCTCTTAGGATTGCAGCTGAGTAGGGCTGCCCCAGGCACAGTAGCTCCCAATTGTTTCAGGCTTTGGAACATTCTGCTGATTCTCTTTGCTGCTATTTGTGAAACATAGGTCTTCTGCTGCTGATAAGCCCCACGCCCCACAGGTCCATACACACTGTCAACACAGCTCTGGTCTGTGGACACTTCCCAACCTCCTGGAGTGTACCCAGTCGCCATGCTGAAGAGGCTCTCACCTCTCCACCAACACCCCCCAACAGTTCACCCAGTCCTCACATATGCTCTACCCCACAGAGCTGGACTCACTTGCCTCCTGTAGAGGATCAAGGAACCCAGTCTATGCAGGCTGACAAGTAGCCTGAGGGCTTGCTGTTGGGTGGGACTGGTCCCTAGGGCAGGCTGCCTGCCCTGGCTGAACTGGGTTAAATCTGCACTCGAGTGGGTGTGGCAGACCCCTGGGCCAACAGGCCAGGGGAAGAACTTCAATGGCATCTGCCAGGGTCTGTGTCAGCAAGCCTGTACTAGGTCACAGAAATGGCTGCCACCAATGTCTCAGTCTCTTGAGAGGTCTCACCTCTCACCAAGATGCACCTGGAGCCTACCAGGTGAGTCTCTTTTCACCAAAGGACCATACAGCTTTCTTTTTGCTGATTTTAGGTTGCTCTCTGAGACAGATGAATTTGTGCACAGGCCCTTTAAGAGTTGGGTTTTTTTGCCTTTTGTCTGATAGCTTTTCTGGGTGTATTCCTGCTACAGTTAATAGCCAGTGAAGGCAGA
Organism: Equus przewalskii; assembly: GCF_037783145.1. Taxonomy (NCBI): domain Eukaryota; kingdom Metazoa; phylum Chordata; class Mammalia; order Perissodactyla; family Equidae; genus Equus; species Equus przewalskii. Next base: position 69,677,860 of record NC_091838.1, on the reverse strand, counting down.
TAGTAGGACACTTGTCTCAGTTGTGTTGAGTCTGAAGGATGCTTATAGTGCTAATGTGCCCCCACTAAGGTCCCCACTTCTTCAAGGAAGGCTGTGTACCTTAGGGTTGCTGCCTCCTGGCTGGCTGTGAAGCTCTGCTGCTTATGGAGTTAGCTTTATTTCTCTCCAGAAGGAATTTATACCTCTTCTGCCTCAGTCAGGACTATCCCTTGTGGGGATTCTTTTTATCCAGCTTTTATTTTTCTCTCCAGGGTAATTTTTCCAAGAATAGTTGTGACCTGGTTGTGTTCATGGGAGAAGGTGAGGTCAGAGTCTGCCTACATCATCTTCTTCATGAGATCTCTCTAATACCAATTATTATAGCTCTAAAACATATGATGCCCTCCATGCCTTTGCTTAAACATTTTCTTCATTGGAATATCTCATCCCTTCCCTTTCTTCCTTTGTCCATAAATCCTGTTAATTGGGAAAGTCTTTGCTTGCAATGGCCTTCACCACAAAACCTTCTGCTTATTCTATCGATCACAATGGCACACAATTAGTTGGAATCTCACTAGAAGTTATTGTCTCTTTTCTCATTTCAGCATATATTCAGACATCCCCATTAAGAAGCATAAATGATTCAATGATTGTGTGTGTATTCCTGATCCAGATTAAAGTTCTTGCCGGCCTGGGACCATGGCTGAAACTGCTTTCCAAAGTGCCTCCTAAGATACAATACCATCCCAGTCAATACCATCTTAACCTTCCATTCTCACAGGGAGAGAAAATGCAAAGGACAATAACAACAACAACAACAAAATCCACAGCTTCAAAATGCCTGTGTGTTCTTGGCTTTTGGTTAGATATCAGTGGTAGTACAGGAGTCAAAATATTTGGCTTTACCTTTGTTCTTTGATGACCCTAGGCAATAATTTTCTTCAAGCCTCGGTTACTTCATCTATAGATGATTATCTGTGTAATAACATGTGCCCTGTCCACTATAAAGGATTTTACATTCATCTAAAGAGACAACTTGTAGAGAAGTGCTTTGTAAATTATGATGTGCTATACAAGTCTATGGGGTTGATTATTTGAATCATAAGGCATCTTGGATCTACAGGCATTTCTTTTTGATTTGGGAGAAGACAAATTTGTAAGCAACATTTCTCTTTTGAAGTTTTAATCTAGTTTGAAGTCTGATTTTGCCAGTTAATTCTGATAAACTTTCAGGAGAAGCAGGATCTAGAAAAGCCACTCCATGAATCCACAAACTTCTTCCAGGGCAGCCCCAAGCATGCTGTGGGAGGTACTTGGTGCTAGGGGCAGATGCTTTCCTCTCCCATTAAAAAGCAAATAAGTTTTCTAGAGAAACTGATTCATTTAAGGCTGCTGGGCAGCAGACAAAACATCTTCTGCATTTTGTTGCCTGTGGAAACAGGCGAACAAAGCACCCAGGGGTTACTAATATTTTCACCTTTTTGGATATCTTTCTATTACTCATCATTTGGTGTTTCCATCCACTCTGCTCACCTATTTTTTAATGAACTCCTAACCCATCCCAGGTGGATTGCTGAGCTACAATCCAATAACATTTGGAGCCGGGAAATTAATTTTCTGATGTCCTACTTCAACCCTCTCTTATTGCGCCTTACATTTGTCTTATATTTTACCTCACCACTAGCAACTCCAAATGTATATATTTCCTTCAATATCCTTCTATCCTAGGGAAGACTGTAGGTCAAAAGAGGTTAGTTTATCAGTGCTTGAAACTGTGTCAGGGCCAGTTGGGAAAAGAAAGAACCTAGAAGAAATGGCTGTGGAGGAGACAGTACTACTCCACCCTCAGTGTCTCCTTAGTGGCTTGTAATCAGAACAACAAATAAACTTGATGTAGTAAACACATGATAGGTCAAATTGGCCATTATCCTCTCAGAGCAGGACTGTTACCTCTATTTCATCTTTCTCTGTTTTGTGAAAACTTTTCCCACAGAGACCATTTCTGAGTCTCTTTGAACTCCATTGGGAAGATTATTTTTCATCCTTGTAACTCATCTTAATTTTCTTTTCCCAAGGCAGTTTGTACTTCAGACACAGTCTGACATTTCTCTCCTTCTTGTATTTGGTTTTATGTGCAAAATAAAGTAAGAGTTCCTGTACTCAGAATGGGAAAGAGATAGGAACTCACATTTGTCAAGCCCCTATAATATACTAGGCAGTGTTCTCTATGCTTTTCGTATTTTAGTTTATGCAGATATCATATCAGCTCAGTGAAATAGGTATTGTTATTCCTACTTTAAGAACAAGATATCCAATTCTCAGAGAGCAGGTCCAAAACAGACCTGGGATTTGAACCTAGGTATGCCCTGACACAAATGCCCTTGTTTTTTTATTATATCAGCTGAAAGCAATGAAGTATTCTAGCTTCTTAAACTTTCTGATTGAAAGAGAATCAGAAAAGTGTTTTAATTATAAACCATTCTTGATCACAGTATTTCTAAAAAGAAACAATTGCTTGATAAGTAATGAATGCTCTTTGATTTTTTAAAAATTAAACTATTTTGAAATAATTATAGATTCATATGCAATTATAAGAAATAATACAGAAAGATCCTGTGTACTGTTTACCAAGTTTCTCTTAGTGGTAACATCTTTCAAAACTATAGTACAGTACCAAACCAGGATAGTGACACTATACAGTCAAGATATGGAACATTTCCATCATTGTAAGTTCCCTCATGTTGTCCTTTTACAGTTACAGCCTTCTTTCTCCAGCCACCACCCCTGGCTCAACAATGAACAACTAGTAATCTGTTCTCCATGTCTATAATTTTATTATTTCAAGAATGTTATATAAATGGAACCATACAGTATGTACACTTAATGGGATTGGCTTTTTTTCAATCAGTGTAATTCTCTGGAGCTTCATCCAGGCTTTTGCATGTATCTTAGTTTCTTCCTTTTCATTGCTTAGTGGTAGTCCGTGGATATACTGCAGATTGTTCAACCATTCACACGTTGATGGACATCTCAGTTGTTTCTAGTTTTTGGCTATTTTGAATAAAGCTGTTATGAACATTTGTGCACAGGTTTTTGTGTGAGAAGATATCTGCTTTTCTTTGGGATACATGCAATTGCTGGATCACATGGTAGTTGCAGATTTAGTTTTTAAGAAACAGTCAAACTCTTTTCCAGAGTGGCTATGCCATTGCATTCCCACCAGTAATGTCTGGGTGGTTCAGTGTTGCTGCATCTTCACTAACATTTAGTGCCATCAGTATTTTTTTTTAGTCATTTTGATAGGTATGTAGTAATATCTCATGTTTTTTAATTGAATTTTTCTAATGACCAATGATGTTGAACATTTTTTCAGATCCCGGGTGTGGACATGGCACCATTCATCAAGCCATGCTGTAGCAGCCGTCCCACATATAAAGTAGAGGAAGATGAGCACGGATATTAGCTTAGGGCCAGTCTTCCTCAGCAAAAAAAAAAAAAAAAAAAAACGGAGGATTGGCAGATGTTAGCTCAGGGCTGAGCTTCCTCAAAAAATAATTATTTAGGTTATTCTACTTTCTTTGCTTTTCCATATAATTTTCCCCTATAACATCTCTGTTATCATTTTTCTCTAACAGTTTCTTCTTTTGTCTTCAAAAAAGATTAAATTATTTTTTCTTTAGTAATATTGTAAAACATACCATATTCCCCTTCCTTAGGTTTTCCACTAATAACTTGCTAACCAAGACCAACTTTTTTTTTTTAACTCTGTTTTATGGATGCTTCCATCAATTTTTATTTTTTGGCAATAAAATGTGCTGAACTGAACTCAATAGTTCTCATTCAGGACAATATCTATTCAGAATCTAGGGAGGATGTTGTAATCCACTAACTTGAACCAGGTCAACAAATAAATTTTAGGCACTATGCTATGAAATGTGGGCTATAAAACACATTTAGTATGGTATACTGTGTACAGTATATGTATATATATGATTCTCCATGAAGATGTTTAATTTACAAAGGCATTATTTTTAGGTCAAACATGACCAGTATAACGTTGTCCTGTTTTCATCTTTAAATTACTTGCTGAGTCATCTATATGGACAGTGGCTACTTAGAAGAACTTAAGAATAGAGAAAACAGGTAACAAAAAGCTGTAAGACAAGCAAGTTTAACTAAACATTTATGAGAACAGACTAAAAGACACTCTGGAACCACAATTCAAGGCTTTATCAAGAAAACAAATATCTTCAATTCCTTGATTCTGCCTCTGGTAGTTCTACTTTAGAAGTGTGTAAACTGAAGCCAGTGAATAGGATAAATATGATCAATAGTATAATGAACAGAAAGTACACAAAATAGAGTGTGACATTGATTTCAGCCATCCAGGATACTCTTTTTACTGAGTTTTTAGGTGGAAACTGTCTACATCATCAGTTTGTTCCAATGAACTCAACTTTAGCAATTGGACTTCCTTGGACCGATTGTTTCTGGTGGGTTTCCAGAGAACCTTAGTTTAAAGTCTCTGATGGTTGCAAATTTATAATTCTGAGGCCTTTTCCTTGTTTTCAGAGGTTTGGGGCTGATAATGACAGCTATGGTTCAGAGTAAGTAATTCACAAGGATCTGTCACTAAAGTTTGGCTCCATCCCTGTCTGTATAAGTTGTTATGCCACATGGAAGGAACGCCACGTTTAATAGTTTGTTATTGTTGTGTCTGTTTGTTTTTAGCCACTGTGAGTGATATGACTTTTTACAAGAGTGCTTTATCTCATCCAGAAAATAAACATTGGTATGAAACACATGTTCATGAAGGTATGAAGCTGTAGCAAGATGCAATTGTATAAAATCCATTTGGAGATGCTGAAGGGCTCTTTTAGATGGTACTTCCAGCCCATGTCTAACCTTTATAGTTTTTAGTTACAGGTATAACATGAATCAGTCACATCTTCTAGAAAATTTTTTTCATCAGTGGACAATTTATTGTGGACAATTTTCCCCTACTGTGGCATGTCTTCTGTAAGATTTTGTCAAATGTTCATCTGGGGTTTTATTCAGTGTTAGAAAGCAGCCATCTTGGATTTGCCAGATATAATTCTCATGGATCTTAAAACCCATTTGTTCCCAGTTTTTATTTTGGGATTTGGGTCAAATTTGTGTCTGTAGTGGAATCCTTTAACTTTTCCATGGAATTTCCTTTGTATTACAAGAAGTTGATAGGTAAGGACTATGTTTAGAGAAGCATACTTAGTATGATGATATGCTAAAGCATTTTGTGTAACTTTAGTGTATCTCTTTTATGATGAATCTCTACCTGTAGGATAGCAATTTTTTGCAGGGGAAGGAAAATTCTTAATTTGCATATATTATCCTAAGGTAGTTAAACTATTTCAAAATTATATATTGGCTATCAGTGAATATGTTTACCCTTCTGTTTTTAACAATTTGATGTGTCCTAGAAAGGGCCACTGTTCAGCTATTTGAATCAACTTGGTTTCCAGTAAGGGATTAGATTCTACAAGAGAGACTGAACGAGTTACTGCATATCCAACCTGGTATTATCCCTTTTCATTACTAAGATAAGACCCAGCAACAAAAATATATTAAGTCAAGACTCAAGGAAGTGTACAAAAAAATCTTGTTCTGGACATGGATACTTCTTGAACAACAGAAACACAATCAAGAAATTTATTTCATCATGGGGCTAGCCCCATGGTCGAGTGGTTAAATTTCCAGGCACTCTGCTTTGGCAACCTGGGTTGGCGGGTTCAGATCCCAGGCACAGACCTACTCCACTCATCAATTATGCTGTGGAGACATCCTGCAAACAGAGTAGAGGAGGATTGGTGCAGATGTAGCTCAGGGCTAATCTTCCTCAAGCAAAAATAAAAGAGGAAGATTGGCAACAGATTTTAGCTCAGGGTAAATCTTCCTCACCAAAAAAAGAGAAAAAAAAGATATTTATTTCATCAGATAAATGTAAGACAGTTTTTAGATTGAGAGACAATAACAGTATTTCATAATTAGGTCATTGGCTAGCAGAGACATGCTGGTTGTTTTTGGTTAGGAATAGGGATTATGATGCATGTGATAACATCAGATTTAAAAGTGATACTGGTATGAAATCTACATACACTTTGAATAGTTTATCTGAGACTGCAATTGCTTTGAGGCAGAAGATAAATCTTGGCAGTCGGATTAGGGCAATCTAAAGTAGACAATGGGTCTTTGTAGGGTACCATGTGGTTGAGTTAACAGCTCTAGGATATGGCCTAACATATTAGTAAATACAAAAAATAAATTGATGATAGTCTGAGAAAAATTGATGTGCTCTGCTCTAATTATGCTATCACTGTACATGAGGTTTTTGCCCATAAGACTCTGAAATTATGGCTAATTATTTCTTTAATCACATATAACGTGATCATCTTTAATCACATATAATGTGTCATCACATCTAGGATGTTTTTCTGAGACTTCCAATCATAATGATTCTGTGGTACGTTTTGTCTGGAAGTTCCATTTGTAAAGTAAATTCTTTGTATTAAATTGAAGTTTGTTTTGATTTCCAGCTTGCTTACTTTCTCAGAGTCTGTGGAAATGTTTGGTTACATGCTGAAGATATTCAGAATTAGAAATTATCCATTTCATGTTTTTTTCTGATAAAGTCCCCTAATTCTGGTCTGAGCTTATTTATGAAGAGAAAATAAGTTTCTCTTTTATTAAACTGTTGTGTCTACCCAAAATACTGTCTGGGAGTTTTAAAGACTATTTTTTTAAAGGCTACTATTGATTAACCTTTATTTGGCTTACAATTTTGAATTCTTATGCAATCTACTTCTAAGAGAAAGGCTTCTTAAATTGCTTTTATGTAATATATTTCCTTTTATTTATTTATTTGCCTTATCAGGACCATTTTAAAATATACATAACGTGGCTATTTAAAGTCTTTCCTTGCTGCTTTTAACAATTTTCCCTGTCTAAAGGGCTGAGAATTTAGTGGATAAATTAGAACAGCTATGACTATCTAGGATAATATCAAGCAAAATCCTCAATTTCATAGCCAGTTTGAATATAACTTTTAGAGGTTTAAGAAAAATTTTAATGATACCTCTCAACTTTTCACTAGACCTGGTTCTAAATCCAGCTTTTATATATTGCCTTCTGATTTAGGAATTTAAAAGAGATGTCACGTGTCATGTGATTATTTCTTTCCTGAGAACAACACACCAAAAAAGGGAGCTTAGTTAGAAGGTCAGAAGAAAGAGCAGAAGAGATTGGAGGGTTAGATACGATAAACGAAAAGAGATGCAAGAATTATAGATTTCAAAAGTTTGAACAGGAGTGAACAAGGGAGCCTTTGTAAGAGATTTTCTTGAAGTCAGCATTTTGTTATTTGAAGTTAGCATGCAAATTGAAAAAGCTGACTACTAAATGCTTGATTTTTTGCTTCCCATTTTTTTTCTGAAGCTCCTCTAAATTTTGACGTGTAAAAAGTTCCACAAAATCATTGTTATTCAAAGTAGAAGTAATTTTACTATAAACCAAGATAAGCACAAAAATCAGTGTTGTGGTGAGAATTTTTAGAGAAGTAGCTCTTCTCCTGGGAGCAGGTTATGGTTTGCTACAGACAAACTCATGACGAATAAGAAAAAGGCCACTACAGTTGGCCGAGAATGTGTGTTTGTGAATAATGTTTTCGATTTCCTAACGAAACAGAGGCTAGGAATCTAACGTGTGGTAAAAATACAGCAAATGTGGACCTTAGAATATGAACTAAGCAAAAAGACCTACTTTCGTGAATTGCAAAGATGGATTGGAGATTGATCAAGTCCATGCCTTCATCTGTTGTTTCTGGTGCACACTCATACATGCAACAGAAATAAACAGCCCAAGACAAGAGAACCCCTGCCATCCACTCACAAAACACACACATACACACACACATTATACATACATATACATGTATAATGTGTGTGTGTATATATATATATATATATGTATCAAATAAAATGCAAAGTAATCAGTGAAGAATAAGCACATTAATGGGCAAAAAGCAGTTACCAAATGGTGTACCTTCAAATCAAAAGGTCTACAAATTAAACCCAAAAGGTATTATATAATATATACCTTGTTTGCTGCAAATCCTAGGATAACAAAATGAAGTCATTAGTGAGAGCCCACTGTAACAGTTTATAGTTTAAATTAATGTTGTACAAATGGAATTTTGGCACAAGAAAACCAAAGAACATTCCTATTGATCCAATGGTTCTGTAGAAAGCTTACAATGATCTTGATGGTACCTCAGAATTGTCAAAAGGGAATATCACCACTCAATATCTGAAACAAAAACACAAAGCTCCATTGTACTTGGATAACTTTCCGAAACAAGGAGCTATTTCTGACTTCGTTTTAGGAAGCTTCTTCATGGAAGTGAATTGTTGATTGATTAAATGAGTAAAAACCTGGTTGTAATGATTGCTTTTATCGTGGTTATAGAGCTGTAATTAATTAAACAAGTATATCATCTGTTTGGTGACTACTTTTTACCATGGCTACAGAACATTCAGGCTTTGCCTTAAATTGTTCAAATTAAAAAAAAAAAGGATCAGAAGCAGTCAGTCAAGGGGCACTTATGATGATCAAAACCTGGAGTCAAAGCCTCAACAGAAGCCCTTTCCTCTACTGAGGCCCCATCAATAGAAACTGATTCAATCAGACCAGTATGGAGCCTGGACACCTCTATTATTTAAGGGTTTCCCATGGGATTCTGATTGAAATCCTCATTCTTTTGATTACAGCGACAGACACTTTTTTTTTTTTTTAAGATTTTATTTTTTCCTTTTTCTCCCCAAAGCCCCCCAGTACATAGTTGTATATTCTTCGTTGTGGATCCTTCTAGTTGTGGCATGTGGGACGCTGCCTCAGCGTGGTCTGATGAGCAGTGCTATGTCCGCGCCCAGGATTCGAACCAACGAAACACTGGGCCGCCTGCAGCGGAGCGCACGAACTTAACCACTCGGCCACGGGGCCAGCCCCACAGCGACAGACACTTTTAAGACTATCTAGCCCTATATTGCTATTTTATAGGTGAGACCAGAGGGATCAAGAAAATTGTCTAATCTAACTAGTTACTTACTCAAATGGGACTTAAACCATAGTGCTTTGCTTCAAGTGTTATAACCTTAATTTTGGTTTCTGGATGCAAGCGTGGATATTCAAACCTAGACCTTGGTTACAGCAGCTCTAAGACTTTCAGGGCTTGAGATTATGCTTCCGGATTGTTTTGATTAAAATGCCCCTTAAGGATAAAAACTTTTGTTTATTTTTTTTATTACTGGATTCCTAATGTCTAGAATAGTGATTGGCACATAGTGTATATATATTCTGAATGACTAAAACAATGAATGAATTAATGAATTGCTGATCTTCCAATCTATGGCTCTAATGTAGCTCCTAGGCCCTTGTCCTCACCTTTCTGCCCCTTAGTTTCCTCATCTATAAAATGAAGGTGTAATAGTGGTTGATCTTAGGGTTTTTCCAAATCTGGCATTCTCATTAAGATACAACCTGTAAAGTCTTTAGCATTAATCAGAATGGGAAGCTTCTACATTAGAGGAGAGAATTGTATCAGATTTAGGAAGGAGAACTAAAATGCATTAAAATATGTAGTTGAAGTCATAACATCGTAATCCACAAGTAGATAAGACAAGCGATCTTATAGATAATATGAGGGCTTGTAAAAATTTTAATTTTATATTGAGATATTGAAAAGAAAAAGATACATTACTGGAAATCATGGTGAATGTGGCCTGATTTGTAAGATAGCCCTTGTCAATCAGAGGAAGGAGCTTCCACTGTTCTCACATCTTGTACCCTGAAGAGTGGGGTGAATCAAGAGCATTTTAAGGGTCCCCACCAAGCCTAGACAAGTTCCAGCAAAGATGGACCAGGACAGACATTATGCCTGGTTGCCTGGGTAGCAGAGCCCCTTGCTGTTAGAACGAGAAAAGCTGTGTACAAATAAAGAAAACAATAATTAAAGGAACCAGAGATGCAGTTTGGGTAAAACCTACCTGTGAGGAAAGTTCAGATAGGTATTTGGGTAAGCTTTGTGCTTACAAAGGATGAGATCACAACTGGAGCAAAACTGAATCTTCTTTAAAGAGCAATAACTGACAGCATTCCTTATAATTCTCAGACTCTTTCTCCACTCAGTTCTCCATATAGCGGCTACCAAGTGATCGGAGTGAGCGTGTGAAGTAAAACTGATTTGTCATTCTTGTCCTTCCCGCCCAAGGAGGTTGGGGACTGAATGTCAGGGACAGATGTCCCTCTTCAGAGCAGTGTAAAGGACCATCTCTTAACTTGTAGGAAAGCAGATTGAAGGGAAGATGGGGCAGAATCTTGGTCATTCTCAAAGTGATAGTTCTGTGAACAATGCTTCAAACTCTAGAGAAACTTACCTTTCAGCTCTGTGGTTTAGCCTTTCTTGGACCAGGAACAGGAGATGAACAGCTTAAGGAGATGGGCTGCATACATGACCTCTAGAGAATTGGGGGCCAAGCTGGATGTTGTCCAAAGGGTGACTACTCTTCAGTCTTTATCATCATCTAGCTGACCAGCAAAGAAACAGGTCTTCTAACACTGGCATCCCAGGTTTTTGATGGAGTGGCCATAAACCCATAACAAAGGCAGAGCTGGGTTCAAATCCTGCCTTTGCTGCTTGAAAACTGGGTGACATTGAGCAGGGTCCTTAAACATTTCAAACCTTAATCTCTTCATCTGTAAATCAAAGGCACTAGTACCCCCATTAAAGATTTCTTACAAACAATTAAATTTACTATAAACAAATAAGTGAATTGATATATGAAAAAAAGGTTATCATGGTGTTTAACACACTTTAAACAGTTATTAAATATCAGGTATCCTTGATATTCTTGGTGCATTCCCTAATAACCTAGATCTAGTGACATTTTTCCTTTTCTGTTGTTTTGCTTTACTCATTGAGCTGAGATGAACACCTTATTGACAAAGATCCTTGCTACCATCAATAAACTGAATTGCTCTCTAGCTTTTTTTGATTCTTCACTCTTCTTGAATCTCTGGTTATTCTCTACACATTTGAGTTTCAGGAAATACCAAAGACATTTCCAGCTTAGAATCTCTGTATCTGTGGGTTTCCCTCTTTAACAATTATTACCCCCCCAGGCATTCAAATATTGTCTTTTACGCGTACTCTCTCTCCCCAAGTTCAGCCAAATATCAGCTTAAATGTCGCCCTTACAAAGAGGCCCCCCAGACTGACCAATAGCTCTAAAGTATGCCCCTCTCCAACCTAGATGCCTTCTAGATCCCAACTCTTTTTAACTATGCTTCATAGCACTTTTCTCTAGTAAAATTACATATGTGTTTCCTTGTTTATTGCTTGTTTCCACCAAAATATAAATGAGGACAAGGTCTTTTCTTAGTCTTGTTCACTGCTGTGTGTCCAGTACCTAGAACCACGGCTGGCACATAGTAGACATACATGTACACATATGTGCACACACACATGAATGAATGGATGGATAAATGGATAGATGAATAAATCAATAAATGAATGGCCAAAGGCTTGTTCTAATTTTAAAAGTCAATTTCAAACGCTATAAACAGTGCTGCAATGAGCAGTCCTATAAATGCCATCTTAAGCACATATATAGACATTTTTCCAGGTAAAACACTTAAGAATGAAATTGCTAGGTCATAGGGTACATGCATCTTCAACTCTAGTATATATTTTCAAATCGTTCTCCAAAGTAGTTATATCTATTTACACTCCCACTGGAAGTGTATAACAATTCCTATTTATTCTCATTCTTGCCAACATTCTGTATTATCAGATTTTAAAATTTACCAACATAATGGTGTGTGTATGTGACACGGTATATCATTATTATTTTAAACATAAGCTTCCATGATTACTACTGAGGTTAAGAAAACAGCTTAGTGAATCCTCAGGTATGCTGTGTAAACCTGTAGACCATTAACACAGTGGTATCTGAGGGACTTAAAAGTTTTTATTTCTCTACTCAGGGTCAAGATTTTCACTGAAATGCTTACTCCTCACTTTTAGTTGTTTCCTTTTGCAATCTTGGTCCTATGCCTAAGTCGTAATGGGAAAAGTGGAACAAGCCCTGGGCACTTTTGAATTCTGGGTGTAGCAGTCCTTGGCTAGACCAAGGACTAGCTTAGCTTCTCTGAACTGAGACTAACCAATACTTCTATCCTTCCTCCCTTGCAGAATTGGTGTGAGAATCAACTGAGATAATTGATGTAATGTCTAAAGAGCCATGTACATCTGAGATATGATTACACCTCTTCTGCTGACTACTGTGAGGTTCTCCTAGAAGAGCCTGCCTTCATGCAGCTGAAAGGTGCCTAGAGAGAGCAATGCAGCCCTCTGCGAAGGGTTCAGTGTGGGATTGAAGCCAGTCTTCCCCTATGACTTTTTTCATTTGTTTTTTGCTTAGCCAAGTGAATAGTTCAACTACACACAGCCTATAAGGCCAGGAGGAGTCCTATTCAATAAGGAATTTGCTCCTCCAACAATGATCACTCCCCTAGCACCTTTGAGGCTGTCCGTCTCCCGTTAAAAGAATGTGTGCAATCTTTGGTTCCCATGTGACAGTGCCTGCCTCCCAGGATTTCCCAAGGAGCTAGAACAAAGAGCCCTCAGTTAGGCCTTCAGGCTCCATGAAGGGCCAATTTTAAGTGAGATTTTCAAGTAATGGAAGTTTGTCTTTAGGTTTTGGATCCTCTCTTCTCTTTGTTACAGGCAAGGGCACCACTTTTTTCCCACTGCATTCACACACCCCTAGCCCCACCCCAACAGTGTTCAATTAAAATTGTGTGGACTCCTTCATCCTGCCAGAGCTCCTAGGGTTTTTCATTCTTGCAGAGATCAAAGCTTTAATCTCTATGGATTAAATCCTGAGAATTACAAGTCTCCGTTTGTCAATGGGACACAAGAGGGCCTGTGGTGACCCAGACCAGGAGGGAAACTTGATCAGACATAGTAGGTGAGAGTCTGACTCAGTGGAGAGCAGCCCTAGTCAGTGTACCATCTCAGAAAGGAGGCAATCAGAGATGGGGAAGTAGGATGTCCTGGGTGGCTGGAAGTACTGGGGTGATCGGGGATTTGCAGTCACATGCATTCTGAAGTGGAAATCAATTTGAATGGATGAGTTATTTTTTTCTTCTTCTTTAAATAGATATCGGAAGAAAAGAAAAACCATGCCATAGAGCCCACTTCATGAAAAGGGACCATAGTAACATTGCATTGTAGTGCAATCCACGTGTTTAGGGGGACTTCCTGGTGTGTTCGCACTGCCTTTCTCAGAAAAGCCTTGTGAAACAAAGCAAGAAAATACCTCACAGTGGTATTTCCTTTCTGGAACAATTTCTTAAAAGCCTCACGTATAAGTGCTATGTTCATGTGTCCTTCAATGCCTGTCACTGCACAAACTAACCAATGTGCCCATGTTGTACTGAGTATGTACTAACAGACTTTACCCCATCTAGTCATCCATAGAACTCGGTGAGGAAATTGTGAATATGCCCATCAGACACAGGAGAGAGCTGAGACTCAGAAAAATCAAATGACTGGTTCCAGGCCTCACAGCTAGAGAATGACTAGTGTGAGGACTGATTTTATGTGTCACGTTGGCTGGCCCACGGTATCTAGATATTTGGTCAAACATTGCTCCGGCTGTTTTATGAGGGTGTTTTTGGATGAGATTAATGTTTTAATTGGGGGGCTTTAAGTAAAGCAGTTTACCCTCTGTAATGTGGGTGGGCCTCATCTAATCAGTTAAAGACTTGAATAGAAAAAAGACCGATCTCTTATGAGGAAGAGGGAATTCTGCCAGCAGAAGGCCTTTGGACTCAAACTGCAACACTGGACTTTGTCTGGGTCTTCAGCCTGTAGGCCCACTCTGCAGATTTTGGACTTACCAGCCTTCAGATTTGCGTGAGCCAATTCCTCCAAATAAATCTCTCTCTCCATATATGTACACATCCTATTAGTTTTGTTTCTCTGGAGAATCCTAACTAATACACCTAGTCTAGGATTACAATGCAACTTTCTCTGTGTCTCTCTCTTCCCACTAAACCATGTTGCCTCCCAAGTCTACTGCTGTATACTCTACTGCTAGACTGGTCGCAATGGAGAAAAATAACCTCAGAGTGGAGCTTATTGTGCAGTCAAGGTTTTAGGTGTTCACTGAAATCATCCTCACTAGTGAGTGAAGTAATATGGAAAGCATAGGACTAGAATATGGACACCGGATTTCAACCTAAATCCAACATTTATTGGCTCTGTGAGCTTGAGCAAGCTACTCATCACCTCTGAGCCCTCAGTTCCTTCTTTTGAAAACTGGGGAGGATGCTTCTTTCTTGAAGGTTGATAAGTATTTGGGTTACCTATCATTGGACAACAAACCACTCCAAAAAATTGTGGCTTATAACGACAAAACATCATTTGTTTGTTCACAATTCTGCAATTTGGGCAAGGATTGGTGCAGTTGGCTTTTTTCTGCTCTACGTTGTATATCCAAGGCTAAAACATCCAAGATGGCTTCTTTACCCCAATGTCTGCTGGCTAAGCTGGGGTGGTTGGTAAGGCATCTCTAGTTTTTGACACTTAATTTTTTCACATAACTAGCTTAGTTTCCTTCATAGCATGGCAGTATCTTACGTTTTGCCTGACTTCAGTGAAAACAGAAGCTTCCAGACTCTTCAAACCTAGACCAAGACTTTGCACAGCATCCTTTCTGTCTCATTCTATTGGTGAAGGTCTGTCACAGATTAACTCAGAACCAATGGGAGGGGGTGACACACAGGCTTAAATAGCACGAGGCATATCTCGTTGGGAGCTGCAAAAGTAACCATCTATTACAATGGGAGCCAAATGGAAGGACGGATTTACAGGGTGCAGCTTGGGACCACGTGTAAAGAAAACAGAATTGATTCAGATGAAAATGCTCTTTATTGGGGCCAGCCCCGTGGCTGAGTGGTTAAGTTCGCGCACTCTGCTGCAGGCGGCCCAGGGTTTCGTCAGTTTGAATCCTGGGCGAGGACATGGTACCGCTCGTGGAGCCACACTGAGGTGGCATCCCACATGCCACAACTAGAAGGACCCACAACTAAGAATACACAACTATGTACCTGGGGGCTTTGGGGAGATAAAGGAAAAAATAAAATAAAATCTTTAAAAAAAAAATAGTTTATTTGCATGGTTCTTTGCCTGCTACAAAAAATATGCACAGACATTTGTTTAAGCCTCAGGTCACCTCTGTGGACCAGGAAGAGAAGAGAAGGAATTGCTTTTCTTCCATTACAGTAAGGTTCAGAGAACATGAGCAACTTTTACAATGTCACACAGTTGTGGTGATGTAGGTAAGGTGGTCTATGTCAGACAGCTATGTGCTGGCAAATTGACTCACCAAAAAAAAAGTGAGTAAAAAAACAGTCAATTTGTACCATCTTACAATTTCTGTGGCATAAATACTCCCAACATAGCTGATTCCTAGCCGACTTGGGAAGAGATGTGCGGAATCAGCTCTCCTGAGCCAGGGCGTGCCAGCTCCAGCACACCACCGAGCTGGGGTAAACAGATACTGGTTGCCCAGAAAGTCAAGGTTCTGAAGTCAAAACTTACGAGAAAAGACTTATGTGAAGTTTGAATGATTGACCCTAAACCAACCAGCCCTGAGATTCCAATTGGTAAACATCTCCCTTCCCCACGGAGCAGAAAATAAGAGACTCATCTTGTATTCTATTTGAAGCAGGATGCTTCTTCATAGAAAATAAAATAAAGAACAAATAAACAAATTAATTAATAAATAAAATGAAATAAGGTATTTGACTTTGGTACCCTACCACCCTCTTTTGGGGTCTCCACCAAGAGGAAGTGCCCTCCTGAAATTTTTTCTTCTCCAGCTCTGGTAGGCGCGTGAACCTGGAGAGTTCAGGCCTTTCCAGTTCTCCCCAAAATGAAATACTCATAAAGGCGTTTAATCACTGGTAATGGCTTAATCTACTAAGATTCCAGGGTGTTAAGAAGACCCAAGTTTATTGATGAATCTCTCCAAAATGCATTTGTAAGTCATTTGTAAGTCAGCTGTTTGGAACCAACTGCACATTATCCCTTATAAATTACAATATCAACAGTCCTTACGCTAAAGTCTATTATGCTAAGATCAATGAATCCTTACCTATCTTTACAAAAAGGCAGAAAATAACTACCGTAAAAATCAGTAAATCGAATAGACAACGAAGTCGAATAAAATATTTTGAAATGCTTCCTCTTTTTATTTCTACAGAGAAATTAGGTTTTATAAGAGGAGATTAGGAGTGTCACCAGATGTTTTTGTGAAGAAGGGAGATTTCTTGGCTCTCTCATGGTTTTATGGGTAGATGGTCGCAGTATTGCGTTTCACCAGGGAAGTGTATTTTTAGCACCATACGTCATGCGTCCTAATCATTACTAGTGTTGTGTTTGGGGAAATCACAAGTGAAACAAAGAATTTTGAGATAGGGAAAGAGAGCAAAAGAGGAGATATTATCCTGATGAACTATTTCTTGAGTATGTTCAATTTGCTCCATGTTCAGTTAAGTTTGGGAAACTGACTATCCTTATGTATATTAGTTTGTACTCTTTATCAAATACAGTGTTTATCTCTGTTTCATTTAGTTCTTTTTCTGAGGATTTGTCCTTTTCCCTTATTTGAAATGCATTCCTTTGTTTCCTTATTTTGCCTCTTTCTCTGTGCTTATATCTATGTATCAGGTAGATCAGCTACATCTGCCAATCATGTAGAAGTGACTTTATGTAAGGGATGCCTTATGAAGCGCAGCAGTGCACTTCCCTCTCCTCACCTCTACCATATAATTTAGAACTTTCCAATACCATTGTATCTGTCTTTGTGCAACTCTTACTCTTTTATTCCTTTCTTGGCCTCCCCATAAGTGGTAACCGCTATCCTGAAATTTGCATTGACTCCCTTTGTCTTTTTTCCCCAGTAACTTTTATCAAATATGTAAGTATTCTTATGTTTAGTTTTGTTTATTTTGTGCATTAAAAAAATATCATATTGAATGTAGTCTTCTGAGATTGGCTTGTTTTTTTACTCAACATTCTGTTCCTGAAATTCATCTATGTTTGTTCATGTAGCTGTGCTGCATTTATCCACTATGACATTTTCTTTTCTGCAAGCATTTCTGAAAACATCTCCTGGTGATCATATGAAAGAGTTTCTCTGAGCTATATAGAAGGAATTTCTCTATGCTGTACTCCTAGAATTGGAATTTTGGGATCATGGAGTATTGTAATTTTCAATTTTACAATATAATGTGAATTTATTTTTCTGAAAGATTTTTTATCAGTATACGCTCTTGCTAGTATTCAAATTGTGCCACATCATCAATGTTTGGTATTGTCAGACTTGTCAATTTTTGCCAATCTATTGGACATAAAATGATATTATTGTTAATTATTATTAACTATTATTGTTAATTTCCATTTCTATCATTATATCAAACAGTAGAATAGGTATCTTTTCACATATTTATTTTCTATGGACTTTTGTTTTCTGAATTGACTTTTTGTCTTTCCGTTTTTCTACTGGGTCGTTTCTTATTGATTTGATAATTGTTATGCATAATGGTTACATTTGTTGAATATATGTGATTTAATATTCTATCTTTATCTTTTTACTTTTTTTGTAGTGTCTTTTGTTGAAGATAAATTCTTTTTTTTCTTTCGTTGAGGAAGATTGGCCTTGAGCTAATGTCTGTTGCCAATCTTCCTCTTTTTGCTTGAGGAAGATTGGCCCTGAGCTAGCATCTGTTCCAGTATTCCTCTACTTTATATGTAGGACACTGCCACAGCATTCTTTGATGAGCAGTGTGTAAGTATGCACCCAGGATCTGAACCTGCAAACCCCAGGCTGCCATAGCAGAGCATGTGAACTTAGCCACTACATCACCAGGCCAGCCTCAGAAGAGAAATTCTTAATAATAAAATTTATCAATATTTTCTTTTGGATTATCCTCTTTCATGTCTTTTCTAAGGAAACCTGTATCTATCCTGAAGACATATAATATCCTCTTATATTTTTTCTAAAAGTTTTATTTTCAAATTTAATTATCCTAGAATTGAGTTTTCTTTATAGTGTGAGGTAGTGCTCCAATTTCATTTTACTCACCTAAGAATAATCTTTTATTTTGGCACAATTATTAAATTGTCATTCCTGTCCCCAGTGATTTGCGGTAACATGTCTATCATATATTAAACTTCGATATATGTATGAGCCTATGGTTCAGTCAGGATTGGGGTTACCAGAAAAATCATGCTATATTTTGGACATACTCAAACTAAAAAAATATTTGTTGCTTATTTTAAATTAAAACTCAACTGCATGTGCTATATTTTTATTTACTAAATACAAAAACTCTAATCAGAATCCATTCAGGAAACTGAAACCATATCAGTATTTTCGAACATTTTTATTTGTTCTATTTATTTATTTAAATATTTTATTTTATTTTATTTTTTCTGCTTTTTTCTCCCCAAATTCCCCCAGGGGATAGTTGTGTATTTTTAGTTGTTGGTCCTTCTAGTGGTGGCATGTGGGATGCCGCCTCAGTGTGGCCTGATGAGTGGTGCCATGTCCACGCCCAGGATCCGAATCAGTGGAACTCTGGGCCACCAAAGCAGAGCACATGAATTTAACCACTTGGCCACAGGGCCGGCCCCTCCAACATTTTTAAAGAGGTGCCTTTCAACCAAATGTGTACATTTTTACTATAGGAAGAGATTTTTTAAGATACAGACACCAAAGGAACTTTACCTCAGCTCTATTGAAACAAAATCTCTGAAGAGAGGTATTAGTCACCTTGGGTCTTCTAAGGCAATTCTTTAAGCTGAATCTCATGTGTTTTCCTTGTTAAGAACCATCATCTCAGAGGTATTTCACAAAATCCTTCAGACTGAGTTTTACTGTAGTCAGCTTCGAAGTTCAACTTCAGCTAACAAATTCTATGTGAGAAATAAATTGATGCCTGGTCCAAATATTTAAGGTAGAATTTAAGTCCATGAAACATTCAGGGAAAATGATAAATTGATACAACTTCTAGTGTTAGGTGCTATAGTGAAAAGTATAAAAAGAAAAGATGATCGTGTGCTTAGATTAGCCAAGAAAGGCTTTCTGGAAGATATATGGTTTGAGCTGGCTCTTGAAGCCCATCTAAGGTCAAAGCTTTCATTTTTCTAATTAAATTAGAGAGAAAAAGAGTGGACATTAGGCCACAGAGGGCCCCACTCGCAGTAATTTTCAACTTTTAGCCTAACAAAGGGTCACAGAAGTATTGGCAGATCTAGAAAGAAATTTTAGGATTGGCCTCCCAATCCTACAGTTTTTAGGACCTAGAACTAGAGATTCCAACCTGGGAACATGGATTGAGACGAGAGGAGGCAAGGACAACTGGGGTTAAATGGTATGAGGAATAAGTAGATTAATAAAAATCAATAATTTCTTTGGTCATCATTTTATCACCTACCAAGAACGAATGCACCAATCTTCCTGTTCTACCATGTAAAAGGAAAGCAGGGCTCAAGGCGGACATCACATTCCCCAAATACCGTGAGACAAGAAATCCTTGGTCTCAGGCATGTGACTTCTTATATCTTATAGCTCTAGCCTGAATATGGACACAAGAATTAATATCTTGTTTGAAAGGGCCTTCCATCCTGAAGCCATGGGGTTGATCTTTGTCCCACCCATTTTGACCTCCCTGTTCCCAATATTATTCTTTTTTTTTTTTTTTTAAACATTGGCACCTGGGCTAACAACTGTTGCCAATCTTTTTTTTTTTTTTTTTTCTGCTTTATTTCCCCAAACCCCCCCCCCCCCTCCGTACACAGTTGTATGTCTTAGTTGCAGGTCCTTCTAGTTGTGGGATATGGGACACTGCCCCAACTTGGCCTGATGAGCGGTGCCATGTCCACGCCCAGGATCCGAACCCTGGGGTGCCGCAGCAGAGCACATGAACTTAACCACTAGGCCACGGAGCCGGCCCCATCCCCCCCAATACTATTCTTAATAAAGATCAGTTGGACCTGACTGGGCAAATATTCCTGAGCCCTGAAGCATAATTATATGAAGTCATAAGCAGAGTCCCTCATCCTAAATCAACAAAGTATAGTCTCTCTTTGTCTTCCCTAGACTTCTGCCATCGTTATTTCTTCATACCTTTTCTCTAGCCCATGTGTGATATTTGATTATAACGGTAGAAAAGAGTGTTAGGCATGACTGGTGCCTTGTGCTCCATTTGCGTTTTTGAAAAAGAAGAAAATGTAATTATATTTTAAAACTCACAAGTAGAGCTTTTTTAAGGGACATTGTGAAAGTAGAAGAGAAGAAGGAGCTTAGCGGTAGGGTCTATCTGATCCATCTTTGCTACAATTATGACCAATAAAAAGCTTCATGAATGGGAACTAGAAGGAAAATATAATAGTTTGATGTTTTAAGGTTGTTATAAGGATAAAGCATTAAATTGCAATGTAGTTATAAAAAGACCATGGACTATCTCTGGACAAGGGGGCGTGAAATTCAAAACAAAGATAAATTGCATGAAAAATTCCTATTTGCACATAACATTGAAATGAATATTCCTTGGGGCTGGCTCCAAATTGCACTTGTTTAAACTGTAATTAGCGAGAGGAATAGCCAATGTGTGGATAATACTCACAATACTGGTGAGATGATTAACCATTGGGGTATCCAGCCAAAGACTGCTCTTCTGATAATTAGCTTCAGGATACAGAGTCTAATATTTGCCAAGATAAATACGTGTTGACACAGACTCTTATATGGGCTGACAGATGTGTGCTTGAGATGTAGAAGAAATTAGGAATTGAAGAACTAGGCTGTCAGTTGGGAGATCTGGATGACATTTTCAAGTATGTTACTCATTCTGATGACTAGTTCTTGACACTTCCAACATACTTGGGGCAGCCACGAAGGTGCATGCTTAGATCTTCATCCAAGAAACACTTTGCTGTTCGGCTATAAGGAGTGCAGTTACTGGACAACCTCTAGTTGTTAGTGCCTTTAGGATCTGCCTCAGCTCTCAAGTCAAGGACTGGATATTCTTGGGGCAGTTCCCAGACAAGGACTGAGCATGCCAGGGACTTTTGGTCCAGGCCATGTCTGCCCTACATTAGATGCCTCCAATAGGCAGATTCTGCTCCAAAGCTCCTGTTGAGGTGGCAGAATCTGTTTCAGATAGGCACTTCAGGCTGAGGGTCCCACTGCTTAATCCTGTACTTTAATGTATTAAAAACTCATCACCAAACCCAAGGCAGTCTAGATTTTCTATTCTTTCATCAGTAGAACACTGTTTTGATTTCTGTAACTTTAATATTAGTCCTCCAATACCATTCTTCTTCAATATTGAGTTGGTTATTTAAGGGTCTTTTTTCTTTTCATATAAACTTTAGAATTATTTTGTCAATACCCAAAAAATAACTTGCTGTGATTTTGATTGGGATTGCATTGAATCAACTTGGGAAGAACTGAATCTTAATACTTCTATTCTCTGGAAGAGATCGTAACGAATTGGTATAATCTTTTCCTTAAATATTTGCTAGAATTCATGAGTGAAATTGTGAGCATGGTGCCTTCTGTTTTGGAAGGTTATTAATTATTTATTCAATTTCTTTAATATTGTTAAAGTGTGTTTTGTGGTCCAGAATGAGGTCTGTCTTGATGAATGTTACATTTGAGCTTAAGAAGAATGTGTATTCTGCTGCTGAACTATCTCTAAAGTAAGAGCAATTCTAGCCCCACCCTAGCAAAACAGGGCTCAAGAAGATCAAACTCGCCTTCAAGTTACTTAGCAATCAGCCAGAAGAGAGGCCAACAATCTTTAGAGCAAGACAACAGAATCAAAACATTCAACAATGTGAATTCACTCTTTTATAATGTTCCATATTATTAATCTTTCATAATCGATTGTCCTATTTTTGGTGGAAATTTTGTTTGTTTTCAGGTTCTTTTCTTTTGAATGAACATAGCTACTACGAACATTCTTGTATGTGTTCCCTGGTATACATATATAAAAGGATCTCTAGAGTGTATGCCTAGAAGTGAAATTACTGGTTCGAAGGGTATGCACACTTTTCACTTTTCAAGATAAGGCCAAATTATTTTCTAAAGTGATTTTGCCAATTAACACTTCCACCAACAGTGTATATATTTTTTTGGCTGCTCCCTACCCTTATCAACACGTGTTAGAATAGGACATTTATACTTTTGCTAATTTAGTGGGCCTCTTTTTTTAAAAATTTCTTCTTTCACTAATCTCTTCTACCTTCTATTGTTATGATCTCGTTTTGAAGTAATTTCTGTATCTTTATATTTCCTCTCAGTTATTACACTTTAAGAAGAACAGGTCCCAGGTTAGGCCTAGAAAACTAGTGGTTATATTTTTGGCTCCCTTTTATTGAAATTTTACTCTGTACTAAATTTTGTTCTAAGCATCATGCATGTATTCATTATTTTATTTAATTATTACTATAACACAGCCCTTTTGAAATAGATGTTATTATTTTTACTATTATGATTCTTATTTCATAGATTAAAAAACAGTAGCTTAAAGATATAAAATTCTTTCCTAAGGTCACACAAGATCATTGGCATACAACATATAGCTTGTAATTACAATGTCAGTGGCAAGGTCAGATTGGAAGACAATTTTGATTCATTTCAAAACCTCAGCACTTTGTACTAGGCTTCACTGCCTGTTGAAAAACGCTTTTGAAAAACTACATGCCATTTGTTAAGTTCTCTGCTAACATAATTCTACCAGGATATGGATTCATTGTTCTGACAGTTGGTTTTATCAAGAATTCTGACAACCCCATACCCCTATTCACTGAGATCCAAATGCTCACATCACTTTTTAAAAAACGGAACATTAGTAGTTTTCTGTATTTGTAGAGGCTACATTTCTACAAGGCTATTTGGCTACCTTGCTACAAGGCTATTTGGTCATTTATAAAAGAGCCATACTCCAATTGTGGTCCTATAGGCACATATATTTTTATTGTCCTGATTTTAAATTCAGACTTCTTTATATCCTCCCAAACCCTAGTATAAGTATTTCTGAAGTTGTACTTCCATGCATGAGTTCCTAAAAATGAGACATTGGAACATAAGCCAATTAAAATTCTGGGTTCAAATGACCTATCACACAAAATCTGTATGGATGTGAAGTGTGTGCTGGTTGGAATTCCCAATGGGTGAAATAGGCTGTCTAAATGAAAGCCATTACTAGAATCTTCTTTGTTGTTTTTGAAAAGCTTATTTATGTGCCAAAATCCAATATTCTATCTTCTCTTATCAGCTGTTGGCATGGGATTTTTAAATGTAACTTACTTTGAAATATGTTTGTATTTGTCAAGCTGAGAAGAATAAGTTGTTAAAACAGTATGCGAAGGTACTTGTTTACAAATGGCGTCAGCTCTGTATTCACATGCAGCTACCAGCTTGGATTAACGTAGTTACATTTAGGATCAGTGAAGGCAGATGGATTTTGCAACACACTTATGGTTTTGATGGAGAACAAAATAATCTTAAGAAAAAGACTAGAATAAAAGTTCAGAGTTTCATCTGGGGTTTTTAATAGGCATAGTAAACAACACAATATTGAAACACAGCTGTATTCTCTTTCAATTTGTTTTAAAGCTGGAGCGGCAAGTGTTTGCTATAACAATCGTTTTCTCTGGCATACAAATAAGTAAAGGATGATGCATTTTTGTTCTTGTGCATGGAAATTTTCCCTGATGATGGCAATGTGTTTGACTGGATATCTTTGTAAGGTCAGTACATCGTATAGTAACAGGTTCATTTGCAAAGACTGTGGGAATAGACGGTCACTTCAAACTTTCATCATTACAATAATTCGGCAAGTCTTTCTTCTAGCATTCAACTCTACAGGGATTATCTCACTATGTTTTCTAGGCAATTCTCTAGTGATTGGATTTGAGATTACCAACAGGGTAAAATATTGTTTTAGATGGCTATTCCTGCATTGGTTTGATTGTTCCCAAATACATAGAGAAATGGAAAGAAAGGCAGATTTCTGATTCATTGGTTGTCAGTTTATTTAGAAATAAATTATTGTTTGGTCAGTACTAGATATCACATACTAAAAGGTTTCAATGCCCATTAAACTCCTTCAGTGGATTCAGAGTTCTTGCAAAATAATGAGGCAGCATCTTCGACGTTATCTGTGGCAGCGATTTTCAAATGTTACTGTTCATTCTAATTGTATAGGTTGCTTGAATAACAGGCTATTTCCCATCCCTGCTTCAGAAATTCTGATTCAGTAGCTCTTCGGTGGAGCCCACAGGTACCTGCATTTTAAAGAGTGCCTCACCTTTTGGACCACACTTTGAGACCTAGTCCGTGATCTTTGTTGACGAGGCTGTGGACAGACTCTTCCTGGTTCTCCATCTCTGTAAAATTCTTCTCTCCAACTGGAGAAAATGACCATCACTCTTTCTCTTACAATTAATAGTATTTCTCAAAAGGTTGCTAAAGGAACACCTACACTGGGATTATGTAAGGTCCTTCCTAAAATGTATATTCTTGGGCCCCACTACAGACCTACTAAATCTAAGATTCATTTGGATGTGAGGCCTTAGAATCTTCATTTGAACCCAGCTGATTTTTTTTTGCCATCCACAAATTTACTTCTAGATGTTTCTTCATATATGAATTTTAAAAGGAGTGTTTTGAGAATAGTTCTGCTTTGATCTTGTGCTTCAGGCATTGTTGCACAAGCCAGGCTGATCCATTTCACCCTTCAAGGCAGCCACCCCATTTATCTAAGTTCTCAGGAGCTATTGCTGAAACAATACCAAATTCTCAGCTTTCTTCCTTCACCTTTGCTCTCTACTTCCTGATTAATTTCCCAATCTATTTGATTTTTAACCTCCATTCTCTTTCTTCTCTGACCCTGTGAATAATTCTCCATCTTGAGAATATGGAGTAGATGAGAATTTCCAAGGCAGGAAAAAAAGAAAAACAAGGAAAAAATTTTATTGTAGAAGTGTTGACTAGAGTACAATCCTATTAAATTGGGATTCTGACAGCTGTAGAGACCTACCAAGAAAGCAAAAAACATTGTCCTGAAATTGAAGTGATGTAGAGTGGCTACTATACTGAAAACGTTAAAAGAAACATCGCTGCAGAAAGTGTTTTTAGATTGATAAATCAAAGAATCTCAGAGTTGAAACAGATCTCAGAAGTTATCTAGCCAAGGCATGCAAAGCTGCTTTAGGAAACAAGATCATCTCCCTTTTCTCTCACTCCCTCTTGTCTCTTTGACCCTGGGTCTTAAGGAAAATCCTTGTAGTGGGTGTGGTAGATTGGTGCTCACCATCCATTCCAGTCTTTCTGGTATGGCTTCCCATACAGTGGATGCTGGAAAGCCAAAAACCTGTATTTCCTAGGTTCCTTGCAGCAAAGGTTTGTATGTAATTTAGCTTCAGCCAATCTGGTAGATTTGCGAAAGATTTGGAAGGCAGAAGTGAGATGGAGATACTACTGCTCCTTCCAGAGCATCTGCCAGCAACAAGAACATGGAGACTTTGGGATCATCTATAGACTATTGGTGAATGTCCCATGTCTAGACACTAGCTCTGGGAGGGCATCCACAAGGTTCAGATGCTTTTGGCAAGGTGTGGCTTTGGAGTTACCAGTTCTGGGAGCATCATCAGCTCCTGGAAAGGTAAGGTTTGGGCTCTGGAGCAGCAATTGGAGTGATAGCTTCCTGATGGCAGATAACGGAAGAGCCAGTGATTAACACAGATATACCTTGAATCCTTGTTAGTTTCCTTAGTAGGCTGAGTCTCTAGTATTTTCTGGAAGTCATTAGAGCTCTACCCTAGAACCTGTTCCTCCAGCTTCTCCAATGATTTTGTAGATACTTTGACCCTGTTTAAATCCACTTATGTTTAAGATAATTGCACCCTGATTGTTACAGGCCTCCAGTTAATGATTTTGGCATTTATCCCGCAGATGACAAGGGACAAGTACAGACGTGACATAAGTGAATGTATATAACATAAATATCCATGAAACAACTTTCCAAATCAGGGAACTTCGGCTAAGCACTTACTTCACTGTGGTCAACAGCAAGGTCTATTGAGGAATTAGAAAAATAGTCTGATTAGTGAAAACCTTCACATAATTCTGCGATGACATCTAGGCTATAAAATTTGTCCAGATGGAAAATCATAAATTCTATTACATTTTTCCAAAATGTGTGTCACAAGTTATTTTTGCTATAATACTTGTATCAGAAACATGTGTTAAAGTTGAATTCACTTTGCCAAATTTCTTACATCCTTTAATAGCTACTTTGCACGTGACTCTCCAAGAAGGAAATTTAATAGGCAGCTTTTCCAAAGGGATCTTGTGTGCATGTGTGTGTTTTCCTTTTTAGACCTTGTGCAATCTACAGGGATTGTCATTCCGTAGAGGCATTGGAGAAACAAGGTCTAGTGAGTGATTGGGACATTTCTTCTTCTCTCAACATTGTATATTTTAGATTCATTCGTATTGCTGTGTGTGGCTGTGGTTCCTTCATTTTCACTGCTATTTAATATTTTATTATGTGAATATCCACAATTTAGTCATATATTCTACTATAGATGGACATTTGGATTAACATATTTTTTCCTACAAAGAATATTCCTGCGCACGTCTTCTGGTGCACATGTGCAAAAGTTTCTCCAGGTAATACACTTTAGAATGGGATTGCTGGGTTGTAGAGACAGCACATCATTGATCAGCTCTACTGGGAAATATGAAGCTGTTTTCCAAGGTTGTTTTATCAAATTATATTCTCAACACCAATGGATAAGAGTTTCCACTTCTCCATATTCTTATCAATATTTGCTATTACTAGATATTTTTAGTTTTCCTTTCAGGTAGGAGTAGTTTTAATGTAACTTTAATGTTCATTTCTCAATTACTAATGCTACCCCAAGAGAAATGGTACATTCTTTCATGTACTCAATAAATAGTTACTGAACTAAAAACTGGGAAGACAGCATTGAGCACGAAAGAAAAGACCCATGTTCTCATGAAGCTGACTTTTTAATGGAGGTCCATAGACAATAAGCAAGTAAACAAACAAAGGAGTAGTGGTATGTGCTGTGATGCAAATAAAAGAGGGTGGATGTGATAGAGGAGAATGGGGGTCTACTTTTGATTAGGTAGAGAGGAAAGTTCTCTCACAAAATGACTTTTAGCAGAATAGGTAGGAAGATGGAACTGACATTACTAAGGGTAACTATAGATTATTATCCAAACCAGGACACTTTTGAGAGTAATAAATGCCTTAACAATAGGTGTAGATTGAGACTGTCGAATGCAGACAGTTCCATGTGGTTTATGGTCACCTTACCATTCCTAGTTTTAATCAGATCCAGTTTTCCTCTCCTCCTGGGCTCTGGGAAGACTTACTTCTCAGCTTCCCGTGTAGTTTGATGGAGTTGGGTGACTGGTTCTGTCCAGTGAAAAAAGAATCACTACCGGGCGGGAGTTGTGAAGAGCTCATGCTCTTAAAAGATAAACTGTAGAGTGGGAGCAGATATTTGCAAACCACATATCTGACAAAAGAATAGTATCTCAAATAAAGACCTCTCAAAACTCAACAGTCAAAAAGAAAACTATCCAATTAGAACATGGGCAAAAGGCATGAACAGACATTTCACCAAAGCAGATACACTGATGGCAAATAAGCACATGAAAAGATGTCCAACTTGATTATCCATTAAGAAAATGCAATTTACAATCATCATGAGATACCTCGCCACATCTTCCAGAATGGCTAAAATAAAAAAAAAGTGACAGTACCAGATGTTGGCAAGAAGGTGGAGAAACTGGATCACTCATCCACTGCTGATGGGCATGTAAAGTGGTACAGCCATTCTGGACAACAGTTTGGTGATTTCTTTAAAAACTAAACATGCAACTACCATATGTCCCAGTACTTGAACTCCTGGGCATTTATCCCAGAGAAGTGAAGGCTTATGTTCAGACAGAAACCTGCACATGAATGTTTATAGCAGCTTGATTTGTAGTAGTCAAAAACTGGAAACAGCCCAGATGTCCTTCCACAGTCTATGGTTAAGCAAACTGCAGTACCTCCATACCAAGGAACAGTACCCAGCAATACAACTAGTTATGTATACAACCCCTGGAGAACATCACCAAGTGAAAGAGCCAATCCCAAAAGGTTACATGCTGTGTGGTTCCATTTATGTAACATTCTTGAAATGACAAAATTATAGAAATGGAGAACAGGGTAATCGTTACAAGGCATTAGACAGAGTGGGTGTGGGAGTGGGTGTGGCTATAAAAGGGCAGCTTGCAGAATTCTGTGGTGATGGGAGTGTTCTGTATCTTGACTGTATCAATGTCAATATCCTGGTTTTGATATTGTCTTATAGTTTTGTAACATGCTACTACTAGGAAGGGTAAGGGTCCCATGAGATCTCCATATTATTTCTTAAAACTGCATGTGAACCTACAATTATCTGAAAATAAGAAGTTAAATTTAAAAGAAAAAAGTTCACATTTTTAAACTCATATGCTAGTCATATAGTATTTAATGTCTATTACCTTGTTTTATCCTCATGACAACTCTATGAGGTAGGTATTATCATTACTGTAAGATTACAGATTAAGATTCATAATAATATACAAATGGAAATTACAGAGGCATGGAGAGGTAAAGAAAGTCACTTTCCCTGTATTATTTGTCCAAAGGAAAGAGAACAAAGAAGTGATTAAGAACGTGGGTTTTGAAGATACATATAGTTGGGGACAGGCATTGGTCTATGCCACTTACAAGCCATTTTCCACTGATTAGGTCATGTGACCTCTCTGAATCCCAATTTCCTCATCAGCAAAAATGGAGATAATAAGTGTATGAAGCCTATAAATTTATTATGAGTATCAAATGATAATTAAGTTCTTACCATGTCTGGCACATAGGAAGCATACCATAGGTGGTAGCATTTATGATTTTTATCATCATCAACATGGTAATCACAACTAGTCATAACACCTCTGGAACTTTGAGTTGAGTTCTGGACACCACATTTTAATATGGACATTTACAAATTAGAGTGCTTTTAGGGTTTGGCCTGTGCAAGAGCTGGGGACCATATCATTTGCATGATGATCATGTGAAAGAATTGAGGAAAGTTAGTCTGGAGAATACAAGCTTCAGATAATTATCTTCTAGTATTTGAGAGGCAATCACAAGGGGAAATATTGGATCTGATATGTAACTCCAGAATAACAGCAGTGGATAGGAGTTTCAGGGAGAACTTTCCAACCAGGCAAAGTTCATAAAAAATGCAGTGGGCTGCCTTGTGAGGGTTTGAGCTTGCCCAATCCTCGATGGCTCAAAGCTGGTCACGCCATTGCGAAAGTGAATTTTGTACAGAGTTAGAGGTTGGAATAAAAGAACTCTGCAAGTAAAATGAGTCTTCAAGGAAATCTTCTTCAGTGCAGAAATGATGCAGACTCCAAGCAATTTACATAGATAAGCTGTCATCTATTAGAAAGAATTCCAAAGTATTGGTGTCTGTGTTCCTTTTATGTGAAAATAGTAATTCAGGGCCATTTTTGGCAATTTTTCTAGGAGCTAGGACATATTAGAGGTTGGGTCAGTTCTAGCCCGTGTGTTATGGAGTGTGGATTGCAAGTTACTTTTTACTTATATAATTTTTGTTTAATTTTATCTCTCCCTAGCGTACTCTAAGCTTCTTTTGGGTAGGGATTTTGATTTACTTGTTCACCTCTCCACTCACACATCCAGCAGAGTACATGGCTCAAAGCACACACACCATAAATATTTGCTGAATGAATGAATGGCAGTAGATTGGACACGATTTGGTGACTGTTATGAAGAGAGAGGAGTCAGAAACAGAAAATGTCAAGGATGACTCCCATGTTCTGGGCTTATTTAACTGGTTACATGGTAGTACCATCCACCTAAATAAGAAATGCAGGAGAAATAGGTATTGTGGACAGTTTGAGAATGATGATGAGTTAAATTGTTGATATATTGTGTGTGCAGTGCTGTGGGACATTCAGGTGGAGACCCCTAAGTAGACAGTCTTCTGTGTGCATCAAGAGCTTCACTTAGGGACACATCTGGCAGTTATCAGTGTCTGCGCTACTGGTAGAGCCACAGCAGTAGATGCAATCATGCAAAGAGAACATAGGGACTGAGATGGGAAGAAGACTAAGGAGAGGGCTCCAGGGAACAAACCGTTTTTGCAACTGGCAGAAGATGACAGCCTCTTGAAAGAAACACAGAAAAATGCAGCAGACAGGCAGTAAACAAACCAACCAACCAAGAGGAAAATCAGAAACATCACCGTAGGACAAAGTCCGGACAAAAGTGTCTGAACAGGGTCTAAGAAAATGAGGCAAGCTTCCAGAAAGTCTATCATCACAACATCAAACCCATTTAAGTACCAAGAACTTCGAGTCAGGATTCATATCTTTAGAATACCTAAAATTTGACCTCGTACCTTTGCTTAGATAATTCTCGTGAGAAGGAGCTCACTATCGTATGAGGCAAACCAGGTGTGACCCCAATGAAATGTGTATATAGAAAATTAAATAAAACCTGAGTTATTTTTTTCAGTCTTTATTTGGACTTCTGTACATAAATTCTAAACAGTAATTTATTAAATGATGCCTCATCCAAGCAGAAGACCACGTCCCTTGGTCAAAGCAAATGTTCCACCAGGGACACCTTCCAAACTGCAGGATCCTGACTTAATAAAGGGCTGAGATCAGACATCAATAGCAAGTTAAACCTACCCCGAGAGCGTTAAAGGGATGAAAATGCATTTATAAGAAGGAGAAGGAAGCCGCGGTAGGGGCTGAGAAGACAATCTACTAAATGAAATTAATGATGACTGTAAATGTCTCGAGCAAAGGACAATAAAACAGCAAGCCGGATAGTTGGAAAATAATAAAGACATGTTCAAAAAGTTGATGGCAATAATTACCTTACGTATACCTAAACATACGCAACTTTGGAGTTTTGTAGTCATGTGGTACGGATAAGCTGAGGAATAGGCAGAATGGGAACAATTCCCAATAGTTGAGGGATGCTGGGGAGTTGCCCATTCACACAAATACTTAACCCATAAACCTGTCATAATGTCTGAAATTTTATCATTTACGACTATCCGATCCAGTAAAGTAGCCCTATCCATATGTGGCTATGTAGATTTAAATTTAAAATAATTAACATCAAAGTACAAGTAAAAATTCAGTCTCTCAGTTGTACTAGCCACATGTCAAGTGCTCAATAGCCACATGCAGCCAGTGGCTACTCTACTGGACAATGCAGACACAGAACATTTCTGTTGTTGTAGGGAGGTCTATTGTAGACCTCTGATTAAAAGTAAAGTTCTCAGTGTTGGAGCTTTCTAGAGATTCTCAGTTAAAATGTAAATAGTGTTAAGTTATAGAAATAAATTAACTGGTAGAGTAACCTGGTAGAGGTCAATGTATCAGGTCGCTTTGAAGTAACAGGGATAGGGTAGTCGTGAGGGGTAGGTACAGTGACACAGACGTCTACTACATGATGGACATGGACATAGACTTATTCCTCAGAAGCCACCACACAGTGGAGCTGGAAATCAAACCATGGGCTACCTGATCCAGAATTCATACTCAATGATGCCTTCCCACACCTGTCAGAGAACACAGAAGAACCTTGAGTAGAAGAGTCAAGTCTCTCAGCATGTGGCCTAGTTTGGGACAGAATAAGAGAGGCTTTTCTGTGCAAATGGCTGGAAATATTAAGCTTAATGTCAAGAGAGAGAGAAGATAATAAGATGGACAAGTAGATGATGAAAGGGAAAGCAAAAAAAAAAAACAAAAAAAAAAACAAAGGTCAAATTGATTCACCTAACAATTTTGTTTTGTCTAAGTGCTCATGAACTAACCCACCAGGCTATTCCAGCAAGCACTTGGCACCAAGTTTAAACTCCAGTTTTACATTCTACCAAGTCTGAATCTTGGATGTCTAGCACTGTCCCTCATGAAGCTGGAGCATCCATGATGAGCTGACATGACTGATTTAGTAGCAGCAAAGATAAAAACAAGGAAGGGCTTGAGTACATTAAGAAAGAGTACTTATGTGCAAAATGGGAGACAACATATAGAAGCAGAGCCTAGGTCTTGAGCAAATTCAAGGTCAAAAGCAAGTAGGAGAAAAGAACAAGGTGAGTCAAGGTCATTCTCTTTTCTACCCTGCTACAAGGAAGTAACAAAGTTATCATTAACATTATAAAGGAAAACAGTGTCAGATTTACACACTTTTTCTGAGCATCAGTTTCTTTCTCTATCCACTGGGGTCTATTCACCAAGAAAATACTTGCTTTTCTGTAAGTCAAAATTCATGAGTAATGGGACAAAATTATTGTGAGAATGTTCCAGCTTATCCCTCTTGCTGTCGATTGAAGGAGAATATCTTCCCATCTCCTGCTTTTCAAGTTGGCCAGTGCTTGACAACTTTATAATCTTGCATTCTGGACTTTGAATGAAGAACCCAGACCAAACGGGAGGAGAAAGAAGGACCAGATCAAAAACACCTGGGCTGGGTAGACGTCCCGTCAGAGAAGGACTGAAGTATAAGGTGTAGGAGTAGCTGTGATATGCGATAGAATTTGATGAAAGACAAAAAGATATTAAGAAATTTATATCGCGTTCACAAAATTTAGGTAAAATATTGACTGACACAATTTTTGTTGTTATTGAGTATGTTCTTTTGACCCTGACAACATTCTGAGATGATGAAAAGGTAGGTAAAGCAGCTTTTTAAGCATTACATGAGGCAATGTCACTAGCATGTCGTTTACCCCCAGCCAAGAACTATTGCTTTCTTAGATAGTTCCACTTTGTCGTCACTTATTCACCTGCATTTTGCTTAAATTTCCCTTCTATACAGAAAAACAAAGCCATGATGGCGTGAGTATGTTAAATGGTTAATCAGGCTTACTCACTAGTTAAATAACTGAAACATGAGTTTCAAGATCTTGTCTCAGCAAAATTATAAATGACTTTAAGTTTCATACCATCTGAGTCACTAGTGCATTGATGAAACACTTAGTTAAACCAGTGACGGTCAGGGATATGCTGTATTAACAACCACATCACAGGGCCCTTACGATGAGCTAGAGTAAGTAAAAGTACAATGTAAGCTGTAAATTGCCTATACAAGTGGAGGTTTTTATGGTTAAATAGAACATAATTGCAACTTTACCTTAGTGAACAAATCAGCAAATATGTGTTGAGTACCTGAATTAACATATATGTCATAATAGACAATATATTAACTGTCTAACTGTGCATGGCTCTATTCCTGCTGTTGAGCAAAGGTTCCTTCTTGCTTACTCTTTCCTACAAATCAAAGATTTGCAAAATATACTTGCTATCTGAGAATAGTGGGTATCATGGAAATAACGCGGGCATTAGCTCCAAACTTTCACTCATTTGTGTATCCATTCATTTAGCAAATGTTTATTGAGACCCTAGAGTCTCTTTCACTGAACGAATGTTTTTGAGATCCCAGGAATGTGAGGAAAGAGAAATATGAAGAAATGATTGAGCTGAGATTTGAAAAGTAGGAATAATTAGAGAAATAAAAGAGGGTTTTTTCCATGCAGAGAGAATACCATATAGAATGGACCTGCAGCAGGACCAAGGATGAAAGACAGTGGATGTGACTGTACCCCAAAGAGGAGAGAGGGGGCTGTGTGCCAAGGATGGAGAGAGGGGTACAAGCCCAACTTTTCAGTGTCCTGCAGACCACATCAATGATTGGGAACTCATTGAAACAGGGTTGCTACCTGGTCAGATTGACTGTCGCTGCAGTAAGGAAAGAGTGGCTGAGAGTCCATCAGTTCAATGGTAGATGAGTTAGTCCCAACAAGAGAAGAATGTAGCTGGTTATAGGAAGATAACAGTGAGAGGGTAGACACTGATCTAATAAAATGATCCTTGATATGAGTTGCATCCTGATCCTGCACAGCTTATCAGAGATGTCAAGGCAGTAACTTCACATCTTCAAGGCTCAGTTTCCTCACTTTAAAACTGGAACAATGTTAACTTAAGGATCTGGGGGAATTAAATGAGTGAATATATATTAGAAAAATTGTCAACTCCAAAGTGATGTATAACTTCAATCATGGAGCTCATTACCCCTGGTGACTTTAGAACTGCATTTTCAGGCTAGTATTGAAAGACAGCAAAGTGATAGAGACTGTCTATATTCTACAAAGAACACAGCCCCTCTGAATAGAAGCCAATGATCTTAGAATGGTCTCCATGGCCTTGTAGGATCTGATTCCTGGTTGCCTGTGTCTCCTCATCTTCTCCAACACTTCTTCCAGCTCCCTATACCCCAGCCACAGTGGCCTCCTTGAATACACCAGGCATCCCTCACCACACAATCTTTTCTCTGTAAAGTGTAAAGTGCTTCTTCGCACTGGCAACTCCAACCAATTCCTTCACAAATGGCTCAACACTGTCTTTTTTTCATAGCACTCATCACTTTTTATGTGTACCTTGTAATTGATACATGTCTTATGCTTATTGTCTGTCTTCCGCTACAAGAATGTAAGCTCCATGAGAGGAGGAAAACTTGAGTGTTTTGTTCACTGATGTATCAGATAGAACAATGGCTGGCCCATAGGAGACATTCAACAAATGTTTCTTAAATAGATTTAAGAGGAATGAACTTTGAATGTCATGTGTCCTGGAGCTGATATGTGACAATCTCCATTCTTCTGCTGCCTCTCAAAGACATCTGTCAAACGTGTAGATGGCCAATAGTTCTTACGATAAGACTTTATAAGGGAAAGGAGAATGAATATGATTAAGTAAAGGGAATCCTAATTTTCAATGTGTCTAAGGAAAAAATAACCTGGAAGTTAATATCAACCAAATGTCATTTCAGATATTAGTGAATAATTGAATAAGTAATAAAATAAAATGTTCAGAGACTAATGAAATAATTGGTAATGGATGCTAAGGGATTATGAAGAAAAAGTATGCTCCATGAATCTGATTTCCCTTTGAAAGACTTGTTAAATAAACTCAGGAGGAGGTTCAATAGTGGGTTGAGAAAGTCTGGGCATATTCTAAGCACTGTCCTTGGCATCCATATGGACTAACACGACATTTCTATTTTCCTTTAGTAAAGCAGCTATATTCCCCACCTTACAAATTTAACAGCCGTTTCACAATCACCTTCCTCTGGAAGCCCACGTTAATGAATTCTTCCTTACTCTAACTATATTTATCCAGTTCAAAGGTAATCACTGTATCTGGTACATGCCGGCTCTGTGGTTTGGATGAAAGTTGAATTGTCTAGGGAGACAGCTATACAACAAATCATAACACAGGGGCGCATTAAGAGTTATAACAAAGAACTGTAGGAAGAGAGGAGAAGGAATGACCTATTTTCCAAGGAAGCAACACTGAGGCCAAGATTTGAAGGATGGATAAGCTTTCACTTGGCCAAGAAAGAAGGGAGATATGGACAGAGGGAACAATAAGCAACAAAGATATGAAAATGTGTTGCAAAGCATGAGTAGTTCAGTGAAGCTGATGTGTAGTCTGGAGTGCTAGGAGATGGGATTAGAGGCATATTTTGGAGTTGAATTGAGAAACCCTTTGGATGTCTTGCTAAGGAGTTTAAACTTTGTGCGATAGGCACAGGGGAGACATATTTAAGAGGAAAATGATATAATCAATTCTGGTTTTGGACAAATAACTCGGCAGGAGAGGAGCAGTGTGGAGAGAGATTAGAAACATATTCATCACCCCAGGGCTGGTGACTTTTACAACATTTTTAAACGATTGTCCAAAATGCTCTGATGTAAAAATCAAAAAGCTTATTTTAAGGAGTGGGATTTTAGATGTTTGTAATCTTTAGGTTGGTTTCCTTAATCTCTTTTAAGACCAGCATTGTTTTACTTTTGCTATCATTTTGAGGGATTGTTTTTAACACTTTTAAGTCTGTTAAAATATTTGCCAGTTATGTCCAACATTGAATTTTATGCTTGCTGGCCTATAAATTCCTAGAATTATTACAGTAATAAGGATGCAATGGTATAAAAAAGAAGGAAAGAAAGCACATAATACTATTTGAAAGTTTCCTACATGCCAAGTGTTTAAAAAAAAAACACTCTTTCCTTTATTTTTTATAAAGACCCTGTGAAACAGACTTTATTATTTCCATCTTACAGTTATGGAAATTGGAACAAAGAATTTAAGGAAATTATCCAATATCGCACAGCTGTAAAGTGATAGAGATGGGATTCTTGCCCATGTTCAGTTGACTCCACAACCCATTTATTTCCATTATACCGTCTTCCATTAAATAAGCATGAATTGAAGTCCTACTATGCGACTTTCATGAGTAACAGACTTTGAGATCATACCATAAGTAAGCTGATTATTCTTAACTGTCAATACCCCCTCCTCCAAAAAAAACAAATTTATTCTTTACTCTTTCAACCATACTCTGTGCCTCAAGAAGCTAAACTTTACAGGCTGCACCACCCAGCTTCCCTTACCCTCTCGTTACTGATGGAGTTCTGCCATTGGAGGCCATGGGTAGGAGCTGAGAGAGCGGGAAAATTTATTTATCACAGCTACAGGTGGTAGTTCTTCTGTCTCTGGTTTTATTCCTTTGTAGGCACGGGTCCTGTTAAGGGGCCCTCTTCTGAGGTTCGGCTGTCTCATCAGGCTCTCATAACACCATTCCTTCCTCCTGCCTCTTCAGTCTTAGAGGTGGTATCAGCTCCCCAGTATTGCCAGTCCTAAGGTGCTGCCCTGTTCCTTCCAGTTTCTTTAACCTAGCTCCTAACTCAGGAAACCCTTCGTTAAACTCTCCCCGACTAAACCTTTTGTGCCCATTGCTTTCATCCTGAGACCATAACTGATTCAATAACCTCCCATTAGACTGTAAGCTGCATGAAACAAGGACCATGACTGTCTTGTTGATTGATGGATTCTCAAAGATAACCAGTTCTTGAAAGAACTGTGGTTGCACAGAGCCTGACAACCTGATAAAAATGCGTCCTGTTGTTTAAATTTCTGTTTAGATATAAACTAGTTGCCTACTTTGCTCACATTTCCTAGGTTTTTCCGATATATTCTGTCCAACTGTAATTGTGCCCGGTTTTATCCTCGCCATATCTTCTATTCACAAACTATTTAATGTTCCGATGTATAGTGGTAGTTGGAAAATGGGGTACTCTGATTAAGTAAATGTACTTGTAAAGAGCCCTGATATGACAGCCAGAATACTTGCAAACCAGTTCAGTTTCTGCCACCTTATCTTAGTTTTAACTAGGGCATGTTCTTCAAACTTTCTGAGTCTTGCTTTTTGCATTTGTATAGATGGAATAGTATAACACTAATATAGAATCATTTCCACTCATTCTTATGAAAATGGAAAGGTTCTTCTCCCCCTACAAGGACTTCAGGTAATTTCCCCCTGAGCCTCAGGCTTGGAAATAGACCAAGTTTCTTTGAGCCAACATACCTCCCACACCAAATGTGTATTCTCAAGTATTTGTCAGCTTCAACTCTCCAAGATGAGAAGTCCCAGGCATATGTTGTGAGCTGTTAGGCCTTGACTGAGCAGTGCAAACAGATGGGCCCACTGGAAAGATGCCGAGATGCTGGCAGAACCAGCTCCTGGAACTTGGGTCCTCTCTTTGAGAAATGAGAGTTTTCTGGATGATAGTAACAATGATGGCAGTAAGGATGGTGTTGAGGAGAACCAGCCTTATTAAGAGTTGGCTCTCACCCGTGTACAAGCTGTGCTAAAGCCTGCATCCTGCAAAGCAGTCTCGAAACCCAAATCTTCACAGAAAGGAGTTGTGAGCATTTGATACTATAACCATTTGTGGCGGTAGAAGGAATTTTGCCAGATCTAGACTATTAGCTTTTACATATATATACATACACACATATACAAAAGCATATATATGTGTGTATATAACTATGTATAAAAGCAGGACTTGTTTATAAAAATAAATTTAAGAATATAGTGTAATATCTTTATTATGACCTTGACTTTGGAAAATTGGTATAGGACATTAATATAGAAATGTTTACTATTGGCTAATTATCAAACAAAAAGAATCTGGAAGGACGTGGTGATCAGTTAATAATAATAATAACAGCTAATATTTATGGATCATTTACAATGTGTCCAGTAATATTCTAAGCTATGAGTCCATAAACTACAACTGCAGGCCAAATCTGGCCCACCGTTTGTTTTATACAAATAAAGTTTTATTGGAACATGACCACACACATTTGTTTACATATTGTCTATGGCTGCTTTCCCTGCTACAAGAGTGGGATTGAATAGTTGTGACAGAGATGGTGTGGCCTGTAAAGCCAGAAGTATTTACTACCTGGCCCTTTACAGAGAAAGTTTGCTGACTCCTAAGCACTTCACATATTTTATCGTGTTTATTCCTTTCATCAACTTCATCAACTTAAGAAGCATGTAGTATTTTTACATTCATTTTATAGATGAGAAAACTAAGAAATGGAAGAATTAATTAGTTAGCCTAAAATCTCACAGCCAATAAGGGATTCAGTCTCTGAGAGTCTGAAGCTAGCACCTGTGTGGCCTTGCTCTTTCTGCGGGCCTATTTCATCTATTGTGATCCACACAGAGTCTAGAATTGGTAGAGAACTAGAAATGGTTCTCCTTTCTATTCCACCAAGGCTGTCAGCTCCATGGAGGGCATGGAGAGCCATTAGCTTCAACTAGCTTGGCCCAAACTGCACCTGTTTCTGAGACCATCCCCACTTCCACCCCTGCCTTGCCATACCCCTGACTCCTAAACCCTTCTCCCATCTTTCCCCTGCTCCCAGATTCTCTGCCACATCTCTTGTCCTTCTGGTCTCAGGAGCCTTTCCATTCCATTAAATTTTTCCCTGAGCATCACTGAAAGAGTTTGAGTTGCATGTAGGCAGAGAGGAAAGGTGAAGAGAATATTCTTTGGCAATGTCAAACATCCGTAAGGCAATTGGAGCCTTACGCTTTTCGTTCTATGCTCTTTGGTGTTATTAAGCTAAAAGAGTTTCCATTTCTTTGCTTTGCTTTGAATTGTAGTAAAAAAAGGCCTCCTTTCTTTTTCCCAATTTCCTATATGCTTGGCCAACAAGGGAAGTGAGATGGTTTTAGAACTCAGGTAGGTGGTAGGGGTAAAGAAATTCCTTATCTTGTGACAAAATAAAATAAATAAATGCAGAACTGTTTCTTTAAAGTTGGTGGGGGGAGTGGGAACTGAGCCTGACATGCTCAGCATTCATCTTATGACTGGGCTGAGTGCTGGCACACAAGAATATTGTTTTAAAAGCAACTTCTTGGTATTCTTGTGATATGACCCACATAAATCTCCTAGTTCCGGGGATGGGAACGTAGGAGTTGTTACAAGCTATTAGAGTTACCTCAATGAAGATGAGGATGATGTTGACGATGGTTATCCTGGGAACTCCCAGGTCATAGAAGTTTCTGCTGTAGCACACCAACAGCTCCTCAGGAGTGTGTTCTCCAGGGTGAGAGGTTTCTAGAGAAGGTAGACGCTGCTTGTTGCAGTAGACTCTTAATTGGTTACCTGCCTTGGGGCTTTTCTTTGTGCATCTACATGAGACACTGCTGATAGAATGTTCTTTCTAACAGGTAATGTGATCAAGACACCTCCTTGCTTCAGCCCCCGTCCCAGATGCCCCATTAGCACCAGGGCAGATCAGAGTGGCTGTTCTGTTGCAAAGCCTTTTGGGATCTTGTTTCTGTCATTCCAGCATTATCTGCTTCTATGAAATACCCATCTCTCAAACTTTACAATCACTTAATCCTTCACTTTCTTGTGATTTCAGGCATGTACTCTTTGGTTTCACTCCTCTGTGCTTTCTACATGCTGTTTTGTGCATGTCGAACACTCATTTCTATCACTACAAACTCCCTTGTCCTCATGGAAAATTACAACTAAACTTTATAGCTTATTCCAGAGTCATCTTTTCTGAGAAGCTTTTCTTGATTTTATTCACACCAGAAAGAACCACTTCTGCTCGGGACTATTTTAATACTTTGTGCATAATTGTATTTTAAATATAAACATAATATATATTCATTTGTTTTAATGCCTATCTCCTTTAATAATAAATGAACTTATGGAGGATAGACACAGCTTCATCTAGCACAAGACTAGAAACAGTTGTTGGACCGAACTTCAGAGACTCTGTCCATCAGGTATTCATCTAGAGATTCTTAGGGCTAGTAATCGTGTCTCTTATAGTGGCACCTAATTCCTGTTTCCATGTAGAGTTACCTGAAGTAGTATAGGACAAAGACCAGATGTATATATAACATTTCAGAAGATTAACTTGTTATCTCTGCTTGACGAAAGCATAGAATATTTTATTTTCTTTATGATTTTCCAGCGTTTTTTTGGTCTAACTTTTTTGCAAAGAACATATATTACTTTTACATCAGAGGAAAAATCCAGTTGTAGAATTATCCTTTCTAGAAATTTTCCCTATAGGAAGAAAACTCTTATTTTACATTACACATATTGTGGCAGACACTGTTGATTGACTAGCCTAACACCTATTTCCAGCTCCTTTTTTCCCTTGACCTCATCCTATATGCAGGTTAGAAGAGCTAAATACTTACTTTCCCAAACTTCTTCGCATCTAAAGTGAACACATGTCACAAATATGGCCAATAACATATCAGTGGCAGCCTGCTGGAGTGTGGGCAAAATCATTCTCTCCCACTTTTTCCTGCCTTGAGTACAGATGTGATGCCTGGAGCTATGGTAGCCATATTGCAACAATGAGCTCCAAAAGCATAAAAATAAAAAGCAAATTCTCAGGCCAGAGTAGAGAAAAGATAGAGCTTGAGTCTCTGCTGTCATTTAGCCACTGCACCAGCCCTGGTTTTCCACCTCTAGATGTCTTGTTATGTTGGGAAAATATCTATAGCATTTAAGACATTATTGGTTGGGTTTTCTAAAATTTTAGCCACCAATATTCCTCACAGATACAGATGTAGACAATAATTTGTATATAATGATACCTTAACCGTGTTATTATAAAAGTTGAAAAGCTAGAAAAACTGTTATCCAACAATAAAATTAGTTTTTAAAATTATGGAGCCAAATAATCAACTTTTAAAAATAAAGTCTTAGAAGTCTATTAGTAATTATTTATGGTATATTATTCAGTTTTAGAAAAGCAGGTTATAAATTGATATAGAAACTATGATCTCAGTTTTGTTAAAAAAATATGTGAATAGTAAAAGAATTCATAGTTCATACACTATTAATTGTCTTTGTTTCTGGGTAGTGGGACCACAGTGACTTTATTTTATTCATTAATGAATTTCCACATTTTCCAAATGCTCTTCAGTGTACATATATTATTTTTCAATTAAGAAAGATAATATTAAATGCTGTTTATAAAATAAAAAATACCAGAGAACTGATATTTGGAATATGAACAACTTTGCCAGGTGGCAAATATCAGGTGAGTTAAATGGTAATTGAGGAAAAAAATGTAAATTATATTAAAATGTCCTGCATTTTACTAGACTGATATCCATGCCAACTTTGATTAAAACACTCAGCCAGTGATACTTCAGAGGAATAATGGGATATTAGATCTGCAAAGATTGATAGATACTTCCATTTGCTTTTGAATTAAAAGTCAGTTAAAATCCATTAACAATGAAATGAAATCTTACTATGTTTTCACTTTTCTTCATGATCCCCTCTGAATGATTCAGAGAGTGGGGAAAAAGCCCAGATAA
The DNA here is from genome assembly GCF_037783145.1 of Equus przewalskii. Classification (NCBI taxonomy): domain Eukaryota; kingdom Metazoa; phylum Chordata; class Mammalia; order Perissodactyla; family Equidae; genus Equus; species Equus przewalskii. The sequence goes on along the minus strand of NC_091838.1, from coordinate 69,635,869 downwards.
ATGCATTGTTTTAATTTTGTCTTTGAGCCTTCTCCAGCTCAGCTGTTTGGTTTCCTAAAAGTTTCCCTCAATGGCGGCCAATTTCAAACACGAATCATTGGGATCAACAACCTGGATACCCTATTTCAGGACTCAAAATGTTTTTTAGAAATAGGCAAATGGCAACCTCCATCTCAAAACAATGAAACAACTGCAGAGAGTAAAGATAGGATCTTAATGTCAAAATGTAGGTTTTTGTTCTACCGTGCCACTTAGAAGTTGTGTGAACTGGGGCAAATCTTTTCATCTCTCTGAGCTCAAGTTTCCACATCTGTGAAATGGATTTGCTGCTTCCTCCCCCACAGTGTTTTTGGATGACTACTGAACGGAAGAAAGTCCACACATAATGCACATTATGTCCAGTAGTCATGGAAACCAAATATTTTAATGACCCCTATGAAACTGAAACACTTCGCTTTGAAATTGTAATAAAGTTTGCTGTAATAAACTTAAACAAGGGTCACTAAAGGGAGGATGCAGAAATTAGCACAGGGTTCTGTGAAAGTCAGTGAAATTACCTTAGGCTTTACGGGGTGAAGTTTCATTATGACTAACTTCACTCACAAAGGTCCCAAGGGATTGGGTTCCCTTTAAATTGTTTTGTACCCCCAAAGAGGATCTGTGTCCAAAAGGGAATCTGTGTCCTAAGTGGTTTTCCACTTCATGGAGTTTCCAGGGCTGATCTACTCAAAGTTATAACCTGCACCCCCTTCATTCTCAAAACATTTAAGTTATATTCCATTTAAATATGTTTCTATAAAAATGTATGTGTTCAGAAGGGTATGCGTCTTGAATACCAACAGCGACCGGTTAATGTTGTGTGGAGTGAGATAGCGCAGGCCAGGGATATTTTCTGTTTGCGAAAGGATAGTATTTTTGTAATGAGAAGGAAGAAAAAGTCTTTTAAAAAGCTGTGCCCTAGAAGGAGAGAGAAGATAAGGGCTTTGTTGTTATTGTTTGTTTTTCATTTTTTTTGTTCTGTTTTGCTTTAAGTGGTGATTATTTTTAAAAGTCTAAGAGTTTCTGTTCTGCACAGGCTGGAAGAGCCATTTCTTGGGTGTTCTGAGTGTAAAGAATGGCTGGCATTGACCTTTCTCCTTCCACTTCTTCTAGAGCATTTAGAGGTATTTTCCTCCCTTCCTGAGGAAAAATATCTAGTAGAAGAACTTGGCTATCTTTGCACATGTGCCTTGGACCAGCCATGGGTGTCTGCAATACTCAATAAAGTAATAGTGGTGACATTACGGATAGGTGTAATATTAATAAAAATATTATCAACGGTCCTCTATTGTGAGAAACCAGGATGTTTGATTGTATTACATGTATTATCTAATTTAACTTTCACAAACAATAAGCCTATGATGTTGGTACAATGAAAAAACCTGAGACATGTATAAAGGTTCAAATATTTGCATAAGGTAACAGTAAGTATGTGATTGACACAAGATGCAGTCAAGAGGTCTGGCTATGGAGACCGCAGTCAACAGACAACGGACAATGTATTAGAATTGTCCATTGGAATTGAATTGGAATGGACAATTGCAATGGAATGCAGACAGTGCTGCTTCCCAAGCCAGTGGCTTTCTTCTACCTAGAGCGGCTAAATGCACGTTGGGAGGAGATGGTGCACATATCCAGTTGTGCATTGAGTCTCTCTTGTCATCATCAGAAAGGAATGTTAGGTAATGGTCTGTCTGTGGACAAAGTGTTCACGGAGTGAGCCAGGAAGTAATGATCCCCATCCATTTAGACTTCCCAATGTCATATTACCAGGGCTTCATAGAAGCGTAGTGCTGAAAGGGGCCTAGAAGATGCAGTGGGCCTTTGTTGTTTGTTGCTTACCCGTTATCGATTATACATTCTTTTGGAAATTGCACCCTCATTTCTTCTTGAGGAATTACCTCTTCAGTACGTACAGTCTGGTTTGCCAATTAATCAAGTAATCAAGTCAAAAGGCTAGTTACAAAACTGAACAGAAGAGGTCCATCCATGCTCCCTTTCTGGAATTTGAATTACAAATAGCATGATGAAAATACTGAAAAAGGGCTGGACTTCTCATTCATTCCAGAGATGGTAGCTGGAGTCTCTAGAACTTCCTGAATCCATTCCAAACCAACTTTTAGCCTCTCTTTATTCCTATACATCCACTCCCCTGAATAAGCCTTCCAACAAAATTCTGTTTTGGCCTAAAAGTTCTAGAGCCAGTTTCTCTAGAGCCCTCATATAAGCCATGAGTCAAAACTTTTAGAAAACACAGAAGTCATCTACTCAGCATTTCAGATATTCTGACTTTTGTTTTACTGAAGAAATACTTATATAATCTTCTTATGCATCAAAGCTCTACTCTAAGCACTTTATGCACACGAATGTGCCAAATATCTGCAGTATTGCAGGAACTTACTACTTTAGGAAGCTGTTCTAACACTATTGGGTAGAAGCTCATGTTGTTGGACAACCATTTCTTATATTTGGCTAAACTCTGCTTCTTCGTTCTTTCTATCCTCTTGACTCTTATCCTGCCATCCACCACACAGAATAACACTGGATATTCTTTCTTTTTGGCTCCTTGTTTTATATGTAACTAGTTGTAGATTTAGACATGCGGATGAACTATTCACAGACTATAGTGTAACCCCTGCGATTCTAACCTGAGTGTCATCTGAGTTAAAAAAAACTCAGCCCTTTCCTTTGTCTAGCATGCAATGAGTCAGAATATTGCTTTAGGGAATTCATAAAACCCTAATACACAAAAACAACAGAGAAATTCAATTTTCTTTAAATTCTAACACTGTCAATGAAAAAGAGAGTCTCAAGGTTTTATGTCTTCAGCTCCTTTTGATATAATGTCATCAGTTACCCACAGCCATGCATTATCTTCATTCACATCTTTATTCATTCAATAAATATTTATTGGGCATGTAAGTCAGATGCAAGACAGAGTGCTTGGTGCTTTGGAGTGTAAAAGAATAAATCAAATGTGGACATCTAACATCTAGATTAAAAAATAATAAAATCAAACATCCATATACTTGGTGTATATGGAACCAGTACCCAGATAATTGATTTTTGTTGTTGTTGCTGTTTTGATTTGTAGTTTGTTTGTTTCTTGCCTCCATCTAGGTCCCTGTTGCTATTTATTTTTTTTTAATGTTTTTCTTCTTTTTTTTCTTCTTAAGATTGGCACCTGGGCTAACAACTGTTGCCAATCTTTTTTTTTTTTCTGCTTTATCTCCCCAAACCCCCCCGTACACAGTTGTATATCTTAGTTGCAGGTCCTTCTAGTTGTGGGATGTGGGACGCCGCCTCAGCGTGGCCTGATGAGCAGTGCCATGTCCGCACCCAGGATCCGAACCCTGGGCCACCGCAGCGGAGCACGTGAACTTAACCACTCAGCCAAGAAGCCGGACCCCCTGTTGCTATTTAGACACAGTTAGTAAAGGTGCAGTTCTTGGAAGCATCTTTTCTAGGACAATGCCCAAGGAGGATGGATGACACATGAGCTATTTAAAGACACAAGAAGCTCGCTCTTACTCCTAAAGTTCTCCTATGATTGTTCAATAAGAATTAGTAGGTTTTATCCAGAACTTGTTTTAATCTTTACTTGTCCCTGATCTAAAATGATGTTCTATGTCCGTGTTCTATGCCTACTTATTGCTCACGTACCACCAAGATAAATGATGACGGCGGAGTCTTTAAAACCCACTGGTGGTAAGATTGATATGGAAATACTGATCATGAAAGATGCTCATGGAAATAGCACATCTCTTTTTAAATTTCAGGGGACATCTATATAATATCTAGTGACAGACAATTTGGCAGGTCAATGCACATAATGTGAGAACACACCCTCCACGTTCCTATTCTTTAGTCTCATCTAAAGAGAGATCAGCTCTGGTCCAGAGAGCTGATGTGCCAGGGAAAGATTACCATCATTGTGTTCTAAGCACCATTTATTTTTCTTTCCTCTACAAAGTTATGAGTCAGTTACTGTTGCTGTTTTCCCTAACAAAGGATTGTATCCCCAGTCCCGGCTATATGTCCTACCTCCATGCCCATATATCAGTTCAATAAATGAATTCCCAAAGGTTAGAGATGTGATGGAATGGAAGAGACAGTGCAGAAAACATACCCACTGCAAGAAAATCCACAATACTCATGAAATTTAGGTGAGTTAATTTTTATGCATGAAGAATAGCCATTCTTTTTAAGTAGTTGATGATATTGGCACATGCTTGGTCCAAAGATAAGGACTGTGCCGTAGAGGAGAGGGGAAGGGTCAAGTGCAGCGAAGAATATTACTTGTTTGACCTTCAGCTTCTTTTCCTTGCGGACTTATGCCAGGCCCCAAGAGAAAAGGACACTGTAACAAGCAGTAATAAGTGTTTCCATAAGCCACAAAGGACCCCAAGGTGGGACTTCTTTGCACCGTATGCATGTGGATACCAGAAGGACATTTGAGAGAAACTCTTCCAGCAGCACTTAAATTTGTGGGTAAGATTTATACAGAGCAGTGGAAATATGACTTCAGAATTCAGCCAGATCTGGGTCTGAATTAAAGCTCCTGGTTCTCACTTTATGACTGTTTCGTCTACAGCATGTTACTCCATTCTTGCACCTTGTTTTCCTCATCTAAGAAATGGATCACAGTCACAAGTCGTAAGTGGTTGTGAAGATTACATTTGTGAGGGAGAATAGAGCTTTCTTCTTTATCCTTTCGTTTTCTCATCTTTATATCTGTGATGACAATAATGATTTCACTCCAAGTCTTAGCCATTTTTCTTTAACCATTAGTTATTTTGCCACTTTTAGTTTAGAACCAAAATGCAGACTGACCTGAGGGAAATTAGGTGATTTATAGGGCGCCTAGTCCTCACATTATGAATGGGCTGTATTCCAAAAATTCATTCATATGTGAACCATCAACCGTGTTGCAAGCACTGAGAAGAAGCTCATTGCTGGGCGCCCTCCAGTTTAAAATGCTATGTGGCATTATGGCAGCTCCCAAAGCAGCTTTGTTCATTCTACCACTACCTATGGAGACAGTGAACAAGGCAATCCCAAGCTAATCCCTCCTGAAATTAAGATTTGAATTTTGGAAGGAAACTTAGTAACTTTAAATCCAATGGAATAGAGTGCAACAAAAAATTCAAAAAACATCTACCCAGTCTTCAGTGAATAGCTTTATTCATGCTCAAATTATGCCTCAAAGAAGATTGGAAGAAAATTCCTCCATCTCAGATTGTCCTCCTGATGAAGACACTCAGGTGTCTAACAAATTAAAACTAGGCAGCTACATTTCAAATATATAGGCATTGGTTTTTCCAAATAATCAGTTATACTTTCTTCTGTTCTGACTAAGTCTTCTGCCCCAAAGAATATAGCAGAGCAGGAGATGTCAGGAGCTGGGCAGGAGGACTTGGGAAGTATGATCCTCAATGGTAAGCAGTGAAAGCAAATTCCAAAAATAGTAGAAGCAGTGCAATTGGGAGATTAGACAGATCACGACATGTATGTAGTAGAGATAGGAAGGTTCCCAGTTCAAGAAAATAGACCCTTGTCACTGGCTATCTTATAGAAACCAGGAAATGGGTTGGGAACCTTGCCCATCACTCCAGTTGTAGATTGGAGATGGGAGTCCAGCATTAGACAAATGAGTGGCAGAGTTAAGGGAAATCCATACATTATTGGCAAACATCCAGTCTGGAGACATTTTACTTCCTTTAAGCCTGAGTAAAGAGAATTAAGAAAATATTGGGTATATAAAAATTACCAAAAAGGAGAGGAAAACATAAGAAGAACATGTTTTTGAAAATGATACATCACAATCCAAAAGAAAATTTTAAAATGGAATATTGTCGGTGTCGCAATCCAATGTACACATCAGGATAGATGCGGAGAGGGCTGATGGCCACTCTGAGTTTATTATAACCAGCAGTTCAATATATACATAACTTACAGCTGTTAAACGTACACAGGTGTTCTGGATAAAGTAATTAGCGAATGCCAAGAATTCTTAGTGATTTCTCAAGGAGCCCTCCCTCGGTCTCTATTTTGATATTATCATGTTTTTGCTGTGCTCGTATATTTTTATCTCAGAGCAGGCAAGGCCTCCTAGGCAACGGCCCCTCCTGCTCCCGATATCGATATCGTGTCTCCATCTGTGCCCCCAGGTGACTGTACCTGGCTTAGGTTACCTCCCCCTGGAGGTCTTACCCCTAATTGGCTGACCAGCCTTCTCACCTCTGGGTCACAGTTTGTTGGCAAGCCTTTTCCAGTGATTATTAACCCTTCCTGCATCAGGGGCAGCTACAAATATTCAATCAAATAAACCAGGGGAAAAAATCTATTAAGTAGGAGCAAAAAGTCACAAAAGGGGCCAGCCCAGTGGCATAGTGATTGAGTTCACGAGCTCTGCTTTGGTGGCCTGAGATGTGTGGATTTGGATCCTGGGCACAGACCTACACAATGCTCATCAAGCTACACTGTGGAGGTGTCCCACATAAAAGAGAGGAAGATAGGCACAGATGTCAGGTCAGGGACAATCTTCCTCAAGCAAAAAGAGGAAGATTGGCAACAGATGTTAGCTCAGCGCCAATCTTCCGCACTGCTCCCCCTAAAAAAAAGTCACAAAGGAAGAGTAGGTTGAAATAAAAGAACAGCAGAATGGAATGAATACAAAGTTGGGTGAGCTTAAAAAAAACGCAAAAATACGAAAATTTTAGTAGCAGAATTATATACCATATTGAAGGCAGATGGAGGCAGAAAAGATAAGAACATGGAAAATCAAATCAAGATGATGAAGAAAAACCTGAGGAAAAAAAGACATGAAAATAAAGAGAGGGAAGAAGAAAGAAGACGGTCAGTCAAGACTAGAAAACAAACAATAACCAGCCAGTTTTGGATAATTGCTGAAAAGGACATTGATAAATACAACAAGAGCAGTGATGGAGAATTTAAGAAAAGAGATCTTTTCTGAGCAGATAACCTAAGGATGCAAGTGGAAAGAGGCCACTGTATGCTAAGTGAAATCAATCAGAGTCATCCATGTAGACACATCCCGGCAGAAATATGAATTTCATCTTTGAAGAAAAACGTTCTACAAACATCCAGACAGAAAAAAATGTTTCTTCTCACAGGAACAGAAAGCAGACTAGCTTCTTTTCTCTGATACAATACTTCTCTTATAACAGGACGTCAATCTATAAAATATAAGTCAAATGCTGCTAAGGAAATTTGACCATGATTAAAAGCTCAGGTTCAGGGCCAGCCCAGTGGCATAGTGGTTAAGTCCACGAGCTCCACTTCAGCAGCCCGGGGTTGGCGGGGGTTTGGATCCTGGGCGTGGACCTAGCACTGCTTGTCAATCCATACTGTGGCGGTGTCCCACATACAAAATAGGGAAAGACTGGCACAGATGTTAGCTCAGCAACGATCTTCCTCAAGCAAAAAGAGGAAGGTTGGCAACAATGTTAGCTTAGGGCCAATCTCCTTCACAAAAAACAAAAGAAAAAAAAGCTCAGGTTCTGGGGACTTAGTGAAATTAAATGTTATACAAAATGGAGTTCATGCATCAAATACTTATCTCACTCTAAAGGTAAAAAATATATATATTTTTCCTGTTTTGATATTATGACACATGCAAACAATTTTAAAATCGCCCCTAAGTTCTCTCCTGCTGCTGAGCTGTACCATATTTGACTTTAATTAAAATGTCTATTTCCTTCCTCCCTCATCTGTATTTCCAAGACGACTTCATTACATCTTTTTATTGAGTCCATATAATCTCAGCCATCTCCACACATAAACAGAAATGCATCTCGGGAGATGCCTCTTCTGAGAGTTCCCTAGTGACCATTTCACCAAAGGGTTTCAATAAATTCGAAGACCGTGAACGTCTCCAAGATGTTTATAAAGTCTTTCCTTATGTTCACGGTCTTTATGAAGAGCACGTTGAGTCTTATTTATTCTTTCTTCTCCATAGCTCCCAATCTTCCCCAAATTGGATGCATGTACGCTTTTTGGCTCGTCATCAAACTACCCCATCTCGATTTATTGTTGGTTTTCTCCATCTCCTGGTTTATCAATGGATGACACTTTAGCTGAAGTCCATTAAGTAACTGCTCAAAGAATAGACTGCACTATACCAGAGCTAATGAGAGAGGCCACGGACTCTTTAGAGTCCTGGCTTTCAGAGTCTTTTCATCTAACTACAAAGACTCTGTTTTCTTTGGGAGAGAATGCTGTGTGGAGATTCCTTCCCCCGCGCTAAGTCCTGAGCTGAAGGTGGCCTTCCCTTGGATTAATGCACTGCAGTAGGAGAAAAAAAATAATTAGCTGCACAGCATATGTCCTTAATGGTTTGATAAAGGACCACAAGGGGCATCGTGAAGAAGATGAGTGTGGAAAGGATTCCTTTTTATTAAGCTTAGCAGGGGAGGAGGTTTAAGATACTCATTTCCATAGATAAACAAACAAACCAAAGGAAAGGAACATCTGCTGGGAAGGGCTCCTCCCACATGTAGCAGATGTGTTTCAACAACAAAGCATATCCTAGAAGCATTTTACGATTTAATTATTTAGCTATTTCATTGAGCTGACGAGCAAGGGGGTGGGGATGGATTCAGGAAGCAGATTGTAAATTTACTCAGCCTGGAAATTCCATTCCGAATGTAGTTTAAGCCTCCACATGCTGAAGTTTGTCTCCGAACATATGCTAACTGTTTTTTGATACACGGACCCCAGTTGTATTTGTCCTATTCTATGTGTGTGGTGGTGATGCTCTGAATTATGCTCTCCTCTCATCTGCTTCCCAACATCCTCATCTCTCCCCTGCATTTTTTTTTTTTTGAGGAAGATTAGCCCTGAGCTAACATCTGCCGCCAATCTTCCTCCTTTTGCTGAGGAAGACTGGCCCTGAGCTAACATCCGTACCCATCTTCCTCTACTTTATATGTGGGATGCCTACCACAGCATGGCTTGCCAAGTGGTTCCATGTCCACACCCAGGATCCGAACTGGCAAACCCGAGGCTACCGAAGAACGTGGGAACTTAACCGCTGCGCCACCGGGCAGGCCCCTCCCCTGCATTTTTGTAACAACTTTCCGTCTCCTCTCATTGCCTTCCTCTTTACCCCATTCGAAACTATTGTCCAGAGAAGAGTCTTTCTAAGATGCACATCTGATCATTGGATCTGTGAAACAAAAAGGGAGGGACATGGCATGAGAGATTAAGGAAGGATTAGTCCAAAGCAAAGGAAAATTGATCAGGGACAAGAGAAAAGAGTAAAATAAAATAACAGTAGAAACTGTCTATAAATTAGCCAAAGGTTTCAGCCAGAAGAGAACAAATCTGAATCGTGTACAATACACATGGCCACACTCCAGCTCTCCCAGGCAGTGCCTTCTAGAAAGGATTCGGATCCCACAGGAGTATGTCAGTGAAGAAAGCCACCTGAAGCTGCATGCACTTACTTGAAAGGCTGGTCGAACAGAGAACAAAACAATCATTACGGTGGCCTGAGAGAAGCCAGAAAAACCTGATCTGGATTCCTTTGCATGGTCCTCCGTTGCCCACGGTATAAAGGCGCAAGAATTTTAGTGTGATTTATCAGAACTCCCAGTTCTCTCTCTAGACTCTGCTTCCAAGCTTCCTCTGTGTACTTTTCATTCTAGCAGATATGTGCATTTCCCCAAATATCTATCATCTCTATGATCTGCATGTCTTCTCTCTTTGTAGGATTCCACTTAATTTCTTAACAAGTAAATTCCTGCCAGTCCTCTAAAAGTTAGTTTCCATCTCTTTTTCTCTCTGAGGGCTTCCCTTCTCACCTTCATAATAAATCTTTGTCAAGAATGGTCCCTGCAATCAGCTTTCATAAGGCCTGGCCTAACACTCTACATTTGGCAGTTATCACTTCATTTTTTAATCATGTCCTCGAATAGAATATAAACTTTTTCAGGTCATAATGTGCTCAATTTACGCACATTGAATGAATGAATGACGTGATCAGTATTGCAAAGTGCAGTGTAACCGAATTACATGGCACAGGGGTAGGATAGGGGAGGTGAGGATATGCAGCGACGTACCTTCCACTATGACTTATCAGAGTACAATTGTGGCCCAGAAACAATGTTTCCTGAGGACCAGGACAATGACACAAGTGCCCCCCTTTTTATTTTATCTATTTTTTCTATTTTAGTTATAATATTTTAAATTTCAAATGCCAGAAAACTCATCTCATCTAATTTAAGCAAAAACAACCAGAGTTAGTGTAGCTTCAGAGAGGGCTTGATCAAGGACTTGTGATAAGTGATTAGGCCTCAGTTTCTCCCATCTCCTGTTTTTACTTTCTTTCATGTTGGCTTCATGCTCAGACGCCCTGAAGAAGCCAGAGGCAGCTCCCGCTTTACAGCATCTTCACTATTGGCCAGTCCGGGAGAAGAGAGACCCTGCTTCTCCTCTGAGAGTCCCACCATGAGGTTTATTGCTCTGCTCACACCATGGACCCATTCCCAAGATGGCCACTGTTGCCAAGTGAATGCGATGTTCTCGTTGACCAGGCCTAACTCACATGTCCATCTCTGCAGCCTATTTCATTCCAAATGTGCAGACAGAAAGAGAAAAAAGTTGTCCCTTACAGGTAGGGAAACTATGTAATTTATTAAACAAACCAGGACACTTTTTGAGAGTGAAGAGGATACTGTTAATAATTAAATCAGGGCACAAGGATAAACTGCAGTGTCCCAGGCAACCTGGATGTATCCATCACTCTATCCATAGGAAAAGCAGGACACTATTACCATATACTAATATAAATATTGATGCATATACAAACATTATATATATACACGTATATATGTATGCAATATATACATAATGTATATGTTACTATATGTATGCATATATACACACACGTATTCATATATACACATATACACTTGTGTGTGTGTGTTTAGCTATAAAGTGCTTTAAAATATTAATTTTGTATAAGTTCACAGAAGGGACTCTGGATTGCCTTAATGAAACATGTTATTAGCTTTATCTTTTCTTCTAATGGGTGGATAACTTTGGGCAAATCCCTCCAGTTCTCAAGTCTCTGTTTTCTCACCTTTGGAACACGAATGCTGCCTTGGGAATGTTTAGCATCCTCTCTGGCTCTGTAGTTCTCTGGGATGATATTATGATTCTAGGGAAAAGGCAAGACTAAACCCAGGTGGACTGGGAGATGACTAACTCTTGAGATAGATGTATCACACACTTATGTGTCTTTGACTCTGTGTGGCAGATTTGATATTTTCAAAGTCATAGCAACAAAATCAATAACAGCAAGAACCATGTATCGGTGCTTACTATCTGACAGCAACAGTACTGAGCTGTTTATATGTTATTGTCCTCATCCAACTCAATGAGAGAAGCATCATTACCCCCATTTTATAGATAATGAAGTTAGTGCTTTCATCAGTCACTCAGCTAATATTGGTTGAACCCTTACTCCATGCCAGACCCTGTCCTAGGTACTGAGGGTCTTAGATTCACAAAATTTACATTCTTTGAATGTGAAGCCATCAGGGTTTAATCGTGAGCACAGAACCACTATGAATAATATGAAAAAGAAATTATTGGACCTTACACAGCTGTGGGAGTTGCTAGGGATATAAAGGTTCAAAAAACATCAGACAGGACATTAACCAGCCCTTGAATGGTGAATGAATCAGAACTAGGCAAGCCCAGCTCCGAGAGGGATGTGGACATCTATGAATTGCCTTTGGCTCTTCATGGCTCCATTTCTGTGAGTTCGAAGAGGAGATCTGATGATGGGCCTGTGGTCATTGTCGATCTACAGGGCTGGAAGTCAGGAAGGGGACCTGGATGTGGAGTGAGGAAAAGTGAGGACAAACTGGAACCTCTCGCATCTCTGCATATGTCCCTCACCACCTCCGACCAATGATGACCTTCAGAAAACAATGACTACTACTTTACTCCCATCTCTCAAGTCTCATGCAAAATGTTCTGATGGCCAGCCCTAACCTGGGTCCATAAAGGGAATTCTGAGAAATCCAGCTCCAGTTTAGCTAAATTGACCGCACAAGACCACCACCAGAGTGGGTGGGGGGGTTTGAGTGGTGGTGAGTTTTTAAAAGGGATTGATAATAAACAAACAATAAAAAAAAAACAATGAAAACAGAAATATCAGATACCAACATGTGGATCATTATAGTGAGATGCTGTGCTGTAGTCACAGGTGGCTACTTAAGACGGGAATAGGGAAACTTTTCAGAGTAGATAGTAGAGAAGCAGAGATCAAGACCCACGCAGTGCGGTTCTGAAACCAATTATTTTATCTTCTACACAAATCCTGTGCAAAATTGAATGATAATAATAATTTCCTAAGAGCAGAGGGTATGTCTTAAAAATGCAAATTCTCGGGCACCTTCCCAGAACGACGGCTCAGAATCTTAAGGTCCTGGAACTCGTGGTTTTAAGAAGTCCCTGGGGTGAGATTTTAGCAGACCAGTTGAGAGAACAGTGCATGAGTGCTTCACAAAGGAGTAACAAATTCCTGAAATGCGCTGCTCACTTATTCCTGAAAAGAAGATCAAATTATCCCTGGGTGAGTTTGAACCACCAACCTTTCAGTTAGCAAGTAAATGTGCTAACCAGGTGCACCACAGAGACAACTGTGCAGCTCAGTTATGACTTTAGCTACATCAGAGAAGTCTCCTCCATGTGCCGTCTTGTCTGGAACAGCACACAAGTACCCACAATCTGCACACATACACCATCAACTTTTCTGATTTATTGTAAACACTGTGAGTGTGTGTGTGTGTGTGTGTGTGTGTGTGTGTGCAGACACAGGAAGTAGAACCAGCAAAGCTTTTTCACTCTTCAAAGGTACTTACAAAGCCCTGTGTTTAGACATCTCAGCAACTCCCTCATGCACCTGGGAGAGGCATGGGATTGAAAACATGCGTCATTTCTATGAAAGGCTTTCAGGTTTTAGAAGCACAGTCTGAGAGGGGAAACTTCACGAACAGCGATAGGCATTTGTCAACGTTAATGGAAATGTTCACTTTCCTCAACGCTGAGGGCTTCCAGGGGGATTAATTGTTTAATATTCACAAAGGACTTTGAAGACGAAAAGACCCACAGAAAGGCTGAGAACGAACACTCCTTTTGTTTGCTTTCTCATCCTGGAGTTGAATCTGCGGGCCCATAGTGTCTTTGAAGCAGCTCCAAGATTATAATAATGATGACCACCCCAGGAGTTGGGAGAACAGAGTGAGCAGGGAGGAATAATTTAGCCTCAGCTGTAGTTTTGGTAGCTGCAAAAGCAAGGACTTTGGTATCAAATGGAGTCCTGACTCTACCACCTGCCAGCTGTGTAACCTTGGACAAGTAACTTACCCTCTCTGAGATTCACTTTCCTTAGCTGAAAAATGGAATAATTATATGTACCCGGTTGTTGGGAAATTAGAGGTGTTTTAAAGGACTTAGATAGTGCTGGTACCTTGCTGGTACTTATGCAATTATAACTGTGGTTGCTATTGCCAATGTTTGAGGAATATTATTAAATACGGTTTCCAAGGACTAGTGCTGCAAAGCCAACATTGATCCTAATTAAAGAAAGAAAATGACAAAAGAGTAGGAATGAACCAGGCTGACAGGCAAGAAATGTTTTGAATCATTTGTGGGTAGGTGTGTGTCTAAGAGAGGACTAGGCTACTATTTACTCAAGATTCAATAACTTTAAATAGTTCTTTCTTTCATAATGGCTTTATTTTTCTTTCTAATCTCCCAACGAATTTTTTTATATGTAATTCTCTAGCGACTCCCGCTCATACCCTCGCCGCCATGTTTAATGTTTACTGCAGTGTTTGTCAAAGTGAAGAATTTAGGGACTTCTGTGAATCATTTGAGCAGCTCTGCATTAAATCGAGACTCTTAAATACAGTGATCCAAGCTAGAAGATGCTGGAGAAGGACCACTTAAGTTTTTAGACCCAAACCTGTCTCCCTCTCCCTCTCATTTGGACCCTGGGGCTTGTCTTCCCACTTTTTCCAAATCAGGATCCCTCCAGGTACTGAGGTGGGAGTTGGCAGGAAGGGAGAGGAGAGCTGCAATGTTTAACTCTGCTCTGAATTCTGCCCAGATTTAATCGAGGTGGGGATTCGCTGATCACCACTGCCCAACTCCTATTTGCTGTCATCCCCTTAGGTTTGAGGCTGCTTCCTTGATAAGCTCAAGGAAATAATGACCTGACCTGGGACTCCCCTCCCTCTGCTGATCATACCAACTCTGTGAACACAAGAGTTATGCGTATGTGGATGTTATGCTGTACTGCCATGGAGAGGAAAAAAAAAGGAAAATCAAGGATCCCCAGTAGGTCCATTTTCTCAAATTTGGAAAACATTGGTCTGTAGTTTTATAGTATAAACCACTCAACTTCTCTGATACGTACAAATTGGGTAACTTGGGATCCTAAAAATCGCAGCGTCAGAAGGTGATGCCTGAAAGTTTGTGGCAGTGTTAACGCTCTTCAGAAGACAGAAAGGAGTTCAGAAAAAGATTAGGAGCCAGGTGTTTCCCTCTGGTCTCCTTTGTAGATTGTCATGTCATAGGAGGGAGTGGAATTAGAGGGAGGCTTGAGAAGGTAGCTTACAAAATCTTTAAGAAAATTTTCCCTATCAGAGTCAGGTTTAGAAAAAACAGAGGGCCACAATAATTGGGTTGTTGGCTTTGGTCCTCATTCGGGAACAATATTAAATAATAAATAGCTCACCAAAAGAGCTACCTAAGTGTTTGCGATCCAGGAGAAAAGAAATTTCTATTAGGATGCAGAAGACCTGAGTCTGAGGACCACCTTTAACACCAATTAGCTCTGTGATGTTAGGAAATTCAATTAAACTTTGCTGGCCTAGTTTTTGTTTGTTTGCTTGCTTGCTTTTTTTCTTTTCCCTATAAATTGAGACAGCAAAAGATGTTTTAATGAAACAACTTACTTTAGTGAGACAGAAATTTCTCTGCCTATGAACATTTTTCTCCATGGACAAAACTCATGGTTTCTGCTACTTAGCTTCTCAGTGTCTTTAATTGGGAGTTCAAGATAGGCTGGAGCCTAATGATTGCATGTTGGAGGGAATGGCTCACAGACAGAGCACTGGGGATGTAGATTTGGCTCAAGGTTCCAGAGTATTATAATAACTTATGTCTTGGTTCAGTAAGAATTCATTTCTATGGATGTCCAAACAAGGGGTACATAAGCAATATTAAGGAATACTTAATTTGGAAATAATGACTATGTTATATAGGGAGTGCCAGAAACAGCAGTCTAGCAACAGATGAGCACCCAGTAACCTCAGTCTAAGTACTGATCACAAGGTGTGGGGCCTGGCTAGACAAAGTAGGAAACAGTCTCAATGGTTCAGAGGAGCATTCTACTAGGAATGGGAGGTGAAGAGAAGGAACTGAAGTAGGAATTCAAGCAAAGAGGGCAAAAATGACAACAGACAGGGGAAAACGGTAATGCAAGGCGTAATTTGGTGGGAATTTAGGTTCACCTATGTTTGCTGAAGCACTGACTAAGGCTTGACCCCTTTCTCTAGTGAACCAAAATTACAAACGTTAAAGCTGAGAGCACCATAATAAACGAGCTGCAGATTTCTGCTGCCAGCCAAGAAGGAGGAGCATAAATCAGATGGGCCCTTCCACCTAAAACAAATGTTAGACCTCCTGGACAGCTTCTCTCTATTTTTTTTCTTCTCTTCCAATTTTTCATCTCTTACCTCTTTTGAGGAGATTTCTTCAACTTTATCTTGCAACTGTTCTATAGTTTTTGCACAGCCCTTAATGTCTTTTTGTATCTCCTATGACTGTATCTTGTTCTCTGGTTCTCCTTTTTTAATGTTATATCCTGAGCTTATTTCATGGATGCAATATGCTATTTTCTCTCTCTCAGTATATTAATGAAATTTTTATTTTGTTTTATTTCTGGTAGAGTTTATCTACCTGCATAGTTTATATTTTCTACAAATTACTTTTTTCCTTCTTTTCTTTTTGCTTTCATCACCATCTTTCATGTTAGAGATTTCCTCAGATATCTGGAAATCCTGTATTTCCTGTTTATATTTAATAATGGGACACTAAAGGCAATTGAAAGCTCAGTGTATGTGAGTGGGGCTTATCAACCCTGGTCTTCACTATAGAGTCATCTGTCTGGACTGTTCAGTTGAGAATCAATAGTTCAGTGTCTTTAACTTTTTTCCCCAGGAGAAGACTCTTTCAATATTCTGCTTGAGGTGTGAGTCTTACTTCCAGTGTTTTGGGAGAACCAAGTGGGAAAAAGAGCTACGAGTCAAAGAATCACCTTGTAACGTTTCCCCTAATTCCCTGTGCTGTCAATGAGATACCTCCTATACTCAGTTCTGTGTGGTCTTCCTTTCCATTGCCCCACAGTTCAGAGACCCTTTGCATTGTGCTTCCCATAGAATACACCTCTATTCTTTTCCTGGCAGTGTCACCCCACTGCATGGAACAGGCTAGGGAATTGATGGGTTTAGAAGCTTTTTAAACAGACTTCTTGATATCAGTTGCACTTGCTCTCCTCCAGAGGTACCTGATGCTTCTATTTCCTAAGCTTGTTGAGAGTTCTGGAGGGCCAATACCGTCATTTCTCAGATTTGCCAAAAGTTGGTAAGTGATCCAAATTCTTAGTTTGTCGAGTCAGTTACTATATAATCTTTCTAGCTTCTGAAATTTTGTTGCCGTCATCTCCTATCTTGAAGAGGATGCAGAGATAAAGATGTGTGCTCAAACTACCATTTTAGCTGGGAATAACTCTTCATAAAGTCAACGCAGTCCAGAGAGAATTAATCTGGCACATTACTTGTTTGACCGCACAGATTTTTATTTATTATTAGGATCAGAATGACTAATCCTATTTCTGAGCGAGATTAGCCCCAGTACTAACCCCTCATAAGGAGCAGCTACATTCTACTTTTACCTTGGAAACCAATTTGCTAAGACTCCTCCTTTACCCATTGAAATGAGAACAAAGGATCTGCCTGAGGACTAATTCTTCAGCCAACCCTAAGTTACTGTGTGTGATCTAAGGTGAAGACCCGCAATGCAGCAGAGCAATTTTTAAGGACTAAATAGATATCCACGGGTGCCATAAATTGAGGGTTTGTCTATATCAGTGTTTCTCATTTTGTGGGCTTTGTATACTCTCATTCAGAAATACCTATTGTGTCTATTAATGCATATTTCTGGAATCCCAGAATATGAATCCACGGAGGTAGAACCTCGAAATTCACATTTTTAACACACTCCTCAAGGGATTTTTATGCAGACTAATGTTTAAGAACACTACTTCAGGGGGAAGGATGAAGAGACTTTGGAGAAATTGGTTGGGCCAAATTGTGGAGGCTCTTGGACTTTATGGATTTTATAGATTTTATTCCATAAGGAATTAAGAGCCAATGAAAGACATTCATTTGTTCTGTTCTTTGTTCTTTCATTCAAGAACTATATGCCGAGTGTCCGTTATATACTAGGAACTGGGAGTTACAGAGGAAAATCAAGTACTCAGGAGACCCAGAGTCCAAAGTAAAAGAAAGACAAGTAAACTGACTGTCATGGAGTCAATCATACCCCTCAAAATTCATATATTGAAGCCCTAATTCCCAACATGGTTGTATTTGGAGACAGGACCTTTGGGAAAGTAATTAATGTTAAATGAAGTCATAAGGGTGGGACCCTAATACGATAGGACTGGTATACTTATAAGAACAGGAAGAGAATCCAGATCTCTCTCTTCACATGCACACAGAGGAAAGGCAACGTGAGGACACAGCAGGAACGCAGCTGTCCACAAGCCAGGAAGAGAGGCCTCGCTAGAAACCACCCCTGATGACAATTTGATCTTAGAATTCTAGACTCCAGAACTGTGAGAAAATAGATTTCTGTTATTTAAGCCACCCAGTCTGTGTTATTTTGTTATGAGCCCTAGCAGATTAATACACAGACATTTACTATGATATATCCAGTGGTTGTGTATTTCAGGGAAAATGCCATCATAAAATTTGTCTAGGACTTTGCAGGAACCTAGATAGTCATGAAGACTTCTAAGAGGGAGTAAGTACTGAGTTGCGTCTTGAACGGCGAGAAGAAATCAGTCAAAGAGAAAACTGTATTTGATGGGGATTAAGATATTCTAGAAAAAGAGAACCCAAGTGCAAAGGTGCAGAGACAAGACAGAACAAGTCATGAGGGGTCTGATATTCTTTGCTAAAGAGCCTCAGATTCAGAGGGAGAATTTTATAATGATTAAAGGCATGTTCTTTGAAATCAAGGAGAAATTTGAATTGTGACACCATCATTTATTGTCTGGTCATCTTGGATAAGAAAGGGAGATAATGATAGTACCTATTTCTCATAAATTGGATAACTGGAGCATTTCGCTGAGCTCCTGGCTTACAGTAAGCATGTAATAAAAGCTGTTACGATTATCCTGAATATAAAGGAGCCTCAAGCAGAGCTGTGATGCGGTCAGATTGACCCTTTAGAAATAGACCTTTGGGTAAAATGTGGAGAAATGTTTGAAGAAAAGAAAACCAAATCAAAATAAGTGTCCAAAAATAACAAGAGACTATTAACCTTTTTTTTACAAATATGGGCACTTACTATGCTCCAGGCACTGTGGTAGATTGGTTACATGCATAATCTTACTTAATCCAACCACTAACTGGGGTCAGAGAAGGCAAGTAAGTTGCCCATGGTCACATAGCTAATAAGTAGATGAATCAGAATTCAAACCCAAGCGTGTGGTTTCAAAATCTGTATCTGGCCCTTAAGTCATGCTGCTTCTTTTCCTGGTATTAGCTATTTCGATCCTGAGACTGCAGACCAAAGGTCTTATATTTGTCCTAGAAGTAGAATTTTGAGAGCAAAGCCTTTGACTTGACACTTGATGGTACATAAAAATAATGTTAATTTTACAATAACAACGAGCATTTGTTTACTGTTTAGTATGCATCAAGTCTATGTGCTATACCTGCATCCATGCATTTAACACTCCCACCAAGCAAGAAAGGAGTGTATTTACTTTTCCTTCTGAAGAGTCTAGCTGCTGGAGTCAGTATATTACCCACCCAAGCATTTCACAGTTCACTGCCCTCGCGTCAACCAGGCCTCCTGACTTCAATGCAGAAAAGACATTAGCAGCACACCGAAGATTAACGTGGCAGGAAAAGGCAGCGCTCAAAGGAGAATAACATCACAGCTAATGAACTAGCCTCTCTTTAACTACTACGAGAGCTTTATTTAATGGACAAAATGCAGAGACCCAGAGTGGTTCCTCAATGCTAGGGCACAGTTGGAGCCCTAACCAGGATAATGTGATCTTTGATTCTCTTTTCCTATGAATTGCAGAATTTAAATATCATACACTGAGATTTGTTTTCCTATTGTCTTACTAAGCCCAATGTTTAGCAAAATCTACTAATCCTGCCGGGTGCTACTCCCCAGGTATAATCCACTGGGTATTCTTGGAATCCATGACTTGCTGGTGTATCTTTTCTGTCCACAGGTATGCACCCACTTCTCCTTTTTGCTGTTTAAAGACAAAAACAGTAATGAATCAGGATGAGCCAACTATTATGAAGCTCCTCATTTTCTAGTTATTAGAGGAGACAGTGGACATTAAACTTTCCCCATTAACTCAAAAAAGAAAAAACAGAGTAAGAATTTCCAGGCAGTGTAGCCAGTGAGGGGGCTGAGTTTTAACTAAAGAAATGATAGTCTCCCTATTAAAACTCTCATTTGGTAACTCTGTGTGTGTGTGTATGTGTATATGTGTGGTGGGTAGGACAGAAGCAGGGGTGTAGAAGGACAGATATGAACCATGACTGCATAGTCCATTCAGTCCTAAGAAAGCTCTTGACAGACCCTAATAACCCATTGTACACTTTTTCTCCCTGTCCCCCGTCCCACATAGAATCTCAGACTCTTTCTCAACCCAGCTCAACTCTGGAAAACCACCAATTTATCCGGTTGGCATTTAAAATGTATCCTATTACCTTCCGTGGATCTGCTTCTCAACTTGAACATTTTCAACGACAGAGAATCCTTTCTTTCTAAAGCCAGCATGCCATGTTTTCAGGTTGTTCTAATTGTTTGAAGTTTTTTCTTATATTGAATGAAAATCTACTTGTAATTCACTTCTACCCATTGGTTCTAATTCTGCTTTCTGATCCACATGGAAAAATCATTGTATCCTGCTTGATACCCTGGAAATGGGCTTCATACTCCTGTCTAATATAGCAAATATCCTTATGCTATTCAAATTCCTTCGTCTTTATTCAAGACTGAATCCTTTCAAGGCACAATTATCCACTGAGCACTGTATTTGGGAGTGGAGGTAAAATAGTGAGAAAGCAAACTTTGTGCTTGTTCTCATATAACTTTCTATTTAGTGGAGGAGTCAAGTAAATGACGATTATGGCAGAGGGTGATAGGTGCTAAGATAGGGGAAGCTCAGGGGGCTATAAAAGCATAAAGGAGGGGCCAACAAGCCCTGCCCTCCGGAGCAGGGCTGACAAAGAGGGCTTTCCATATAAAGTGAAGCCTGAGTTGCCCCCTTGAAGAATGAGCAGAAATTAGTAGTGTTGGGTGGGTCGAAGGGAAGTCTGTGAGTGGAAGTTAGAGGTAGAAAGTGATCCGGCAAAGGGAGCAGAATGTCCAAAAGATAGGAGGCAAGAATCAAAAAGATCCAGCTGTGACAAGGGTGTGCATGTGTGCATGTGTGGCTGTCTGAAGAAGTAAATGGGTACAAGAATTTGAGGACTTATTAGGGGCCGGCCCAGTGGCACAGTGGTTAAGTGTGTATGTTCTGCCTCGGTGGCCTGGGGTTCACTGGTTCGGATCCAGGGTGCAGATATGGCACCACTTGGCAAGCCATGCTGTGGCAGGCATCCCACATATAAAGTAGAGGAAGATGGGCATGGATGTTAGCTCAGGGCCAGTCTTCCTCAGCAAAAAGAGGAGGATTGGTGGCAGATGTTAACTCAGGGCTAATCTTCCTCAAAAAATAATTTAAAATAAATAAATAAAGCCTTATTAGGTGATTTCAATGTCATTCCAAAGGCTTTGGGATGAACTGAGGCCAGGTGTGACATGAGCACATTTGTATTTTGGAAAGATTACCCTGTCACAGGTGGATAATGCCCGGCAGGGCCAGGCTGAGGCAGGCCCCGACAGCAGGCCATTACACTAACGATAAAGCAAGATGAGGTGGGCAGAAATCAGCATGGTGGCGGAGCTTTCTCATCCCTTTGTGGTAATGGTCTCTCGATCTCATTAAGTTCAGTTTTGCAAAGTTCCTCTGATGATATAATACTCCAAATTGAATAAAAAATTCCAATTGCACCCTGACCATTGCAGAGTAAAAATGAGTTATCACCTTGCTTGTTCCGGACACTGCAGAAAATGGTCACATTTATTTTTGGTAGCTGTACTGCATTGTTTATTAATATTATGATTGCAATAGGTTAGAACATATTAATCCTTTTTTTGTGCTCTAGAGGCTCATATAGTCTTTCTCTGATAATTGTGCCATTTTTTTTAGTCCAGGTGCAAAATGTTGCGTTTATGCTTGATACAATACATATCTTTTAGATTTTTCCCAGTATTCCAGGTTGCTGAGAACGTCTTAGGTTTTAGCTCTGATATCCAGATTGTAGCTCAGATTAAAAAGACTACTGTTTTTTTTGTTTGTTTTGTTTTGTTTGTTTGTTTGTTTGTTTTAATGAGAAAGATTAGCCCTGAGTCAACATCCATGCCCATCTTCCTCTATTTTATATGTGGGACTCCTGCCATAGCATGGCTTGATGAGCAGTGTGTAGGTCTGCCCCAGGATCGGAACCTGTGTACCCTGGGCCGCCAAAGCGGAGTGCATGAATTTAATCTCTACACCACTGGGCTGGCCCCAAGACTACAGTCTTTAAAGTCAGACAGACCTTGATTAAGATGCTGGCCTGACAACTTATTAGCTTTCTGGTGCTAAGGGACTTAACTTGTCTAATCTTAGCAATTTTAAAGCAATCAAAGTTTGATTGTATTATTACTTGATATATTACTATATACGTATAATACTGTTGTGAGTATTAATAGAAATAATACACACAAAATGCTTGCCACATAGCACTATTAACTTATGATTATTAGACTGTGGCCTCTTGGCTCCAAGCATACTCTCTGTGTTTAGCTTTGGGACACTGTACCTGGGACCTGCAAACCATATTTATCCTTTTCCAGCTGGCTTCCTTTTAGGTTCTGTCCATAGAGGGCACTAGAAGGAGCCTGGAAGACCAGAGGAGGAAGAAGGTACCTGTTGGCTCACTCTCCAGCAATGGTTCTTCATTCAAGGAGTGGCAGTTGGGTTTGGTAGCAGGAGCTGGGATCAATTTCTACTGTTGGGGCCCAGAGCAGGCCACCCCCAAATATCCCACAAAGGCATACTGATTATTTTGGATTGAAGTTGCTTGAGAAGCAAAAAGCACATTCTGACCCTCCTGTTTCTGTTCCTCTGAAAGCAGGAAATAAATCAGCATGTGGAAGTTGTTCTCCCTGCATCCTTATCACCAGAGCTAGGGGGATTCGGGGCCGAGAAGTCTCCAGAAACAAGCCTTGCTAATTTACCACCTCAAGCCTAAACTCTGCTTAAATTCCTCACTAATTACGTACCTCCGATCTAAATTTCTTGGTCCTGTCATTCCTCACAAATTTATTGTTTCTTTGTATGAAATATACATATAATATATATATATATATATATATATATACATACTGCCTGCTTTCTTCACTCTCTGAGCATCGTTTCTCTATGATCTCCAAAACATACACATTACATTGGAGTTTTTTCCTGTTAATCTGGTTTTTTGTCAGTTTTATTAATCGTCCAACCATAAGAACATGAAAAGGGCAGAAAGCGAATTTTCCCCTGCCTAATACTAGTTTTTCCCATTCTCAGGGCCAGCCTCATCTTCCACCAGCCAGGAAGTACAGAGAGACAGTGCCCCTTCCTCAGAGTCTAATCTGAGCTCAGGGGTCTTTCTTCCAGCTCCAGAGACACCAGCACCATCTGTACGCCTCCTCAGGGCTTTGGTTCTGAACTCTACAGGGTCCCTCCTCAAAGCTTCTCAGTTCCCATGACCCCAACCCTTTCCTTTGTTCCCTGAGCTGGGAGTAGTAGCTGATTCCTGCAGTTCCTATCTCTGTGTTATCTCAGTTTTTTCTTTTTGCCTTTTCAATCCTCTCTGATTTGCCAATTCCCTGTATTAAATTCTCTATGTTAAAACCTGATTTCCTCCACAGACCCCTTTTCATCCCCAGTGTCCTATCACTGGAAATGTTTATATTCTTTGGATTAAATAAAAAGCAACCTGCTGGACTGTTGACATTTCCACCACTAAAACTATCTCTTAGTATTAAGGCCTAATAGCTGCAGAAATGCACCAGAGCAATTTGTGCTTTCCAGTGTGCATATTTCCCCCATCTTCATAAACAAGAGTTTATTAGCCTTTGTGCTCACTTGCCTTGGGTTTCATTAGTGGGGCTTCAAATTGACCCAAAGTAGAAATTAACAGCCATTCAGAAGTTAACTCCTCATTACAGCAAATACTGTTTAACAAAGAATATTTACTATTTACCAGGAATTCTTTAAATGCTTTACATGTGTAAGTTCATTTTATCCTCAATAAACTTATAGGGGGGTTATTGTTATTGTTATTATTATTATTATTATCATCCCCATTATACAGTGGACCAGAGTGGATATTATACAGTTAAAAAATTGCTTAAGTTTGTTGTGGTGGGTTGAATGGTGGTTCCCCAAATGATACGTTCACCCAGAAACAGTGAATGGGAAGTTATTTGGAAAAATTATCTTTGCCGATGGAATTAAGTTAGGAATCTTGAGAGGAGATCATCCTTGATTAGGGTGGATCCTAAATCGAATGACAAATGTCTTACAAAAGAAAAAAAAAAAGGAAGAGAAAGTGGGGTGAAGATGGAGGCGGAGATCGAAGTGACACAGCTGCATGCCAAGGAATGCCAAGGATCACCAGCAACTACCAGCAACTGGGAATGAGACAAGGAGCAGATTCTCCCTCAGAGCCTCCGTCCAGAAGGAACTGATGAAACCTTGATTTTGGATTTCTCACCTTCAAAATTGTGAGATAACCCATTTCTGTTGCTTTAAGTCACCAAGTTGGTAGTAATTTGTTACAGCAGCCTAGGAAACTAATGCATTCATAGTTAGTGAGCATTAAAGCTGGGACTTGAGCCTGACTACTCTGGCTCCAGAGACAAAGTGCTCAATGATTAGGGTACCCTGCCTCCCTATCCTGCAAAAAGCAGTTGAAAAGATTTATGCTGAATTCTCCCAAGAGGTGGAGTGGAGGAGGTGAAAGCTATAGGAAATGAGAAAACTTTTAGAGTTTCTCCCATGTTTTGTTTTTGTTTGTTTGTTTGTTGTTGGTTTTTTTAAGGAAGATTAGCCCTGAGCTAACATCTGCTGCCAATCCTCCTGTTTTTGCTGAGGAAGACTGGCCCTGAGCTAACATCCGTGCCCATCTTCCTCTACTTTATATGTGGGATGCCTACCACAGCATGGCGTGCCTAGCGGTGCCATGTCCACACCCGGGATCTGAACCGGCGAACCCCAGACTGCTGAGAAGTGGAACATGCGAACTTAACTGCTGAGCCACTGGGCCGGCCCCGAGTTTCTCCCATGGAACTGGGAATAGAATGGAGTTTGGGGTCTTCAAGGATTAGTCAGTAGCATTGACCTCACTCTCGTGTATGGTCACCATCTTCCCTTTCCCCTGGAGGTGACAATACCTCTGATGGAGAAGCTTGGTGATGTTGATGTGTGTATACTTGCAGTGAGAGCTTCTAGAGCCAAAGTGACAGATCACCTACCCAAGCTTGGCAACAAGAGCATTGTGGCCCCAGGACCATCAGCCATAACTGGCACAAACTCCCTTCACGATCTGCCATATGTATAACCTTAGGACCTTTACATATTCCTGGAGAAATGGATGAGATAGGCTTCTTGATAAAGATTGAGATGGAATTGTCTATAAGCCCAGTGTGTAGGAGCTAGAAGTAGATAAAACTTAATTCAGAGAACTGACAAATTAAGAAACGTGGCATTTATTCCACTTTAGTGTTATAGGGAATAAACTTTAAAGCTCATGTCCACACATACTTGTTAGTGCATACATGATTTCACTAATGGGCTTCCATGGATGGATGAGAGATCATGGATGTCCTCCAGGGGATACTTGAGTCATTAAAATTATATGTCAAATGAGTGTGTGTGACTGTGTGTGTGTATGTTTGCTCATAACTTTGAAAATGTACTTCAAAAGGTCCAAAACCCTCAACATAGCAGGAACCACTAGCCCATGTGAATTGAAAGACAGCTTCCAGACCTGACATTTTATAATTCAGTTACTTTGCAATGAAATAGACTAGGAATCTGTTTAATTCTTAACATTAAAGTGGGGAACCAAAGTAGGTCCCCTTCTTGGTGAATTGAAATCACAGGCTTCACTAGAAGTAGTTGTCACACAAACTAAGATTTATTTGCAGCACATAAGGAGTCCAAGGGGAATTATTTCCAGAGCTGTGCTGTGGCTCCCGGAGCAAGAGAAAGCAGGGGTCTTTTGTTTCAGATGAGGAATGAATATTCAAAAGGGAAGTTTCACTATCACATGTAGAGGTGGTATTCACTAATGCAGGTGCAGATGGAAAATATGCTTCCACATACATCACATGTTATGGTAATAAGGCTTAAGCTCCTCCTGGGGCAGAGATCTTAACGTTAAAATGAAGTGAAGGTAATTTCTTGCGTGCTTGGCCCATCTGCACAGGCCTCACTTTTGTGGTGGGGTTTGGACCCATTCTGCATCTCTTAACATAACTAAAAGAACAACTTGAAAAAACAGTTGAGTGCTTCCAAAATATCCTTTGTGTTACTTGGGGCAATTAATTGGTGACAAAAGTACCAGTGAGGTAAATAGATGTTAAAAATGCACCTTCTGGGGCCGACCTGGTGGTGCAGTGGTTAAGTGCACACACTTCTCTTTGGCGGCCCGGGATTTGCAGCTTCAGATCCCAGGCACGGACTTATGAACTGCTCATTAAGCCAAGCTGTGGCAGCGTACCACATACAAAATAGAGGAAGAGTGGCACAGATGTTAGCTCAGGGACAATCTTCCTCACCAAAAGAATAAAGGAAATGCACCTTCTATTCTCACTCTTGTTTAATAAAGACAATAAAGACATATTCTGCTGTTCTATTCTTCTTCTATAGCTGAAATATCCCCCCAAAACTACATTTCTTTGAATTGACCTTTGTTCTGACCTGAGGACTCATGGGTTTTCAAAGTTGTTAGTTTGTTTCATCCTGGATTATAATTAACGTTGGTAAAATCTATATATCAGAGGTTTCCAGGTTGGTGGTATCTTTCTTCTAATTAAATAAATAACAGAGCTCAGAGTATGAATTCAGGGAGATCTTATCACGTGCTCATAAAAACTTCATACTTATTTTTATTCCCAGGATATTGTAGGCATTACTTCTGAGCTGAGACTGAAGTCTGTGGGTCATAATGAACATATGTAGGGTTCAGAGGTCAGACAGTTCTGCAGAAAAGTGGGGAGCAAAGGGAAGGTTGACACATAGTAGTCCCAAGTCAAAAGTTCAAGTAGCTGGGTAGATGGATGGGGTGATAGAGTTGGCAAAAAATAGTGGGCATTGGTTTACAAAGTCACTGTTTAGGAACAAGGTTTTCATCTTAGGAAGGATGAGGGGAGGAAAGACAGACTAGGCAAGACTCCAATTCCAGTCCATTCAATTCAACATACAATCCTTGAGACCTTGTGTGCTCCATACCTAATGCTTGGCACTGGGGACACAAAGGTAAATGAGACCCCTCCCTGTCCTTGTGAAGCTCATATGCTGGTGAGAGAGAGAACATTATGAACAAAAACTCTGATCCGATTTGATAAAGGCTGCCATAGAGATATAAACAAAGTGCAGAGTAAATTGCTCATTCTGCACGAGTTAAAGAAGAGGAGTACATTGGTTAGAGATGGGCTAGGTGCTGTAAGAAATAGACTCCAGCTGTATAGTAGCTCAAAATAAGTTTATTTTGGCTCATGTAACAGAATTTTGTAGGACAAGAAAGAATTCATTAGTTAGAAGGGCTGAGGGTGCACTCTGATTATATGCAGACACACCCCAAAATCCCAAGTAAAACTGGACATTCTGGACATCCCTTCTCCTCTATTACCTACCATCCACCCCTGCCACATCTAAAAGGTTTATTTTCACAATTGCCGCCAAACACACTCTAGAGAAAGGAGAAAAGACTTACTCATGTACTCCTAGCGTTACATGCATTTATATCTGGGTAAATAATTGTGTGGCTGTAGTTTTGTGATACTATAGTATATATTAGGGGCAATCAATCTTTTCCAAGGCTAGAGAGTCAGAAAAATTTGAAAATGTTTATGCCTTCCTCCATGCAGAGACAGAATAATTTAACTTGCTGATTCAATAAGGGTCCATCCAGGAAATCCAAAACCATGCCAGATACATTAAATAGAGAGACATTAATCCAGGGAATTAGCTACAAGGATGCTGGAAGAGATGAAAGAATGAAGAGGAAGGTGAAAGAATGAAATTAAAAACTCTAAAAAAAAGTCACTCCCATCCCTGGGGCTGGAGGGAAAATGGACAGGGGCTGGGTTGCCAGAACAGGACCCAGGATAAAACATTGGGAGCTAGGATCAGGGTGATTCTGGCAGACAGGACCTGAGTCTAAGGAGGATGGAACTGAAGGGTTGGATGGAAGGTGCTGGAGCCATAGAGAACTCAGTCCCTGCTAGAGACACTGCCCAAGGCACAGAGAGGGAGGGACAAATACTCTGGCTCCTGTAGTCTGTGTTCCTACTGGCTTTTCTAACACCTGTGTAGTTTTCAAGGATCTGCCCTCTCTTGATACAGAGCAAGGAAAAAGCAGAGAATGGATGTGAGAGCCAACATGCAAATGACTGGCCACTTGCCTTAACTGTATTCAACACAGCTAATTTTTCCATTTGAGTCAATGATGAAGGGTAATTTTTATTCCCTGCTTTGAGGGTTGTAATAGCTCTGCTTTGTTTTGTTGTTGTTGTTTTCCTGAAATGGTGGAAGCTTTAACAAGCTAGATTAATAGAAAAACAGAACGTGGAATTTTTTCTTTATAGGCTCTGCTGTGAGATTGGGAAAAGGATAGAAACTTAAACTTTGGACAGGAAATAGTCATTTGCTTTCCTCGCTCCCTGTTTGAAGATTCTAGCTGGAAAAATTGAAAAATAAAAATAGATTGGTTTATATTTCCATAGTCCTCTACACCAATGGATTGAATAGTTCTAGACGTCGCAAAACATTTTCACAATCATTTTGCTGTCAGATGTTCACTACCCCTCTGAAAGGTAGCAAACAGGGAGAAATGCTCCCCTCTTTGTAGGAGAAGGACAAGGTCTGGGGACAGTGTCTTGCATAAGGTTTCAGTGTTGATAGTGACATACAGATAATGAGATCCTAGTTTTCTACTTTGGGATCCTGACACTCTGCACCACACTGGTAGCCGGGACCCATTACTTTCAGGTCAATCTTATCCACAATTGGTAAGTACTTTCCTCCCTTTATATATTCTAAGGAAATCCTCACCAATACCTCTCAGATTCTGAACCAGTTTCACTCCAGGGATCATTGAGTTGAGAATGGAACTAGAGACTCTCTAAACAGACCCTGTATTTTTTTCCTAGGGCTGTCGTAACAAAGAGCCATAAAACAGGTGGCTTAAAAGAACAGAAATTGGGGCCGCCCGGTGGCACAGCAGGTAAGTTCGCACGTTCCACATCGGCAGCCCCGGGTCCGCTGGTTCTGATCCCGGGTGAGGACATGGCACTGCTTGGCACACCATGCTGTGGTAGGCATCCCACATATAAAGTAGAGGAAGATGAGCACGGATGTTAGCTCAGGGCCAGTATTCCTCAGCAAAAAGAGGAGGATTGGCAGCAGTTAGCTCAGGGCTAATCTTCCTCAACAAACAAACAAGAAAATAACAGAAATTTATTTATTATCTCATGGTTTTAGAGGCTTGAAGTCTGAAATCAAGATATTGGCAGGGCCATGCTCCCTCTGAAGCTTGTAAGCGAGAATTCTTCCTTGCCTCTTCTAGCTTCTTGTGGTTGCAGGAAATCCTTAGCGTTCCTGGGTTGTAGCTGCATCACTCTGGTCTCTGCCTCCATCTTCTCTTGGCCTTCTCCCCTGTGTGTCTGTATGTCCAGATTTCTCTCTTCTTACCAGTTTTATTGGATTTAGAATCCACCCTAATTCAATATAACCTTAGCTCAACTTGACTACATCTGCCAAACCCCTATTTCTAAATAAACTTGTATTCACAAGTTCCGGGCAGACGTGAATTTTGGGAAGACACTATTTAACCCAGCACCAGAACTTAAGTAGCGGCAAAGTGTATTCAGGAAATTCATAATGCCAACGTAGGCATTACCCAGTTTTAAATATGAGCATTCTATTCTTTAGGCCCTATTCCTAAGTATCTTGAAGATTTCATTTAAGTATTTTGGAATAAAATATGCTAAGCACTAGAGATAAAGCTGCAGATCCGAAGAATATTGAACTTGGGATGAGATAAACTTGAATTTGGTTCTTAGCTCACCTACCACCTGGCTAGAGTGTAACTTCTCTATCTCAGTTTTTCATTTGAAGAACAGAAATCTTATTAAATGTACTGGCAACATCACAGGTATGCTTGCATCATAAGAAGAGTTAATTCCACTGCAAATTCTATATGGTACAGAATTACAGGTTGGACTGGCATTAGGGAAGGCAGTCGTCACTTCTTTCTTTTGAAGATAATATGATTGGGGAAAAAAAGATAATATAATTGGAATTAAAGGGAAATAAGAGAGATGCTTCTGTCCAGGCCCCTTCAAACTCCAGAAAATCTTGGAAGAAAAAAAGATTTATTTTAGTGTAAATTCTGACATGTCTACCAAAACCTCACAGGGAGACACAGTAAATAAAATAGACGTAAAGAGAGCTATTCTGGTTGAAGTGATTGCGGTGGGACAGAGTCACCATGACTGATGTCCACCCCCCACTCTTAGCACTCTCGACAACTTGCAAGGCAACTCCTGAAAGTTCTGGGGTTGAACTTAGCACATCTTAAATATCATTGGACAAAAAGACATGATAAATATTATAAGTGAATCCATTGCTAAAATTTTGATTAAAGATTTTGATATTATAGTCTTGAGAATGCAGAAATTCTCAGGTTCACATGTATACTCAACTGGTGCTGGCCCTTAGTCACAGAAAAGCTATTTCTCAACTCTATTCTGTTCCATTGATCAGTATGTCTACCTTGATGACAATATCACACTTTTTGGTGCAATTATAACTGGAATTGTTTTCTTAATTTCATTTTTGGATTGTTCATTGTTAGTGTGTAGAAGTAAAACTGGTTTTGCAGTATTGATCTTGTACCCTGTAACTTTACTGAATTAATTTATTAGCTCTAATAGAGTTTTTGTGGGTTTTTTTTAGGATATTCTATATGTAAGACCATATTAAATGAGAATAAATATAATTTTACTTCTTTCTTTCAAATTTGGTTGCCTTCTTTTTCCTTTTTGTCTTGCCTAACTTCTCTGGCTAGAACTTCCATATGGTGTTGAATAAACATCACAAAAGCAGCCATCGTTGTCCTATTCCTGATCTTAGGGGGAGGGAAAGCTATCAGTTTTTACCATTGAGTAGGGTTTTACTTGTGGATGTTTCATAAATGCCCTTTATCATGTTGAGTAAATTGCATTCTATTTTTAGTTTGTTTACTGTTTTTATCATGAAAAGATGTTACATCTTGTCAAATGCTTTTTCTTCATGAACTGAGACGATCGCGTGTTTTTTCCCTTCTTTCCATTAATGTGGTGTATTACATTGAATGATTTCTTATTACAACTCTTACATTCCTGTAACAAATCCCACTGACTTATGATCTATAATCCTCTTAATCCGCTGCTGGATTTGGTTTGCTGGTATTTTGTTGAGGACTTTAAGGTCTTTTCTTTTTAAGTGGAGTGAAGTTATAATCATATTGTGATACAACTAATAGTTGTTGAATGACTTTGTATCAGCCAGAGGATCCTAGTCACAACTTCTCATTTAAAAAAATCCCAGTTTCTATCTGAACTTTAAAGCAATACGTCTATATCACTTTTAAATATACTATGATTTGGATTGTTTATGCATCCACACTTTGATTTCCCCCAATGAGTGTGAGACCTACAGCTTGCCTTGCTAAGATGCAGATAATTTCCTAGAAAATGTATTATTTGGCTTTGATATTAAAATTCCAGCTTTGGAGCTAGCCCTGATGGCCTAGTGCTTAAAGTTTGGCTTGTTCTGCTTCAGTGGCCCAGGTTCGTTTCCAGGCACAGAACCACACCACTTGTCTGTCAGTAGCCATGCTGTGGTGGTGGCTCACATAGAAGAACTAGAAGGACTTACAACTAGAATATGCAACTTTGTTCTGGGGCTTTGGAGAGGCAAAAAAAAAAAAGGGGGGGGAGGAAGATTGGCAACAGATGTTAGCTCTGGGCGAATCTAAAAGAAAAAGATCCCAGCTTTGCCCATTTTAAAATCTGAAAGATTGTTGCTTAAGAGCTTTGAGATTTTTTGAAGGTCATCTGCTTGAATTATAAGGTTATAGACTTGGGTTCTGGAGTCAGACAGGCCTGAATTTGAATCAAGACTCAAATACTTGTTTTTAGGAAAGTTATTTAACATCTCTGCGTACCTATTCTCTCATTATTATTCACAAGGGTATCTGCTTAATAGCATTCTCAGAGCATAAAATGAGAAAATGCAGGTAAGCCATTTAGAATCATGACTAACACAATTAATGATGGCCTTTATGACAATTTTCTTATTGGATTCCAGGCAACCAACTTCTCTATTCTCACTTAGGCTTAAATCTTATTTAGAGAGAATTGGTTACATATTGTGCATATCTCTCAGCAAATATTAAATAAGAGAAGAAAAAGGAAACAAAAGGGATAGGCAAAGCAACGACATAGGAAATAATATTGCCACTTTCCCCAGAAATATGTGATGTGACACTAAGCTGTGAAATCAAAGAAACCCAAAGGTTTCTTGACTGAAATCAAGAGGAGTGAGGTTGGGAAAGGATACAGGCATAGCCAAGCAAGGCAAAATAAGTAGGCTACCTTAATATTTTCCACCAAAAATTTATTTCACATTGAATTAATCCTGTCCATTTGCAAAATGTCACACTGCTATGGAAGTGGTCATTTAAAGAGCTGTTTAGTGTCTGTGATACATTTTATTCTGGTAGAAATGACTCTATCCCCTTTCCTATGGTACCCTCTCTCTGGAAGAATTTTTCTTTCCATTCCATTGACATCAAGTTTGTCCATGTGTCTGGCTTCAGCCAATGAAATGTGAATGGATGTGAGAAGTGACCTCTCAGCAGAAATTTAAGAACCCTTGAGTTGTTGCACCATCTCTCTTTCTTCCTCTGTTTCAAGACTTACACTGTCCCAAATAGGGGCTGCTCCTTCAGTCCAAGTCTGAAAATGAAAACACTACGGAGCAGAGCTCCAATCAAGCAATTGGCAAGTATCCTGAAAAAGAAATAAGCCTTTGTTTTGGTAAGCCACACAGATTTGGGAGTTGATTATTGCTGCAGTATAACTTTGGCTAAGGAAAAAAAGCTGTCCTTCCAAAACAGTCATCCATCCCCAGAAAAAGGATATTTTAGTGATGCCAATCCATAATTTTCTAGACTTATAACAAACCAGTATATGGACTTTTGTGCTGTAAAACACACTCTTGATTTTTTTCTTTTAAATTACACAAGCTGATTCTAAAATTCATATGGAAATGCAAAGGACAGAAAATACTCAAAATAACTTTGAAAATAAGGACAAAGCCTGAGGACTTAGACTCCTAGATCTCAATACCTCTCATAAATATAGAGTAATCAAAATAGTCTGGTTTGGCTTAAGAGAGACAAATAAATCAATGGGACAGAGTGGAGCATCCAGAATTAGACTCACACACATTTAGTCATTTGACTGTTTTTAAGATTGCAAAGGCAATGCAGTGAAGGAAAAAAAGAAAGTCTTATGGACTAGTAATGCTGTAGCAATTGGGTATTCATGTGTAAAGATATGAACTTCAGTCCATGCTTGTACCATATGCAAATATGTCAATATCGACCATAGACCAAAACATGAAGCTATAACATTTCTAGAGGAAAACTTTGGAGAAAATTTTTATGACTTTAGATTAACGAAGGATTTCTTACATGTGACCCCAAAGTACAATCTATAAAAGAAAAAAATTGATAAATTTGGATTTTATCAAAAGTTAAGAACTTCTCTTCAAAAGATTCTGTTAAGAGAACGAAAAGACAAGTCAGAGACTGGGGGAAAATATTTCCATATCAAATATCAGATAATGGATTTATATCCAGAGTTTGCAAAAAACTCACAGACTCAATAACAAGAAAACAAACACTGCCATGAAATAAGTGGGTAAAATATCTGAACAGATACTGCACCATGGAAGTGTATATAAGAAAAGAGTCTCAACATCATTAATCACAAAAGCAGTGAAAACTAAAACCATGAGATTTCACTGGAGACTTTTGGAATGTCTAAAATTAAAAGAGTGACCATATCAAGTATTGGGGAGGATGTGGAGCAACTGAAACTTTCGTACCTACTGTGGGTGGGACTGCAAACTGGTTCTAATACTTTGGAAGACCGTTTGGAAGTTTCTTAAGAAGTTAAACATACGCTTAGCATGTGATCCAGTGGTTCCATTTCTATGCATTTATCCAGGAGAACTAAAAACATATGTCCTTACAAACACTTGTACGTACATTTTCATTGAAGTTTTATTAGGAATCATCATGTAATGGAATTCAACTCTGCACTCGGAAGCAATGGACTATTGATGGACGCAAAAACGCGGTTGGATATCAAAATCATCATGCTGAGTGAAAGAAGCCAACCAAAAAGGAGGACATATTTTCATCTATATAAAATACAAACTAGTCCATAGTGACAGAAATCGGAGTAGTGGTTGTCTGGGACCTGGGGCGGGGACAAATGTATGGGGAGATCCCAAAGGGACATGAGGAAACTTTTCAGAGGATTGGATACGTCCATTATCGTAGTTGTGGTGATAGTTACACAGGTGTATACATATTTCAAACTGTATCAGGTTGTACACTTTTAATATATGCAGCTTGTTGTATGTCACTTATACTTCAAAGGAACTGTTGAAAAATCCTCAACTGCCACTTAATTTCTAAGCAATAAGATAAAATCTAAGAATTGTCATCTGAGGCCTAAAGAGTCCTTTACAGCCTAACTCTAACACATGATCCATATTTAACAATTTCCAGTTTCTCATTATATCCTGCATCATTTTAGGCACTTTTTCCCTCAGGAATAGGTGGCCTATTCGTAACAGAGAATCTTTGGGAAGGATGACTCAGCTGGAGCTCTCCTTGCTCACCTATAGATCCATCCATCTCTCCCTCCTTCCGTTTGTCTATCTATCCCACATTCGCCCAGAGACATTTAATATGTACCAACCATAAGCTATTTATTCTGCTAGTTCCTGCAGCTATGAACTGGAAAATGAAACCAAGAAAAACAAAACAAACAAAAAAGTCTTTGCTTTCTCTAGGAGCTTGCTACGTAGTAGAAAAATGAAAAAGTATATCTATAATTATACTCTTATTTTAAGGATTCCCCCAAAAAGTACACTTTTAAGGAAGGCTTTCCTGTGGAGGTAATATTTAAATTTGTTCCAGGAAATCATTTAGGTAAACTTTTTCTATATACTTGAAAATGACCATTTTCAGCCTGAGTGATAAATAAATAAATAAATAAATAAATAAATAAATAAATAAACCTATTATTGCAAAATCTTTTTAAATTTAACCTCAATTTGGAAGAAGTATTTTTATACTTTATACCCTAATGTGCAACAGAATGAAAAGCAAAGCATCTGGTTGCCCAGTTTCAGATTGCCGTCCACTTGCCTTTTACTAACTCCTGTGTCTACTAACAAACATGTGTTGAGATCCTGCTGTATGCCAGGCATTGTTCAAGGTTTCAAGATGAAGAACAATGACAGACTTTCCTCCCTCAGAAAACCCAGCAAGTCGTGCAATGTGATAAACTGATAGGTTTCACCTCTTTTGTATGAGGCATAGAGAAGAAGGGCATCCTTCTGCATCCCAGAGGAGGAAATGCTTCAGCTGAGTCCTGCAGACTCCCTGGAAGCTGATGAGGTAGAAAGAACAGGAAGAAAAGCCCAGGGAAGAGATTTTGCCAATTTATGGGGGTACAAAAAAGCAATACCAAGATTTATCATCAGGTAGTCTAGAGTGCCTTGAGCCTCGGCAGGCAAAGAGCCGTGCCAAAGATAAGGCAAGAGAAGCAGGCAGAGGCCAGGCCATGGGGAGAGTTGTGGTTCTATTAAGGACTATGGACTTCATCTTGAAGCTGGCAGTGGACATTGTCTGATGATGTTTTCCTTTTAGAACACTGAGGCTTCCAGCAACCTTTTGTAAGTATATTATATACTGATGACAGGAGAAATTTAAATTTAAAATTTAGAATTTTATTCTTGATTCCGGACTATTGTTCATTCATTAGGTCAAAAAATCATTCATTCATCACATGTTTACTAGCAGCCATGGGTAGCATCCAAGTTAATACCTGAGTGTTCTCAAAGGTTGGAATGGAATGCAGATATTACTTTACCCTGAACTCAAAGTCATCAGATGACTTTAAGTGAGGTGTCTTCAGAACCTTTCTGTCACCCGTTATCTAGGAGTTGTCAGATGATTTAATCTGTTATGATCCAAGAAAGAAGGAAGGTATTCAAAGGTAATAATGATCAAGAAAACCTTTCACTGTTTACATCAGGAGGGTGTTTATCCTAATAGAAAATAAAAGACTACTTAAGTCATTCAAAGAGTCATTTTGTGTGTGTGCGGATAATTCTTTCTCCCCCTCCATCCCTTTACACCTGTCCCCTTCCACCTCTTTCCCCTCTTACCACACCACTCCTAGCTTCATTATGTGGGAGCAAAATCATGCACTGATATCTCTGGGTCAGCTAGCAAGATGATCTTTGAGATATTATGGATGGCTGTACTTCAGAAAACCTCAGCAATCCACTTTCCTAAACTCAAAAGAAATTTTGCTCTTCCCAACTCTAGGAGACAGAACTTGCCTTTGGTCTGTGATACGCCTGTGAACTGAAGGCCAAGTCAAACAACTTTGTCCCCCAAGATTTCTCTAGCTGATGTTTATTACCCCTTCAATTCACAGATCAGCAATGCCTGTAATCCCTGTGACAACAAGTAAACAAGAGTTTGAGATTGAGGCATTGGATATGCCTTAAGGTCATTGGGTAGTGGGAAAAAATATTTGGTTATTACTCTGTTTGTACCACTATTATGAGATTATTGTGTATCATGATAGAAATTATAGCAAATTCTTTCTCACAGACTGGACTTACTGATAACTCTAATAGAAAATTGTGTGTGAAATCAATCAAAAAACACTAAGGGAAAGAGGGAGAGAGAAAGGGAGAGAGCAACATTGGAGATGGAGGTGAGATTAAGGCATCTATTATAAAAATTCGAAAAATTCCTAGAAAGTCAAGTCATTATGCTCTTCTGAGAGCAATAGCCCAGGAGTGGCATTCACCTACAGAAATAAAGGCCAAGGAATGCACACAATCTGTCCCAGGCAAGCAGCTGGAGAGAAATAGGATTCCAATTTCCACATTTGGTCCAGCTGAGGGAGTGGTTTCCTCCCCTGAAACTGCTTTAACTCCGTCTTTGGTGAAGCCACACCAGCCTTTGTCTCTGAGTCCTGGAGAGCCTGTTTCCCTCTGCGCTTATTTACTCTCTCCTCCTCTGCCACCCACATGGCATTTTCCTTTGCTTACAGGAGTCCTAAAGACCCGAAACAGCAGCAGGCTGATTAAAAATTAATAAGAACCTCAGAGGGAAAGTATGAAGAGGCGGTTGGCTGTGTGATCGGCAATTTTTTAGGTTCTTTAAATACCCAATTATTTTCAGGACACCTGCAGAACAGAAACCATGGGACATGGGAAATAGGTTTTCAGGCCAGAGGGAACATATTTTTAGGTAAAATTCTTTTAACTTGAAGAAGAGACGAATTATGTTTACAGTATTACTCTTCATTACCACCAACCCAAATCTCCACCTATTTTTTTCTCTTTTATACTTTTAGGTAACTGGCCCAGCAGGAGGGAGAAGAATTTATCTTCAGTACAAACTTCTTTATTCTACAGTGGCTCTTCATGTACCCAGAAGGTAACAATGACATGTAGCAAAAAACAAACAAACAAAAAAACCAAAAAGGCAGTGAGTGAATTAAAATCAGGCCTGGAAATACTTGATGATATATTACACCCCAACTCAACCAGGAAGAAAATTTAAATGTGATATGTCAAGAAACAGAGAAGGACACATTTACATTACTATTTCTTTGGATGAGAAACGCTTTCTTCAAGAGCCTAATGAATGCACCAAACCATCAAATGGCTTCTAAATACTGTAGAAATGAATCTATAGGAAATCTTTTCTCTACTGCTTTCATTCTGCCATTTCCTAAAACCTGTATTGTGGTTAGTAAAATATTTATGTGTTGCACTCCAGAAACGTATTATTTATGATGTTCAGACAGGAAGGATTGCATCTGATGACCACATTTTCATTTAGCCATGGGAAGGAACAAATTGCAGTTGAATTACAAACATGGAAACAAATCAGGCAGGGTGCAAATGATTTGTTTAGCCAGTGACAAGGTTGTCAGGAAGCTGTGCTGTAATATAGCTCAGAGGAAAAGCTGTGTTATCATTACCTTCCAACAGGTTGTCAAAAATCAGCAGGGTGAGAGCGTTTTCAACAAAGGCAGGAAAGATAAAACAAAGAAAGAGATTTTTAATGTAGTGCTAATGGAATGCTGAATTATTAGCATCGCAGGAGAAAAAAATGTATTGGTACCTAGTAGAGTCAGTTGGACTTTGACTTTTTTGTAATGTGTGTGTTATTTTTCAGTCATATCTCATGTTCCTTTCCACCACTAACTGTTAATTTTCAAAAAGCAGAAGGCTCGGGGGATCTGAATTATGTTTTCAGAATTGTCTAGTGGGTCTTACTGTAAATCATGTAGCTGTCTGAAACAAGATCTTTGCACTCTATTCTCCTGCTGTAAAAAAAAAAATGATTATGTATATGTTGCTACATGCTACATTTATAAACTGGATGGTGAAATTGCTTAGAAGAGCAAAACTAGAGAATAAGAAAAATTAACTACAAAATAATATCCAACTTAACATTTATTGACCATTTATCACCGGCTTTTGTAAGGAAAAATTACCTGAAACTCTGGTTGGCTCTGATTTATACGAGTCATGTTTCTTGTTTCTCTGGGTTTTTTGTTTTTTGTTTTTTGGTTTTTTTTACTGGAAACACATTCTATGTCTTCATTTGTTTATTTGCTTTTGTTTATTTTATTCTCTTTACATTTATTTTCTCCCTCTTTCTAAATAAGATTTTAAATATAAACTGTAGTGTACCTCTCCTCATGGGACAGAAACAAACCAAATTTATTAGTTGAAAAGACATTACCAAAAGATGATAATATATCAGTCTATTGCTCAAAAAATGTCAGTGGCTCCCTGATGTCTACTGAATAAAATCAAAATGCTTTCAGTGTAGCATTCAAGACCCTCTGCAGTCTGTCCCCAACCAGCATGATAGAAAACACGGGAAGTCTTGAAGTCTGAATGTTGATTCCACCACTAGTCAATTGGGTCAGATCTGGCAATGTACTTAGTCTTTCTGCAGCGAGGAAATAGAGCACGGTTTCTGCAAGGGGTATGGTACAATTTACTCAAGTTGTTTCTGATTGTGACGTGAACTCCAAAGTGGTAGGCTGACCGTCCAGCTTCTGTCACTCTTGTAATTGATCTTTGTCCTCCTTGCTTGTGTCTTTCCAGGTTATCAGAGATTCCTGATTTTCTTTTCTTGAGATTCCAAGCGTCTAGCATGTTTTCGGATATACAATAAAAATTCATGGAATCTACTACGAAATCCCACCTCATTCTTGGATTCCGTCACTGTTCTCTCCCAGTTCACAAACCTTGCTTTCTCTTCCTTCAGCATCTGTCCTTCTCAACATGCTGGAGTCAAATAGGAATTTAAGTCCAAAAGAAAGGCTGGGTGCAGACCCATCCTCAGCACAGCGCTGCTCCCTAATTGAGATCTAGCTTCCATATTCAGGACTTCGGTAGTGGCACTTTGAAGTCAGTATGTGTGTAAGGGATGTCATTGGCTGGTTTGAAGCTTGAGTATCTGTGTTCATTCTATTACTTCAAAAAAATGTGTGTTACAACAAACTCAAAAAAAAGTGTCTTGATTTAGGCTGGCACTTAGCATCATGATGTGGAAGAGTCTTTCTAAGCCCAGCTTGGAATAGAAAGAATAAAGAAATACGTATATATGTGCACGTGTGTGTGCACATGTGTGCATCTATGTGAATATGTTAGAAAAGTTGTAGGCAATGGGCAAACTGTTCAGCAGTCTTAGTGTGTGTGTGTGTGTGTGTGTGTGTGTGTGTTTTCTGTGACTTCAGAGTTTGGTTATTATTAGTTTCTAACATCAGAACTTCCTGTTTTCAAACTTAAGTTTGATAACACATTAGAGACAAATGAAAAGTGGTTTGAGAACTATCTATTATTTCTATTTGTTACACACCTGTCACTGCCCACTTGTGTGTCATAAGTTCTGACCCACTAGTTTTAAGCAAGAACGGACTAGAAACAAAATAAAATTGGCTTCTCATTTTCAAGAAAAAGTAATCATAATCTAAAAACTCGGAGAGTATTGATGAAGTCACTTGTGGGAATAGTGACTACATTTGTGTCTGAGCTCAGATCACTGTTATTATGAGACTCTGGCCACCTGGGATCTAGAATATTTAATTTTAAGGAGAACTCTCAATTTGGTTGGCTCATATTTAAAAAGTTTCTACCAGCCTCAGATAGAAGAAATGCAAAAAAAGAGGCATTTCTGAGAACAGCTGCCTGTGACCTTGGCAGTCTTAGACGGATAGGAGTAAAACCAGAGTCTAAGAAAGGATGCTTTGGCCTAACACAAAGAAGGGGCAGAGAGCAAACCCAAATTGAGGCAAGTAATCAATAACAATAATGTAGGGCTCTTCAAAAGAGCTGGAGGAGGAAGTCTGGACTCCCGGGAATGACTGAGGGTGGAGACACCTGCAGACGTCAAGGGGACCAAGAAGGAGTGATGAATCAGCTTTGAGTTTCTCTATCTTGATGCCCATCAATTGGCACCTGGTATAGAAAGACCATAATAGAAGATTTTGCAATTGACTAGGAAACTCCAGCATCTCTCATCCAATCAAGGCAACTGCACTCTATAGAGGGCAAATGGTCAGAAGGGTAAGTGCTGGCTAGTAAATCCACCAACAAAGGTGTCACAAATGGTGGCACTAAGAATATGGTCTTTTAACCTGAATGTTAAAAAAATAATTGGGCACAGAGTGTTAAAGGTGGAGAGGATCTCAGATAAGACGCCTGAGGGCCAAAAAGGGAAAATGATTTGCCCACTGTCACACAGCTAGTTAACTGCAAATCCAAGTTCGGACACTGATTTACTGGCCCCACCTTCCTGTCTGTGCCAGGGTTCTAGCACAGCTGCTTGTATACCCTTGCATTTATTTCCCAGGAGAAAACATCATAAGAACCAGAAATTGGACATTTCCAATCACAGGAGATTTGTAAAAAATAAAATAATTTTTTTGGGTCTACTATTCCATTTGGTAGTGGTGGCTTTAGTGATTTCTTAAAGCATTTAAAATGCTTTTGCTATTGTTAATATGTATGTACGCATGTGTATGTGTCTGTCTACAAGTGTATGTGTGTTAGAGTTAAAAGAGGACTTAGAACTCTCATTAGTGATATGACACCAAAAGCACAGGCAACATAAGTAAAAATAGATAAATTGGACTACATCAAAATTAAAAATGTCTTTGCATCAAAGAACACAATCAACAGAGTGAAACGCAACTTATGAAATATTTCAAAACTATGTATCTGATAAAGGGTCAATATTCGGAATATATAAAGAACTCCTAAAACTCACCAACAAGAAAAGAAACAACCTCATTAAAAAATAGGCAACGCACTTGGATAAACATTTGTCCAAAACAGATGTACAAATGGCCAGCAAACATATGAAAAGATGCTCAGCATCCCTAATCAATAAGGAAATGCAAATCAAAACCACAATGAGATATCACCTTACTCCCATCAGAATGACTACTATAAAAAAAAAACAGGAAAAATTGGGGCCACCCTAGTTGCATAGTGGTCAGGTTCACACACTCCACTTGAACAGCCCAGGGTTCACAGGTTCTAATGCCAGGCACAGACCTAGCACTTCTCGGTGAACCATGCTGTGGCGGCATTCCACACAAAATAGTGGAAGATTGGCACAGATGTTAGCTCAGAACCAATCTTCCTCCCCCTTGAAAAA
This sequence comes from Equus przewalskii, assembly GCF_037783145.1. Lineage (NCBI taxonomy): Eukaryota > Metazoa > Chordata > Mammalia > Perissodactyla > Equidae > Equus > Equus przewalskii. The sequence goes on along the minus strand of NC_091838.1, from coordinate 69,594,038 downwards.
AACCCAGAAAATAATAAGTCTTTGAGAGGATGTGAAGAAATTTGAATCATTATGCACTGTTGGCGAGAATGTAAAATGGTGCAGCCACTACAAAATATAGTACCAAAGTTCCTTAAAAAATTAAAGATAGAATTACCATATGATTCATCAATTCCACTTCTGGGAGTATATCTTAAATTGAAATTGAAATCCAGAATGGAAAGCAGGGCTCAAAGAGATATTAGTACATCCACGTTCATAAGAGGGTTTCATAATATCCAAACGGCAGAAGCAACCCAATGCCCGTGGATGGATGAATATACAAACAATATATACGTGCAATGGAATATTATTCAGCCTTAAAAAGGAAGGATGTTCTGATACACACTGAAAACATGAATGAACCTTGAGGACATTATTCTAAGTGAAATATATCAGTCACAAAAAGCTAAATACCGTATGATTCTATTCATAGGATATATCTAGAATAGTCAAATTCATAGAAACAGAGAGTACAAGGCTGGTTGCCAGGTGCTGGGGGAGTTGTTGTTTAATGGTAGAGTTTCAGTTTTGCAAGATGAAAAGTTCTGGAGATCTGTTGCACAACAATGTGAATATACTTAACACTACTGAGCTGTACACTTAAACATAGTAGACAGTAAATTTTATGTTACATACGTTTTACCACAATTTAAAAAATAATCCCATTAGTCCCAGCAGAGGACACGGACTAGATTGTGGTCACAGAAGGGTTCTCTTAATATTAACTCTTTCTGTGCCAGGTACATCTAATATACTTTTCTTTGACATTCACAGAAATCTTGGGCAGTTGATATGTTATCACCATTTCCCAAATAAGACAACCGAGGCTTAAATATGTTAAGACTTTCCAAAGATTATCACATTAAAAATGTCAAGACTAGGATTGAAACCCAGATCAATTTGACTCTTTTGTCTATATATTCCAAAAAATCCATGTCCCTGGCACCTCACACCTTTAATTGTAGCAATCATATGTTAAACCCATCAGGAAGATGAGGAGGGTGAAGTGGGTTGGAATTTTAAACATGGTGGTCATGATAGATGTGATTGAGAAGGTAAGCGTGATAGGCAGAACAATGCGCTCCAAAGATATCCACATCCTAATTCCCGGGACCTGTGTCTATGTTGTATTACAAAACAAAGGGGAATTAAGGTTCAGATGGAATTAGGGACGTTAATTGGCTGACCTTAAAATAAACCAAGTATCCTGAATCTCCAAGGTGGACCCAAGGTAATCACGAGGGTCCCAAAGTGGATGTGAAGTGGGAGGCAAAAGAAAAGTCAATGTCAGAGTGATATTATGTGAAAAAGGTTAGAGTGACCTTTGCTGGCTTTGAAGATGGAAGGGGTCTGTCAGCCAATGAGTGCAGGCTGTCTCTAAACACTGGGAACGATAAGGGAATGAATTCTCCCCTAGAGCTTCCCGAGGAATGCAGCCCTGCTAACATCTTGATTTTAGCCCAGTGACACCCATATCATACTTCTGACTTTCAGAACTATATGATAATAAATCTGTGTTATTTCAAGCCATTAAATTTGTGGAATTTATTATAGCAGTCATAGAAAATCACTATAGTTTTAATTTTACAATTTTACAATTTTAATTTCTTTTACTTAACCTGCGTTTTCCTTGAAACTCAGATTGTGTTTAATCTTTTTTTAAAGAAGTATCAAGTCTATCCCAAATCTAGCAAGGTTTATATTGTTATTTTGTTGATTTCTTTCTACTTGGTCTCCGGTCAAGAGAAATGTATATCAGAACTAAAAGACCCACCTGGGCCTGGAGAAAACTTGAGGATCATTTGTGTAAAGGTGAGAACTGGGTCTAAAAAAAGCCGAAATTGTGCCTCTGAGCTGCATTCACAGTTGCTGCTCCTGGCTGGAAACATTTAGGAAAGATCACTGTGACCCAGGGAAAGGAGGCAGATGAAGACATCACTACTTGTCTTGATGGATGGGGAACATCCTGCTTGCCTACAGGCTTCCAGAGGGAGCAGGAAGGGACCTGTACTTATTTGCTGTATATGCCAGACACTCTTTTAGATGCTGGGTGTGCATTATCTCATTTGATTCTCACAATAACCCTACGTAGCTGGCATTGTTATTCTCTACATAACACATCAGGAAAATTAAAGCTGTTAATGACTCAACAAGGCAGTTTTCTGCTGGGTGACAGAGCCAGAATTTAAACCATGGGCTGTTAGATCTCAAAGACTAGACTGGTTTTCTCTGTACTGTTCTTTAACTGTTTGTTATGGAGCCTTGGACCATTCTGAGAACTGACTGAAAGCAATCATGTCTCTTTTCAGAAAAATGCACATATAATCACAAATATAAGCACACAAATGTACACATGCATGTTTGTATATAAATCTCAGGGGGCTCATTGGCCCCATGAAGGTTACATACAGGTTAAAAATCTTGCATCTATGCCATTTTCTGTTAATTGGAGGCAGCATCTTCTAGCAGTTTAGGGAGCTTTCTCTAAGCAGATGCCCACACAGCAATGCCTTGCTCTACCATTTACTGTATATGAGACCTTAGGAAATTACTTAACCTCTCTGTGCCTCATTTTCCTCATTTCCTACAAATCAGGGAGAGGAGTAGAACTGACCTCCGAGGGTTGTGGAGAGGATTGAAAAAGTTTTTACCCAGAAAGCTTTTAGAAGAGTAAGTGCTCAATAATATTTAGTAAGTGCTTTCTATCATCATTGATGTTGACTTATGAGCCCTAGACTCAGGCAATACTTTTCCAAGGATAACCTTAGGATGCTGGATGTAGTAAGCATCAATAATGGCAATAGTCGAAGAAGAAAAATCCATGTTTTGGATAATGCCCCTGCCATCCTTATAGATATTGACTCATTGAATGACAGGGTCAGTGGAGACTGAGGAATGAATGCATTTTTATCTATCCAAAAGCATTTCCATGACACTTGTCTCCAGAGAACCAGAATGCCGAGAGAGAGAGAGAGAGATTAGACAAAACATCAGAAACTTGTGACTTATGACTTCAGGGGAGAAAACATTTCAGAACACCCAGCAATTAATGATGAAAGAGCATTACTGTGAAGCTCCTTTGGGATGGAACAGAAAGCCTTCAGAAAGCACTTGATGTGTTTCCCTTTATAAGAAAAAGGTAGAAGGGAAAAACTGGTGACACTTTGATCAGCTGGGAAAAAAATAGTTTAGCAGTCATCACACTGTGTAAACATATCCAGCCTCTTCAATATGTGCACATTACGTGGTGTCCATCAATGCTAATAAATTTAAATAAGAGTAACCATGGTGATAAAAGGAGAAATGTGGAAGTATGGGGAAGTCTGTATATTACCTGTTTCCTGTGTTTAAATAGTTTATGCAAAACATCCGGAGACGTTCCAACATGGAAAAAATGATATTTTCAGGCTTCTTGGACATATTGGTTGGTTGCTTCAACCAAGGGGTTATTGGAATAGATTTTTTTCTCACTAAAGAGTTGCTTTAAATTCTTATCTTATTTCCTTTCTCTGTTCCCTCCTGTATCTTTCTTTCTGCCCTCTCTTTCATTTCTTCGTGTATTCAAGCAAACTCAAAAGATTATTCTTATTTAAGGCAGCATTCCAAGTGTGTGGAGGGTACAGCTGTTCACCCGATATGCACACTGAGGCAAGAGTCATACCTGCCAAAGTTGTAGGTAATTAAGTTCTTCAAGAATTAATTCATTATGATTCCAAAAGGATTTTTTAGCCCAGGACTTTATGAAGACAACTAAAGGATTTCTTGGAAATGGCTGAAGCCTTACACACTTATTCGCTGCTATTAAGTGTTTACTATTTGTCCCAGTGGCCAATTACTAAAAGTCTGGCAATATAAAAAGATGATAATACATATTTCCTGCCTTCAAGAAGTTCACAGTTTAGTTACACGGTTAACAAAGTAGAGCTGGAACATGAACTTAGGATTTCTGGAGATAAATTCAGGGCTATTTAGAATGGAAATAATTTCAGTGAAATATTTGTCTTAGACAATTTTTGAGGAAAACACCAGAGCATCCATTCAGACATCAGTGTTTTACTCTCTCAACATCAGATCATCATAAGCATTCGGAATGATTCCTCTTGACCAGAATACACAGATGGCCTGTTTGGTTCATGAGAGTTCTCATGTAGCCCATATAACTGCTTTGCAACTAGTGCTATACAAAGTCACATAAAACGAATAGTCCAGCAAATAAAAATTACTAAAAATAATCAATATATTTTGTGTAGTGTATCCCAAAAAAAGCAATGGAAGCAGAAGTTTCAAAAGAGGTGGCTGCATTCTTGGAAGACAGCAAACCTGCTTGAAAAATTCCCTTTCCTCTATCACGTCCTTTCAACTTCTCTTTCAAGCTCCACAGTTGTCTCAAGTCTCTTGTTTCCCCCACTACATGCACCTCAAAAACTTCCATTCTCGCAACCTAAAACAGCCCTTGTTGCTCTCCCTAATGTTGGCCTCTCTGGCTCAGGTCTTTTATTTTGTGTTATCCTTTGCCTTCGTCTTTGAGTCTTATATAAATAAAAAAGGATCCAGAATTGACCCAGCAAGTAATATGTCTCTCTCCTTTGGGAGAAGTTGGAGAGAGAAGATGGTAAATGCTTCTAATTTAATGTCATTCCTTTTATCCCCTTCACACTTGGATTTTTGAAAATAGAGTTAATGTTGCAGGCCATATCTTCAAAAAGGTGCTAAAAGGCCCAATCTGCTCTTTTACTCACATAAGCAATTGCTGTTCTGAGTCACTGAGAAGGTAGCTGTTGGGCCTGGATGTATAGTAGATTCGTTGGGAGTTTACTAACTTCTTTAGTAGAAGCTGAAGTTTCCAAGGAAAATACGAGTTTATGACTCTCACAGTATGAAGTTCACTAGTGTGCTGGGAAGGGCGTGTGAGAGAAGATTTCACTCATTCCTGCACCTCTCAGAGGCCCTAGAGCCACAAGTTGAGTCTATACTGAAGGGAGGATGGAGCGTGGGAGTTTGAGATGAAAGCTTTAGAATGGTCTGGACTGAAAATAGATGGTTCGAACAATCATAATGCTCAACATGGCTGCTAACCAGTGGGAAGGAAAGATTCAAGAGGGTACTTGAGAATAACTGTGGAAAGAACACATTTCATGTTTTTATACCTCCTGGAGTTGAAGCTGTTCGTCACTGGGCAATGTAAGCTTCCTGTACCACACCACTGTGATTACTCGTGTGTGTGTGTGTGTGTGTGTGTACACTTGGCAGAACCAAACTTCTCTTATTTCTCTTCTTAAAAAGAAAAAGCCTATTTTATTCTCTTCTTGCAGCTGAAATTCAGAATAATTTTTCAAGTTCCAAAACAAAAATGTTAATTTGTTTTTTGAATGGAACTGCCATAACTTCATAGACTACTAGAGAATTTGGCATCTTTACGATGTCAACTCTTTCCAACCAGAAATACATTAATATTCTTCTTTTATGCAAACCTTTATATCTCAACAAAATTTCACTTTTTTCAGCTGTTTTGCACAATTGAATATTCATTTATTCATTCATTAAATATTTACTGAACATTTGCCATGTGCTAAGCACTGTTTTAGATACTGGGGATATAGAAGTGAAGAAACCAGACATGATCCTTGCCCTGATGGAGCTTAAATCCTACTGAAGGAAGAGAATGAAAGGAAGACAAATAAAGAGTTGTTTTCAGTGGTCATGCCTAGGAATTTTATATACCTTTGTATTGAAAAATTTATGTGTACATTTTGGATTCTATCCTTAGGATAGAATTTCGGAAGTTAAATTCCTATATCTAAGATTATGAACATGTGCAAAGTTCCATGGCTGTCTGAAAGAGTTTAGATTTAGTAATATCCCCTAGAGAAGTAATCAATTGTGACTAAATGGCATTGCAGGTCACATTTTACCTAAGTCTTAAAGAACCTGAAAGATTTTCAGGACAGAAGATGGGAGAAGACTCACAAGAAAGAAAGAGTAAGCCATGTTTGAAGGAGGTTGTTGGGAATGACCGGAGGTGAGAGGATTTGGTGAGAGATGCAGATGATGACAACACGTCATCCAAGTTCCAAAACCCTAAGAGTTGTGCTCTGCCCTTCACTCACTCCACCCCTGAGAAATGCAATAGTATGTCATATGATCTCCATACCCAGAAGAGTTTCAAGAATGTTCTCTTGCTGCCATGGCACCTGGAGGGCAACCCTGTGGCCGCAGGGACTCAACTCCAAAGGGAATCCTCCGAGGGCCTGTATAGCTATAAACAAATTGGGAGGAAGAAGCTTCTTAAACACTGAGCAGAAGAATAACACTTCACCATTTGTTTAGCAGTAATTAAGATATTTCCACGCTGTCCTGAGCACTCAAGACCCTGGAGATAAAGTAATGCTAATGGACAAGCTCATTCAGACCTGGATCTCTGCCTAGACCACTGACTTAGCCTCTGACAGCAGCTAAATTGCTCCTTGAAAATCAATAAAATATTTCCGTTCTGATGATTATGAAAGTGCAGGTGATATTTATTATGTCCTGATATACTGATACTGCAGTAAATATTTGACAAATCATTACAACCCTCTCAGAAATATGGAGATTAACTGGAGTTGGCTGCCACAGCAAAGATGCATGCTTTATCCCATATTGCAGCTCAGGTTTCCTGGGAAATCGACTCTGAAGCATTGATCTGTGTGCAGGAAATTTACCGGGTAGTGTCATTAGGATGAATACCTGCGATGAAGCAAAGGCAGAGGGGCAGGTTGAAAGAGAAGTGGTCAGAACAAAGCCCTCAGCTGATTTCACAGGGTGAGGGTGGAGTTCTGGAGCTGGGTGGCCCTACAGAGTTGCCCCATTTTGACACGAGGCGAATAGCCCTTTATACCTCTGTATTGACCAGTCATTGGATGTGGACTGTGCCCAGGAAGGGGGTTGACCCCGGACAGTGTGCTCTCTTTAGCTGATGGCAGTGCTCAGAGTGGGGTGCAGTGAGATCTAGAGCAGTCAACACTCCCTGTAGCTGGAGGAATAGGTGCTCTGAGCCTGAAGGGAGGGATCTGGGTGACACATCACAGCACCCGCTATGGACATCTTTTAAAAGAGAGAAAGCCGCAGGTTTTAATTGCTTTACTCTTCCCTGTGTTTCACTCTTATTTACACAGTTGGGACAACTTGTTCTCTCTTCTGCAGCCTCTGCTCCAAGGGCTAGACTGGAACCTATGGAATTTAAGATCCTATTCTTTAATTAAAGCAAAGAGCTGCGAAAGCCCATTGTGGATGTTGGTGAGATGTGATTTCTGCCGGGTGCTCCTTCAATCCCATTTTCTGGAACCCATAATTGTTACTACTGCGGATGTTCTGACCCTAACTTTTTTTCTCCGGGTTTTATAAATGCTCTCCCTAGTTCAAAGTAATACAGTGTAGTGAAAAGCTATATGAACCAGAACAGGGTTTCAGTTCCACCTTTACCACTTGCTAGCTTTATAACATTGGCAATTATTCAACCACTCTGAATCTTGGTTTTCTCACCTATAAAATGGAATAATAATCATAATTTTAATAGTTAGCATAGAATTTTATGAGATAACATCTGTGAACCAGACGAAAGCTCTCTGACCCTTGAGATATATTAACAAAAAGGAAAATAATAATTATAACTGCAACCAGTATTTCTAAAGCCCTTGTAGAGTATTAAGGGCTTTACATTGGTTAGCCATTTAATCTTCAAACAAAAACCATAACGTATGGTTATTTTATGGTTATACAGCTGAGGTGGTATTCAAAACAATTAACAAGTGGTATAGCTCAGTTAGAGATCAATCAGAATGGAAACAACAGAAACAGTTGTGATGGTAGGCATTGTACCCATTTTACAGATGGGCACATTGAGACATAGAAACTTTAAATAGTTTGCCTAATGACACAAAGCCTGTAGGTGGCAGAGGCAAATAGTTTGACTTCCCAGACTGTAAAATTGAAGGATTTTTCTATACTGCCTCCCAATCTTAAGATGTAGCTAGAGTTACTTTAAACCTTTAATTTTATTACCTTTGGAAGCCCTAAGTCTTGCTGTCCTCTCAGTATAGCTCTGATCCACCAGACTCAGCCATCATAGCTATTTTCCTACTAACATTCTAGACCTTCCACCAAATACAATTGCCAAGGTTTATTGGACGGAAGGCTGACATTGTGAGTCACTCTGAGCCAAAGCAATTATTGTATTTATAATGGATGATAGTAGTTATTAAGAGTGATTTTGGTAAGAGCAAGCTAAAAATTGAGTTTATTTAAATAGTTCAATCAGAAGCGACATTAGAATCCAGACTTGGGAGGAGAGTGACTCCAAGGTCTGCAAAAGAGTGAGGGTGACATTAATGACAAAGAAACCCTCAATAATGAGATGACATAAAATACCGTAACCTTGTCAATTCCACTTCACACAGGCTCTTTGACAATGGCAGAACCAGGGAACTAACACAGAAGGTGTTCCCTGAGGCAAAATAGATTGATTCAGATGCAGAAAGCAAAACAGAACATCATGATGGAGACGTTGGGTAAGCATAGAAACAGATGCAAGTTTCTTTGATTTTATCTGAAAGAAACAGAAAATTCCTAGGGGAGAATTCCCTAGAAACCACAGCTGGCATCTCTACAGCCACTCCAAGAGGCTTGTGCCAGCTATAAACATTTGGAATAGAATTATGTGTGTGTGGTACCGTGTGTGTGTGCCTCCGTGTATATCTGTATGTAGTTTGGTGGTGGTGGTGATGAAAGATGCATAAGTACCTGATAAACTTATTCAAACACACATACATATACATACGTCTCATAATGTCACCCATGAAAGAATGCAAAGTCAGGAGACCAAAACCCATGAGGCCTTCCCTGGCAAACCCCACTTTATATCTACACTTTGACCCACCTCTTCCTTCTCTGTGTCTAAATCCAAGAACTTCCTGTACTTTCTTGGCCTCCTTTGACCTTGGTTATTTGTTCCTCTGACCTCCCTCACTCAACATTTTATCTCCTGCTCTTGCCTTATCTCCCCCAAACATCTCAGTAAAGTTGATCTAGCCCACTGCACCTGACCTCTGGCTGACTTCAGGACTCTAATAAATGTTCCCTATCCTTGACCCGAGTTGATGCTTGGCATCCATCTCACATTGTGTTTATTCAAGCCAGTCAGGCACATTCACACACCACAATAAAGGCAATCTTGGCCACTCCAGTATTGTTGATGACAAACACCCATATCTTTGATCCTTATTTTTATCATCCATCCAATAACTGATTCTTTAAAACATGTATTGATTACCTACTTACAGTCAGCATCCAGCAGGAAAGAGTTAGCAATTTAAGGAGAGTTTAATAAAGGTGTGGCCAGGGTTTATGGACACTAACAAAGAATAGCGCAATGCCCTGGAGCTAGAAAGAGGAACTCTTACCACTTATAGGTTTGAAGAGTCAAGAGGAGGGAATGGTACCTGGAACCCAGAGAAGATTCTGTGGCCTTAAGAAGAGAGACAGAGCCAACCCATGGCTGGCTGGAAAGAGCCAAGGAAAAAGCATTCTCACTTGACCTTCTCCCCTTTTATCTCCTCACTGTGTTTCCCACTAGCTAAACTCAAAAGGGAACTAAAAGGCAAAGGATCCCATCGATGCTCTCAATACAGATGAGTTTCCGTGATGTAGAGGAAGGAAGCCAAGAGAGTGGGTTGGTGGAGGGGGCAGTGTAAACAAAAGAATACAGTACATTTACCATGTGCCAAATCTGTGATGCATGCTAAAAATACAAAGATGCCTGAATCATCCTTGTCTTCAAGGAGCTTGCAGTCTAGCAGGAGAGAATCATGTTACCACCTGGCATATATAATGAAAGAGGTAAGAGGTGGTTGCCATGGAAACACAGGGGAGCCCATCGGGTGAAATAGGGGTTAGGCATTGTCATTAATGGATGATGAAATGGCATCTGCACTGAAATGCCAGAGCTGAGACTGAGAGGCTGAGTAGGAGGTTGTCAAGCAAAAGGAGCTTGTGCAACGGGGAAGAAGGCATGGCTTTCTTAACTGAGACAATGTTATAAGCAAAGACCTTGAAATAGTCTGTTTGGCATTTCATCAATAAAGTCACAAACCATGGGTCTTAGTCCTGGAATAGTGATATGTGAGGAAAATGAAATACATGACATCTAAGCTAATTTTAAAATGATGTAAGTAATCTGCTTGTATTTCTCGAACCCTATGAGGAAACTCCACACTGGAACCCAACAGTTTCAAGAAATACTTCTCAATATGTTTCTCTTTCTTTCATCTTTGGGACGCACACACTGCAGCTGCTCCCAAACCTTTCTTAAACAAATAAAAATAAATACAAAGGAAAACAATCCTATCTGTATCAAATAGGACTCTTTCCATTACAAATGGCCCAAACCAACTCTCTCTCCCTCAAAAAAAAGGGAATTAATTAACTCATGTAGCTAAGATACTTGGGCCCTGATGGATCAAATGAGTTGAGTTATATCCTTGTGACCTTTGCTTTGTGTGGGTTCCATTCTCTGATGGCCTCCTACTTTAGAATGGTGAGATGCAACAGGGGGGTCTCAGGCTTCAGCCTCTCAGATTTGGGTCCAAAAGAGAGAATTCATTTTCCTCAAGCCTTTCAGAGATCCTGGGATTTCTCTATTTTAACTGACTCACACCACGTGTTTATCTCTGGATCTCAGTAGGCGAGCAGATATGTTCCACTTCCCAAGTCAGGATTTCATCCCTACCTGGACCACATAAAATGGGAACCAAGAATGGTATACCTGCAAAAAGATAATTTAGACATGTTTTTTGAAGGAATGATAAGCAGTACAACCAATTCCACCACCACAGCAGCCTCTACTGTCTGTTATTTTCGATTTTCTCCTCACTGTATTGCCAATTAACTATCATTAAAGCCAAGATTTGGCTTGGAAAGCCAGGACACTTCTGGGAGGAGTGCAGATGTAGACACAAATGATAGCTTATTCTTATCACATGCATTATTTCATTTCATTATGACAGCCACACTCTGACATAGCAACATTTTCCCAGTTTTATAAATGATGCAACTAAGTTTTAGAGAGTAAAGCAAGAGGCCTAATGTCTATGAGGTTACGGAGATGGAACTCCAAGATTAGATTTCCAGTTCCAAAAGAGATGCTCCTTCTACCTCCCTACACTGATGGAAAGTTTCCTTTCTCTATCTCTCTGCCTTTCTAGCTCTCCGTCTCCACCTACCTTGGCTTACAGTAAGCTAAGACCTAATTTTTTCTCCTTCTCTTTAACTATAACAATAATGAATTGACTTCACTAAACATTTGCTTATACACTATACATACTATACACATGCTTATTTTCAAAATCAAGAAACACCAACAAATAAAAAAACTAAAATCATATCATCTAAAAAACACCACCCAGACATACTAATAATTGACATTAAGTAGTATTCAGATATCGCTCTATATAGATATAGCTTTGAGAATAAAAACTGTATGACTATCTTATACTCTGCATGCTTTTAAATACTCTTATTTTGGATTATTTTGCAAGCTATTTAAAATATTACTTTCAATTTTCTTTTAGTTTAGCAAAAGTGAAGGAAATTGCACTGACACTGAAGGTATTTCTAAACTTCAGACAAAGATTCATTTACTACCTTACCAGTCCTCAGACCATGACTTTTGGTTGTCAAGATTTCATCAATCGTTTTTGCTAAGATGGCCTCATGTTTAAGAATTTCTGCCTGTTGCTTTGTATTTGATATACTATTTGATGGTGTTTAATTTTCTTTTAGAATTGTGTAGACTTAGCTCTATTGTCTTTCTGGTGCCAATTGGTGCCATAGAGAACCTTTAGGGAAATCTGATTTTTCCTCCTTATAAGCAATTTTCTCTTTGTGCCTGAGTGCCCAGCAGGTGTGTCTCATGTAAGTCATTATTTTCTGGGAACAAAAAGTATTATTTTGTTCTGAATATTCAGTTCTTCCTTTATTTCAAGTTCTCTATTTCAAGGACACAAATTATCCTGTGATTTCATGTCTTGCTCCACCCCATCTATTGTTGAGTCTTTAAGAATTTCTCCCCTTTCCTAGACAGTCACAATGATATCACAGAGCATTCTTTTGTCACTAATTTCAATCCTCTTATATAGTTTATTTGTTTCTTTTTGTTTATAATTTATATTTTAATTATATAATGGTATTGTTTTGTTGTCCAACTCTTTTTTCATAAACTTCTATTTAGTTATCTTTGAACTCTTAATTATTGAATATATGCATATTCGTATATATATGTTTGTTAGAGGAAATATGTATGTGTGTGTATATATATATGTATGTTGGAGGAAATATTCCTCTTTTCCTGGGGTTATGATTCTTCCAAGACTGGATTCATCTGTATTTTTCATGTCACACTCATTTTGTGGATGCATATTTGAGTACGTGTTTGGCTGTAGTTATTTTACATTGAAGGTCATGTTATTTTGGAGATCAGTTTTCTCAAATCTATCATGATTAGCTCTGGCTTTCCATTGAACGCCTAAGTTATCTGGAATCTCTTTACCCTCTCACAGATCTATTCCAAGGCTAGTTATTTCAGTGGGAGGGAGAGAGCAATCTCCAGGCAGCTCTCTAATTGCATCCAAGTGCTGCTTTCTTTTCTGAAATATTTTTTTAATTCTTTGTATCAGCATTTATATCCCATAGTTGAAAGTGTGTATCTCATTTCCATGAGTGGACATGCTTAAATTTGATCATTCTCCCAGTTCACCATGGATTTCTGGAAAAATCCTGTGACTCTTAGCAGCAGTGTACAGTGTATATGTGTGTGTGTTTATGGAGAGAGAAAGAGAGGATGGGGGGAGAGCACCTCTGCTGAGATCTTGAAAAATTCAAGGACACATAGAGTTTTTAATCCTAGGGATTTGAAAAACTTTGTTTTCTTGGTTGCCTATTAATAACTCAGGTTATGGAGTATTGATGAGACTTCCCAGAATTTTATTTATTTTCCTTATTTTTCTAAGTACTAGATTGTGAGCAGGAGCTGTCAAGGATATTCAGTGTCTTCTTTAGCAACCACTTCTACTCTTTGTGGGCCTAACATTATATCTAGTTTCTTGCTTATTTGCTGCTGCTGGTCTTTTTGCTGACACTAACTATTTTGTTGTTGGTGGTAGTGGTTGAGTTAGGTAATAGGAAGGAAGATTGTGTGACCCAGATTTACTCTGTCATCTTATCTTCAAGTTTTCAGAGCTAAATTTCATGCTCCCTTGCAACAATCATCTTAGTTCTGCTTCTTGGCAAAGTATTTCCTTGCTTCATCTATGTGGTTTTAAATCTCTTTATATATGTTATCATAGCCATCACCATCCCATTTATCATCATCATCAAATTGCATCCATGCTTTAAGTCAAACTTGCCTCAAATAACTTTTGGAGGTAGGAATATGGAACCATAGATGGGAAGAGGAAAAATGGATATTATCCAGTTAGTTCCCTCCAGTTTGCAACAGAAGAAAACGGACCTAGAGAAATGAAGTGGAAGTCACATTCACACAACTCATTATTTTCCAAGGGAGTTCAAGATTTTGAATGAAGCCAACTTGGTATTAACGGCTAGTTTACCTTCAAATTATCTCTGTGACCTTGGTCAAGTTATTTAATTTTATTTTTGGTTTTGATTTGGTTTTAGTTTTTTTAAATTGTGGTAAAATACACATAACATAATGTTTACCATCTTAACCATTTTTGTCTTTCAGTTTATTATCAAGTTATTTAATTCTTATAAAAATTATTTTCCTAATCTGGAAAATGGAGATAATCACTTGCCATGCAATACTGTGAGGCTTAAAAATAATTTAGCATAGTGTCTGGTATATAATATTTAATAGTTGGTAGCTATTATTAGTATTATCTCTTACTTTGAGTCCAAGCTCCTTCCCTTCAGACAACATCAGGATATAAGTTATTATTTTAAAAAACATTTCCCTTCCCTGTTGGAAAAATTCTTAATTATTTTCATCTTAAACAAGAGAAAAAAATAGTGGCTAACGTTTATCATTTATGTTTTCCTCTCCTAAATGTAAACATGCAAATACTGACACGAATGAAAACATGTTTAATGGAAAATTCAGTTTGATTTATTTGCTAATTAGTACCAATTAAACTTTGAAGGGACAAGTGAATGATGTCTTCATACAAATATTTGAATGTGACAAAGCCATTCAGGTTTACAGCAAAGGGTTAGTATCAGGCAAGCCAGATACTGGTGAGATATGTCCTATTTATGAGAATTCATTGAGAACACGAGGTGGCATGCACTTTGCATAATGTAAAGGTCAGGACAACATGGTACAGCGAGGGGTAAATAGAAAGACGAGATGAATGCTTGCAAAACACACCATTAATCAGGGGAGAAACCTGGCATTTCACATTATGGATCTATAAGCAGTTTAGCCAAGGTGTCTCCAGGACCCTGCAATTAAGTGGGATTTATCCAGCACTTTGCTTTCAGAAGGAATTCAGTACAATTCACCAAATGTTTTCTGAATGCCTTCTACACACCCACCATTGGAGATATAAGATTCCAGATAGAATTCCTGCTCTCAAGTAACACATAATCTAGTGGAGCTGTCAACATGTATAAAAAACAATCAATTAAGAGGCTGATTGGGGTGAATGTTATAATGGGAATAGTAATAAAGAGCTGTATATAATATTACTGTATATAGTAATAAAGAAGCACAGAAAAGAAATAAATGAATTCTGAATGGATTTAAACTGGGTGCTGATTAATGAAGAAGATTTTGATAGAATTTCAAAAGGGAGTAAAGTTAGAATTAACTAAATTAATATGAGATTTCTGGCTATTCCAAGAGATGAGAAGGGAGAGGGGTTGTAGAAAATCAGTAGTAGGAAGCTACAGAGTTCAGGTTGCTTTAGGGTACTTTGCTTGGGATGTACGAAACTGTGTAAACATTGTACTGAGCAGATCTTGTCCTTATCTCTTTCTCACTCTATTAAAGTTGGTACAATGGCTGCTGGCTATTGGGTACCAAAGAAATTGATGTCCTCTGATTGGATGAAGCAGTGAACTCAGCCCATGATGAACTATGTTCTAAGAAGATAAGTGATAACTAAATCAGGACAGAGAACTGGCCCTCTGACAATACAGTACCTGCTTTCATGGAGCTTATGTTCCGATGGCAGATATTAACTAAACAAATAGAAAAGATAAGAGCACATTGCAATAAGTGCACTAAAGGAAATAAGAAGTGCAGCAGAGAGAACTTGGAAAGGACTCTTTAGATACAGTGTTGAGATAAAAGGAATGTGAAAATCAAGGAGGAAGATATTCTGGACTGAGGGAAGAGTAAATATAAGAATTCTGAGTTGAGAAAATGTTTGGCATGTTGAAACTGAATGAAACCAAGTTTGGCTGGAATATAGTTATTAAAAAGAAGGTTGGAATGAGATGAAATTGAAGAGGTAGTAGGAAAAAGATCAAGTAAGCTTTGCAGGTCATGAGGGCAAGTTTGGGTTTTATCTAAGAGAAATGGGAAGCCATTGAATCATTCTAAGCATGGTTATAAAATATTCTGTTTTAGGATTTAAAGATTATTTGGCCATTGTGTAGCAGATGGTGGGGTGGGCTGTCATCAAATGAGTGCCACCACCATGTTCTTCTAAGATTGGCAGCTCCATTTCTCAGAATCACCTTCCACGTTTGGTTCTGGGCTAGATTTTGCCAAGGAGTACAACATCTGTGATGTCTGGAAAGTGAAAATGAATTGGAAGCTTTATTCTCTAAAGGTGATGGCAGACAGATGAATGTGCAAACGTGAGCATCACAGCAGCTTCCCAGCAAACTTCCAAAAATTACTTGCTTCATGGCTGCAGACTAAGACAGCCCAGACCTTCTCAGATATTCTGAGATTTGTAGTAACTTCTCGGCAAGGTTTGGAAAAATACCAGATTTGGCATTGCAAGCTGAGATCTTCAATGTGACTTTTTATGACCTTCAGCTTCAGTTTCTCGGGCATCTGTCCCCACCCCTCACACTCTTCCAGGAATCATATTTCCCCTATTCTATGTTAAACCTTTATTTCTAGCATGCATAGACTAGTTTCTGTTTCTAGACTGACATAAAAAATGTTGGAGAGGATTAGAAGCTGTAAGACTACATAGGACATTGTAGAGTAGTGGAGACAAATGATGGATTTGAGACATACTTGGTAGAAGCAGAGAAAACATAAACACATGGCTTGGATGGGACAGTGAACTAAGAGAAGGAATGGAAGATGTCTTCTATGTTTTGAGCTTGATGGTGCCATTTAATGAGATAGGAAGTTTAGGATTGAACAGGTTATAAGGATAGATATCTTAAGAATTGGGGAAAAACCTTGGAGAGGCAGATAGCTGGCAAGGACCATGGACTTTTCTGGAATGCCATTAGGGCTCATGGGATCGATGGGGATCAGGGGAGTTTTGGGTCAAAGAGTCAGTTGGGTGAGAATATATTTTGACTTTTTTACCTCTGGAGAGCTAGAAGGACCAAAGTGCACTAAAGGAAAGGAATCAGGAAGCTGACTTGAGGAATCTCAGGAGCAGGTCATTTGTAGTGGAAAGAGTAGGTTTTCTTGAGCTGAAGAGAGCTGAGTTCAAATCCCAACTCTGCAACTTATTAACAATGTGACTTTGGGGAAGTTATTCAGTCTCTTTAAGTCTCAGTTTCCTTATCTGTTGTATCTGAGATAATTTTAATATCTACCAAAAAACATCTAAATAAATTATGGATATCAAATACCTAATCACTAAAAATGTTCTCCATCCATGTGACACATATTGTTGAGCAACTACTAAAAACTAGGCACCGTGCCAGGCAATTTGGATAGAAAGTCTCCTAGAATGTGCAGGGTGCTACTAATCAGATTAGGAGGGAATCTGATCTATTCAGGGGAGTCAGGGAAACTTTCCTGTGAAGTGATGTTTGAGCTGAGATCTGGAAGTTAGATAGGAATCAACTAGATATACATAATGGGAGTTTTTGTTGGCTGGAGGGGGTGGAAATGAAGGGCATTCCAGGCCGCAGGTACAATATTGCTAAAAACACTGAAACAGGATATAGCAAAGTACGTTCGGCACTCCAAAAAGACCAGTGTGGCTGGTGCTAAAAGCTGAGGGCAAAGAGAATGGTAGGACTTTTGGATTCTTTTTCCCTAGTTGGGTCCAACTCCCAAGAATAAGATAAAGACAATGATTTAAAGCAGATATTTTAAACAGCCAAAATCATAGTCATTACTTGGTAAGTACTTACTATTTGCCAAGCACTACATTAAGCACCTAACTCTTGTTTTGAAAACTATCATGTCTAGGCACTGGCATATGATGATGAAAAAGACAAGCAGTCCCTCCATCTTCATTGAAATTTTACTTATTTAATTCTCATAACAGTCTGCTGAAGTTACAGATGAAGCTTAGATAGATCAACAACTTGCCCAAGCTTATATAGCTAAAAAATGTCATAGTTATTATTCCATTTATTCATTCACTTTGTACACATTTATTAAGCACCTACTATGTGCTGGGCATTGTTCTAGGTTCTTGGGACATAGCTTTTCCAACAGAGATTGCTCAAAGAATATACATTCTGGCAGGATAGTCAGACAAACTATTGACATAACAAGTGAATTATGTCATGGGTTAGAAAATGATGCATTCTTTGAACAAGGACTAAGAGCAGAGTAAGGGACATCTAGCATTGCAGTTTTAGTAGAATACTGTAGTAGAATTCATTGAGAAGACCACATTTGAGAACAGGCTGAAGAAAGCTGGAAGTTAGCCTAAGGGAGATATTGTGTCTTTGTCTGCTCAGGTCACCATAACAAAATGGTGTAGGCTGGGTGGCTTAAATGAAAAATGTATTTCTCACAGTTCTCGAGGCCAGGAAGTCCAAGATCAAGGGGCCAGCCAGTTCAGGTTCTGGCAATGACTTTCGTGCTGGCTTGCAGGTAGTTGCGTTCTCACCGTGTCCTCACATGGTGGAGGGAGGGAGAGGGAGAGAGACAGAGACAGAGCAGGAGGGGTTCCTCTTCCTATAAGGCCACAGTCCTATTGGATGAGGGCCCCACCCGTTTGACCTCATTTATCCTTAATTACTTCCTGAAGACACTCCCTCCAGACACTGTCACATTGCGGGTTTGGGCTTCAGCATATGAATTCAGAGGGACACACTTCAGTCCATAGCCTCTAGGGAAGTACCTGTAAGCAAAAGGAAGAGCCATGACAAAGGCACTAAGGCAGGAGTGAGCCCGATGAGTTGAAGACCAGCAAGGAGTCTGGTGTGGCTGCAGCTGGGGGAGATGTGGGAGGACATGATGTCAGAGAGGCAAAAGGAACTAGTTTGTTAGGGTCTACTGGGCTGGGTTAGGGACTCTGATCTTTAATTTGGGTAAAACAGGAGCCAAGGCAGAGCTTTGAGCAGAGGAGTGGCCTGATTTAATTCCATTTTAATAAGATCACTGTGACTGCCTGGGGAGTTCTCCCTGGAAGCAGAGACCAATTTGATGCCACTACAGTTGCCTAGGCAAGAAATGATGCCACCTTAGCCTAGGTGATAGAAATAAAAAGGGTGTGAAGTAATTATATTATGGATATATTTTTTTAAGTAAACAGAATTTCCTGACAAATTGGATTGGGTATATGAGAAAGAGAAGTCAAAGACATCAAGATATTTCACCTGGGCAACAGGAAGTTTGGTTTGTCATCAATCAAAATGGAGAAGGCAGTGGTGGAACAAGTTTGGGGGCAGAAGATAAGGCATTCAATTCAGGTCACGATAATCTAGTGATGTCTCTTACACTTTCAAATAGTAATGTCAAGTAGACAGTTGGTATGCAAGCCTGAAACTTGTGGAAAATGTGTGGTCTGGAAAGAGAAATATGGGAGTTCTCAATTTATAGATGTCTTTTGACCTCAGATCTTTCCAATTTTAAAAATCCTTGGTCTTGACTGCTATATCACTTTCTGATAACAAGAGAAGACTAAAAGATTTGCTTGACTGAAACTTCCCAAGTGTTATAATTCAGATGGGGTGGCAGAGAACATTAGAAGAAAAGCTACAGAACTTTATTCCCAAGGAAACTGTAATTTGATGTGGACCAATTAAAATACAGATGCCTGGGGAGAACAGAATGACACCCACATGGAAAGGTCTTGAATGATGAGATCTCAGACAATGTGACCTCTGCTTAGGAGAGGAAGCTGTGAGTCTTGGAACCTTCCAGGTGCCCCTTCAAGACACGTCATGTAAGGCTTTGTTTTCTAGGTAACATTTTTTCAGGCCAACTCACCTGTCAGGGTAATCTTTCCTACCTCAGAAGCAGGCCTATACAACAATTCAAACACAGACTTGACAGTTGGCACCTCTGGCTGGGGGCCACTAAGTGACCCTCTTCACAAATCAGCTCTTGCTTTCAACCTGCCAGACCAACCAAGAAAACAGTTGCTGAGCTGACATGAGCCTTAGATATTAATGAGTTAATGCATATGTCATAGTCAGTTCAGGCTGCTACAACAATATACCAAAAACTGGGTGGCTTATAAACAACAGAAATTTATTTCTCACAATTCTGGAGGCTGGGAGTCTGAGATCAGGGTGCCAGCATCATCGAGTTCTGGTGAGGACCCTCTCCCAGGTTGCAGACTGCCATCTTCTCATTGTATCCTCACATGGCAGAGAGCAAAGAGACAAAGCAAAGCTCTGTGACTCTTTAAGGACACTAGTCCCATTCATGATGGCTCCACCCTCGTGACCTCATCTAAACTTACTTCCCTGCCACAGGCCCCACCTCCTAACACCATCACATTGGGGTAGGATTTTAATACATGAATTTGGGAGGACACAAACATTCAGACCATAACAACATAGAAAGTAATTAGACCAGATCCTGGAACACAGTCCACACTCACTTACTGTTAATGATTAGTTTTATCGCTGCTGTTGTCATTCTTGTCGTTATTGTTAACTTGCCTCTTTCTTTTTATAGATGTGGAAACTGAGGCCCAGAGATCTAAAGTATATCTTCCAATGTCACATAGCTAGTAGATAGTAGACCTGGAACTTTCTCTTCACTTTCTAGAATCTGTAGAATATTAAAGAGGGATCTTAGAAAACACCTACTTATGTGATTGCCAATCTTAGTCCAGTGGAGCCCTGGGGCTTCTCAAGGTACAGCCAAGCGGTAGTAGTATTTGGGGACAGTGAGGAGAGGGTTAGGTGGCCACTAAGGAAATTGCTTCCACCTCCTCAAAACTTTGCTTGGAATCTAATTCAAGAATTAAAACAAGAATTTGTGATGCTTGGACCAGTGTTCTTTCTATAGCAGGACCAAGAGAGAATTAATTAATCACCATCTTTGAGGATGGGACACAGACTTCGGTCTGAGCTGGGTTTTAATCACTTCCCATTCACCCTATTAGTGAGGGAGAGATCTCCATCCTATGGTTATGGGGATGGTTGAACACATGGCACCCAACACTGGATAGATGAAATAGACAATTTATTAGTTAAATAATCACAGCCCAGGGGAGGAGTACATCACATGGCACTCAAGGACCCTTCATGCCATGCAAGGCCACATGGGGGCTGCACTTAGGAACCTAGTAAACAACTAGGGCCGGTGGGAGTCAGCCTTTGTAGTGTCAAGAGGGTGGGGTGCCCCCTGGTTCCTGTGGGAGGATGTGATTGGCTTGTTTGAGTAATTCCAAGGACTGGCAGGGACCTGAAACCTGCTGCCCAGAGATGAGCAGGAATTGTGCCTGGTCTTTTGATAAGGAGAGTTGTTTAAAACTAGAGAAACTTATTCACAAGAGCAGAGTGGGGGGAGAAACTTACAGTGAGGCCAGCTGAAGCCCTCCTGATTTTACAGCACATAATATTGAATCTTAATTTTAGATCTTATACCACAACTGAGAATACATGGTCATCTGATTATTGCCCCACTAGAGAACTACCGATAGGCCAGGCAAGGGTAGATTTCATGTTGGATTGTCTTCTTGCACTTCCAATGTCTTACAAGACTCTCTGCTTTTCCCTTCCTCTATAACCCAAAGCCCAGGGAAGATGATATAAACTCAGTAGGATTGTCACAGAAATATGGGTGCATATTGCAAAAAGTTATCTGAGAGACGACAGCAAATCATGAGCTAATATTCTGAGCACTGTGCTCAGCACAGTGAGAAATTCGCAGGGCCCGCTCAGCTGAACTTGACATTCTGGAAGAGGAGAGAAAGCTTACACAAGTAAAACAATCAGCCAAAATATGTTTATAGTAGAATGAGAACTAGAATTAAACAATTTGTCTGATCCTGGGTTGGCCAAATAACAGCTGAGCGAATTTGGCCAAGCCATTTAAAACCTCTGAGCCATGGTTCCCTCGTTTGTAGAAGGTGAAGGGAGAGATGTAATATAAGCTGCACAGAAGCCCCTAAATAATTTGCCAAACCAGACTTAAAATAGTATCTTGATTCCTAGGAATGCCAATGTTTATCAAAAAGTCAAAGTGACCCTATGTCTCTTTGGAGTACAAATTTTGTCCGTATTTTCTTTTGTTTTATTTATTCTCAAATTTCATAATCATGAAAACCATCCCTTAGGCCACTCAGTAAAAATACGGATTCCTAGACACCTGCTCCTGAAGACTCCAAAACAGTGGGTCTGGAATGTAAGCTCGTCAATGACCCTACAGACAAACTCACAAAGCCTGCATTCAGTCAAGTCTCTGATTCTGATTCGATTGATGACATTGGTCAAGCCAGTTGGCTTCTCATCCATAGTATGGAGATAAACAGGGTTGATGTGGGAATAAAATGAGAGCTATACCCAAAGTACCCAGCACCCAGCTCAGCACATTGTGGGTGCTTACTGGGCCAAACCTGAGCTCTTATTATTTGGGGCTTAGGTCAGCCCATTGAAGTCTTCCATTTTCCTTCAGGAGTCATCAAATAACCATGTACCTGAGTCCCCTTCCCCAAGTGGGCGTTGGATGAGACAGAGTTATGAGGGATATACAGACAGCATTTGAGTTCCGTAACGGAGGAGTCTTCTCTGGACTTGATTTCTCTACTAGAATTCCTGCAGCTGGAAAAATTTTCAATCTGAAGCACAGACCTTGCTGCTTCTCATCTGAGACCAACACTACTTCCATTTTGCCATGTAGAAAGAAAGTTCATAGAGAGAATATCTAGAAAAAGAGAAAGACAAATTCTGCCCCGTCTTGATATCATGCATTTTGAAGAAGCGAGCTCTCCGATACTGCAAGTTGGACATAAATAACGACGAGGAAAGGAATACTATCCACTGAGTTCCAGGCCCCAATATTAAGTCATTTATTTCTACAGCAACCCAACAATCCAGACAAGAAAAATCACAGCTTCCCAAGATTAAATAAGTGGACCTTCAAATGTGATTTAATAGGCACAGCTGAAAAGTACAGAGTTGGGGCTAGAACCCTGGTCTCTCTCATTCCCAACCTCACATTCTTTCCACCATGCCAGGATGAATGTTGCACCATTATTTTATTTTAAGTGCTTAAATATAACCCATGCCCATGTTGAAATACTGATCTGGAAAATGTAGACCAAAGTCCTGTGATGTGGGTATATTATTCACTGATGGATGATGTGGGGAAACAAAGAATTGAGTTGGAATTCGTGATATAAACTATAAGTGACATCCCTCGCTGATGAGCCTTTGTCAAACCACATTTTATCCACTGGACAGCTTGACGGCTGCTAGCTGATGTCAGTGGCATAGGGGACTTCATAAGAAGGGAGGGGGAAAGAGTGTGTGGTATAAATAACATGCATGAATTACTGGGTGCTCAATAGCTCATGAAGAACACGCATTTGTGATATATAGTACCCTCATCTGGGACCATAGGGCAGTCATAAGTGCCAGAGAGTGAGAAATGACTATAAAATCTCCAAACCAAGGCTCCAACAAGCCAAACAGCTGAGCTGCAGCAGGTGGGGCGTCAAGCTGAAGAACAGCAGAGGGCAACTCACTGCCCACTATGTGAACTCATCACTGCTGCCTTCATCACACGTCATACTCCAGCATCTCCAAAGTAACTGCTTTTTCACGCATGCCCATCATTTATTTCTCCTTTTGTTTATCTATTCTCTCGCCAAGAATACTCTCTCCTTCTTGTCTCAGTGGCCAGAGGCTTCTCATGCTTTAAGATTCAATCTGAGCATCACACTTCCTAATAAGCTTTTCCTGCTCCATTCGGGTTAGTTGTCCTCATCTGTACTTTTCTAATTTCCTATGCACTTTTCTCTTTGCACTTATAATGCACTAATAAAATATGATTATAGTCGTCTTTTATGCTTGTCTTCTCTGCTAGCTTCTGAACTGCTTGAAGTCAGGGAACTTTTTTCTTTTTAAATCCCTAGTGCCTAGCATACAACCTACATACTAGTGGTTCTCAAACGTTAGTGTCCATCCGAATCAATCAGAGGGCTTCTTGGGCCCCACACCCAACATTTCTGATTCAGCAGGTCTGTGGCAGGACCTGAAATGTGTATGTCTAACAAATTCTCTGGTTATTCTAATGCCGCTGGTTGGAGGACAAGTTTTGAGAACCTGCGCTATATACCATACTTCGTTTTTACTAAATTCACTTATTTTACAAGGCATAAGTGGTTATCAGAATAGGCTATGGAGTCACCCAGAACCTGGGTTTAAATCACAGTTCTCCAACCTAGAAGACCTTAGATAATCGACTCAAGCTTTCTGAGCCTCGGTTTCCTTATCCAAAAACTGGGTGCAATAAGAAGATACTAAAGCACCGCCCGTGGTGCTCTGCACAGCCTACAGCTCCTGCTGATTTTCAGTTGGAGGTAGAAGCTTCAGGAGGAGCAGAAATGAGAGAGAAGGCAGGATGCAACAGTCCGATAATCCCCTACTGAGGACCGGCCTCACACACTGAGCCCAGCAGTGAGTTTAATTAAGCACTACACACATTGACTTACTGAAGGATCCTATTTCCTTAACATAAACAGGTAAGTGAGCAGTGGTGCATGGCAGCCCCCTGGGTGCAGGGAAGAATCTGTTTTGAATTTTTTTACATCAATCAAGTGATTCATGTACACCACCTCTTCAGCGGATGGCTTGCAGAGTTGAGTCTGCTGGGTTTTGCACCAGGGCGCACCACTAAAACCCTCTCATTAATAGATAATCAGCTTCTGCTGATCTGCTCCTAGGCCGCCTTCCAGAGCAGCTGTTTCCCCTTGCGCTGTGATTTAAGCTCTGTGATGAAAACAGATTTGTGTTGCTGCTTTTCTCATTAACCTTATTATAGAGTTCTGCTCCCAAGGTACAATGCTTCTAAAAAATATATCATATTTATAGGAGTGAAAACTTGTTTTAAACTAGGTTGGCTTGATATTTCTCAACATCTGGATGAAGAGTAATGATTTGGTCAGTCTTCAAATTATAGGCTCAATAGGAGGTGATGGATTGTCCATAGTCCAGCCTCCAATTTTTTCTGAGAGAAGAGACAGAAATTTCAGAGAATAATAAGATAACAACAATCAAACTCTTCCTGTACAAAGTCAGGTACTGTGATTTGTGTCCAAAGTGTATTTTTTTTCATTCGCACTTCACAATCCTAACCAGTAATGTCTATTAATATTCTCATTTTACAGATTAAAACAGTGAGGCTCAAAAGGTTAAATTTTTTTCCTAAAGCTGCACAGCTGGTGAGTGAAAAACATGGAGCTCGATTCCAAGAACACAACACCTGGGATATAAAACCACGCTTCTTAAAGCTTACTGTGCACAGGGACCTGGCGATCTCTTAAAAGGAGGATTCCAATTCAGAGGGTCTGGGTTCTGCATTTCTCACAACTCCCAGGTGAAGCCTATGATTCTGTCTAATGAGTAGCCTTGGATACTGAGCGCTACACTTCACAGAAAAGTAGCATTTCTCTGGCTTCGGATCAAGCCAGAGATGGATGACCATTTTGTTTCCTGGTCACCAAAACTTCCAAATCTGTTGTAGACTTTGAACTTTGATTTGATACACATTCTTGAACTGCCTATTCTGTGCAAAGCTCCAATCTGGACCCTGGATAGGAGAAATACAGAAATCATTAATAGAAAAACAATACTGGCTTTACTCTGGGGGCCTTAGAATCTAGAAGAGACCCACACATATACTCACCACGGACTGAGTATAGAATTATCCAATCTCTGGATTCTCCATCAGATTTGTATTGCAGTGAGAGGAGGGAGAATCCACTTTCTAAATAACAAATGGGGACTATCAGGTTGGACCAAGACCAATCACAGGTCATCTGGAGTAGTCACATACAGAAGTGTGGTACTCACCTGAAGGCCTCCACAGGTCTTCCCTGAGCCTATAGACCATAAATATTAACTGCTCATGGGTGCTGAGGACACCAGGACTCTGCTTAGTCAGAGTCTTGCCAATACTGCATAAGGGCGTTCTTTAGACTACATCAGTGGTTTTCAATCTGGGGTAAAATTTTCCCCTGGGGAGTGTTTTACAATGTCTGGAGACATTTTTGGTTGTCACAACTTGGGAGATCCTACTGGTATCTGGTGGGTAGAAACCCCCTCACTCCTCCCAAAACGTTAATAGTGCTGAGAGAAAAACCCTAAACTAGAGCCTTAACTCTTAGTTGATAAATTTAAAGGATCTGCCACCATAATAGGGCTATCAGTAGTTTAGTCATCCATGCTCATTTGAAACTGTCCCTGCAAACTACAGTGAGTCCTCTGGGGACTCAGCAGGTGAATCTGACCTTCTGAGGCATTGTCTTGGTTGCCTAGAACTTCTCTAGCCAAAACTGGGAAGTAATCTCTCTGCATTCTGCTCAGACGAGAAGTTACAACCTAGTGTAGGAAGTGAGGGAATGGTTGAGGGTAGGGAGGGGAGGGGACATTTGAGCTGAATCAAAAAGGCAGGAGAAATTAGCATGAGTGGAAGACGCACTCCAGGAAGAGAAATTACCATCCGCAAAGGCCCAGGGGAGAAAGAGAGCCTGATATGTTTGAGGAAGCATCGATGATCTAACATGATCAGAGTGGAAGGATGATGAGATCAGAAATGAGCTGAGGACAGATCTTAGAGCTCTTCATTTCCAAATAAGGATCTCGGGTTTTATCCTCAGGCCAATAAGAAGCCAATGAACACGTCTAAGTTAACAAAACTTCTTTCTCTTCAAACCTACCTAGAAACTCAAGACCCTCACCCCAGAAATGTTTCCTGCCTGTTGTCACAGGTTCCTTCTTCACAGATTACAGTCCTTCCCCAGAACCTCAGCCTGGTATGAACCCTGCACTCCCCTTCCACCAAAGACTGTGAGTTACCTGCTTGGACTTACAAGCATGATTTGTCCTGGATCTTTGAGGCTCGAGGCCAGTTCATTTTTTCTCTCTCTGCCTATTTTGGTGCCTCCTAGGGCACTACACCCTCCAATTTAGGCTTAGCCTCACATCTCTCCACCGTTTCCTGGGGTAGCCCTCATTCTCCCCAAACCATTGGCCTGCCTCACTGGACTTACTGGATTATGGTCAGTCAGACCACCAACCCTCCTAGGGCGACCAACTCTGCTGTGTGCCTGGGACTGGGAGTACTCTGGAAGTGGGATCTTTCATTTTAAAACTGGAAAAGTCTGGGGCAAACCAGGATGAGTTGGTCACTCTACTACCGATCCTGCAATTTGCAAGGAGCCAAGTCCACCTAGTCCTGAGGTCAGGACTAGTTCCAATTCCCCCTTGCCTTTCCTGCGACATCTAGCCCAGGCAATTTTGAGTTTCCAAATAGCTTTTAATCATCATCCCCTCCCCCTGTCTCTGCTTCCCAAACTGGTGGCACTACCAGGCAAAGGTATAATTAATTAGCCACAAAGCAGAGTGAAGATAATCACAAACAGCTTTAATCCCAGCCAGGGGAAATCAGTTGTCAGAGGTTCAGAAAGATATGCAGCAGTGTGGGTGGCATGATGTTTCCCCAAATGCATTTCTAAAACTTTGGGTTTTTTTCTCTGTCTTGTCCTTGATTTGTTAGTTAGAAATAATATATACGTCCCAACACCACTTTCAGCCTTGTTATATTGTTCCAGTGCCTACAGCTATTTGTACTCCAACTGCTCCATTGCAGCTAAACTTTGTTTACATATTTCAATTTTGAGGTGAGTCAGCCTCAGGCAGATCTGCTCTCTTACCTGTTTTCCCAACCTGATTTTCTGCTCCCATTTCTTGGGCTACATGGAGCCTGCCCCAGCGGTGGGTGAGGAAACAAGCAGGTTCAGAAATGCAGAAGGTGAAAAGCTTGCTGTAGCTTTGTAACAGCTTGAAGCTATTTTGCTGAAATCTGAGATGTGCTCAGGTAACAAATTTGAAAACACTCATTCGTATTTCTACCCTCTTCACCTCTCAGATATCTTCTCATTGGACTGTACCCTTTGAGGCAAACTGATTCCAGGCATACGTAAAAAGAGAGCCCCATAATAAAGTATGTGTGAAATGGTTGTAGCTTTGGCCAGCACACAGGAAGCAGATGTTTTCCAAGAGAATTGATGGCATCTCAGGCTCATCACAATCTGGCCACAATCTGTCTTTCCAGACATATCACCGCCCCACCCTATACATGTTATGCTCAGCCACACGAAGTAATTCTCCAAAACCCATTATGCCTTTTCATGCCTCCATTCCTCTTTGCATTAGCTATTTTCACAACCCAGAATATCCTCTATACTCCTTTCCTTGCCTGCTAAATGTCTACGGATTTTTTAGGATCCAGTTCAAACAACATCTCTAAAGTCTTTTTGGACTCCAGCAAGCAATTATTTACTCATTCCTCTTTGCTCTCTTAACATGGTGAACATGCCTCAGTGTCTCAGGCCCCACAGGACCTTAAGCTCTGGAAGCTGTGCCAATCTGGGTATGCCTGGGAGTGCCTAGAGATATGGTATGCCAATAAAATGGAGTGTTAATATGAGGAACCTGAAGCTCTGTGTGAAGAGGGAAGTATGGCTACTTTGGGACAGATAGCTTAGTCAATACCCAAGACTCCTCAGAAGCTGAAAATTATTTTCTCCCTTTAACCTTATGTTACCACACAAAGGGCATGATCTGCTTGCTGCAAGACAAAATCCAATCATCAAGAGGCAAGATGGGGGCAGAGAAAGGGCATTTTATTACAGCTTGCTAGCAAGGGGGAAGACGGCCAACTTATGTCCAAAAGAACCATCTTAAGGGGGCACAGAATCTTGAAGCAGTTATATAGGCCAGTGGGTTTAGGGGAGGGGTTAGGAATGTTGACCCTCTGGTGTTACAGACTGGCAGTTGCCACACCAGATCTTTCAGTTTTCATCGATGATGGCTATCAGCATAGACTCTCTTTTCGGGGGTCATCACATTCCTAAGGAAGTCAAAAGAACAAAGTTATCATCTTATCACAGCTGAGAGGTACATGTACAAGTAGGGGTCATAAAATCTACAGAGCAGGTGAATCTCTTGGAGGGTGCATATCCAGCCAGGGTAGTTAGTCAGAGGTCATTTAAAGTTATAATATGGTTTCTTTTCTACAATATGGCTTCCCTCACGTCAACCTTGTCTTGAGCCAGTATCACTTATAGCTGATGGTGATAGCTTGTATTTTTCCCTTTCCAGGCTCTTTCCCATGACTCTTCTTCCAGTAACAGGTAGACCCTGCTCCTGGCCACAGTGGTAGGCATGTCCAGAGGCCCTGCCAACCACAGAACCCCTACTTTCTGCAAACAGTGATTGGACCAAAGGATGAACACACGACCCAAGCAATCAATTAAAATCTTTTCTGGGGCTGACATATAAACAGTGAGAGGAACCGCTGAGGAGGTAGGTTCAGGGTGTGAAAAAAGAAATTGGAGGCTCAAGCCAACTAATGCTGCAAGAGTTGAGGGCTGCTGCCATGGTAACAGTGGCAAGTATGGCAAGCAGACAAGAAGGAGTGTTTCTTGTCCCAAAACTTTTGCGTTTCCATCTCCCTCTAGTGCCCCCTGCTGGCAAAACTTAACAGGAGCCCAGCTGGCAAAGGGGACGTTGAGTTTGCAGTTTCAGTTTATAAATCATATAAGAAGAAATGTAATTATATAAGAATGAGAAAAGTGATATCTTTAATCTATCCACCTATTTGTCTATCTCTATAATATTCCTCATTTCTAAGAAGCTATTGAATGTAAGATGCTCTATCAATTAAATTGTTTTTGGAAAGGAAATTAACATTTCAAAAGTAAATATGGATTTTAAGTTTCACTGATTTCAGAAATTCAAAATGAAAAAAAAAGAAGAAGTTAAGTTAAAATTGATGAAATATCTTGGAATGAATAGAGATAGGGACAGGCACTCTACCAGATGGCAAATTACTTATATATTAATGCCTTAAATCCTTGAAACAATCCTGAGAAAGGTATCATTGTCCCTACTTACAAATGAGAAAATAGAGTAACTCTCAGAGTAGACTAAGAAAATAGCGTACTTCCCCAACTCACACAACTAGTGAGAGTCGGTCCCACCAGGCCTATCAATGCTGTCTTTATGCACAAGGCATGGTTGGTGCCTATTTGTGCAGAGTGATTTGAGATTTCCAAGTCACTGGTCAGTCTCTTAAAAACACTTCTCATCCATATTTAGATGAAATCAACCATAAGACAGTTCCTGAGACTGCATGATTCGCTGTGCTGACTACACTAGGAGGTAAGGTCCCCAGGGAAGTGTCCACACAGAGGAATGGAAGGGGCACTCTGTGCCTAAGACTAACTCCCTAGGCCTCCCACCACTCTGCCCAGACAAGGGGTTATTACCGTGGTGTTCGTCTAAAACCTTGTGAGATAAGATAAGGTCAGCTTGGGGAGAGCCAGAGACGTCAGTTTCCTCAGCCTGACAAGATAAGAGACTTTGAGCTATATAAGGGATAAAATTAAAGCTACAGACTGTTTGGCACCAGGGAACTAAAAAGATCAAAGTCCTTTGGACACCAAGAAATTGATAACATCAAGGCATTTGTGCTAATAAAATGGTTCAACACAAAACAGGGATCTTTGACACTGGCGGTTGTACCATTTGTACCATTTGTCCCATTACTACCAAGACCTCCGAATGATGTCATCTGTGCTGTAAATGTCTATGCCCACCCTGAAAGGGGCAGCTCTGTGACTGACACAGGACAGACTTGCTTGGAAATAGGGTTTTTAAGCAAGGATATTCAATTCCACTTTGCTCAACCATTTTGGCTTCCTAGAAGTTGACTAGTAAGGCTCATGTCAGCCCAGCTCCAAGCTCAACTGCCTACCAGATAGATACCTGGGTCTGTTATTAACCAGCTACATGGACTAAAACGGTACTCCAGGTATTTGGCAGCCAATGTAACCTGGAACTCATTGCTCCCTAATAATTATCAAAAGCTCTGCTGACGGATACAGCCAAGAATGGCCTGGTGGATATCCACCCCCCATTCCACCAAACAGGCTGAAATATACCCCTAGATTAGGTTCAGTCAATTTAAGCCTGTACCTGACTGTGTCCAGTCAATTCCTGAGGGAATTATTTTTACAGCCTTGCACTTTTACTAGATGCTGTCTTGGTGGGAGACCATTAAACTGGATTGCGGGTTGCTATAAGAAACAGTTCACAATACTCATCACCAAGTCTACTGAGAGGGTGTTGTTGAGCACATCAATCATTACATCACACATTGTACTCTTCTTGAGGATCCTGGTCCCATCTGCTCCCAGCAAAGTGAATAGAACTAATCTATTTATAGTTTATAAGCACTGTGAACTATGTAACAGGAAGGGTTTTTTAAATTTCCTTTTGGTTGCCAACTCTTATAAAATAATTAGGGGAACATAAGTATTTATAACATGCACATTTAGTCTCATCCGTGCTATTCTTAGGTCTCTTGCCTTGTTTCTCTTTATTCTTTTACTCCTAATTTTAACCTAATCCATCTTTCTCTGTATTATGCGTTAGCTTAAATCCTTTTTGCAACAAAACTGGGGTTCCTAAATAGACATCATATTGTGC
The DNA here is from genome assembly GCF_037783145.1 of Equus przewalskii. NCBI lineage: Eukaryota > Metazoa > Chordata > Mammalia > Perissodactyla > Equidae > Equus > Equus przewalskii. The sequence goes on along the minus strand of NC_091838.1, from coordinate 69,562,904 downwards.
TGCTGATGGTATTCTAACAAGATCCATTCCTTCATCCTTAAAGTGTTGTTTTTACAAAATTATTTTATTTAAATGAAAATGATTCTGGACAGGACTAAGTGAAGTAATGTCAAACTGTCATCAGTCACTTACACCTCATTTTCTATTATTTGAATAAAGAAATAGACAGCTGGTTAAGGCTCATATTTGCTGTTGACATAAAATCAGATGAGGGGATAAAATAGAAATAATGGCTTCATAACAAAACAGAATAACACTTTTCTAAATTTCTCACCAATCAGAATAATAGAATGACTTGAGGAAATTGAAAGTTGACTAAATCATATGTCATGTCCTACACTCTAGTTCAGATAACCAATTGTACAAATAGAGAACGAGAGAGCCTCAATTAACCAGAGTTGGAATGGAAAAAAGATCCAAAGAATTTGAATAGTTATTAGTTTACTATTTAAGTTAAAATGTGTCGCCACCGATTATAAGGCTAATAAAGTCTTGAGCAGAAGTCATGGAAGACCCATACCTAGTTCATGGGAAGGTAACAACCTCAGGGTGTATTTGGCCCTGGTTAATCCATGTCTGGAATAGGGAACTAATTCAGGATAACATTTTTTTTTAATTGAGACTTTATTTTTTTAGAGCAGTTTAAAGTTTACAGAAAAACTGAGAAGAATGTACAAAGATTTCCCACATACTCCTTGCCCCTACATGTACATAACCTCTTGCCTTACCAAAAGCCCCCACCAGAGTGGTACATTTGTTACAATTGATGAACCTACACTGACACATCATTATTATTCAAAGTCCATGGCTTACCTTAGGGTTCACTCTTGGTGTCATACATTCTATGGGTTTGACAAATGTGTAATGACATGTATCCATCATTACAGTATCATACCCTAAAAATCCTCTCTGCTCCCCTTCCCCCAACTCCTGGTAACCACTAATCTCTTTACTGGCTCCACAGTTTTGCCTTTTCCAGAATCACATATAGTTAGAATCATACAGTATGTAGGCTTTTCAGATTGGTTTCTTTCATGTAGTAATATGCATTTAAAGTTCCTCCATATCTTTTCATGGTTTAGTAGCTCAGGTTTCTTTACAGCTGAATAATATTCCATTGTCTGTATGCAACACAGTTTATTTATCCATTTTCCTACAGAAGGACACCTTGGTTGCTTCCAAACTTTGGCAATTATGAATAAAGCTCTATAAATATTTGTGTGCAGGTTTCTGTGTGGATATAAGTTTTCAGTTCCTTTGGGTAAGTGCCATGGAGTACCATTACTAGATTATATGATAAAAGTATGTTTATTTTTATAAGAAAGGGCAAATTGTCCTCCAAAGTGGCTGTACCATTTTGCGTTCCCACCAGCAACGAAAGGTATAGTTCTCGTTGATCCACATCCTCGTGAGCATTTGGTGTTTCAATGTTTTGGATTTTTGGCCATTCTAATAGGTCTGTAGTGGCATGTCATTGTTCTTTTGATTTACATTTCCCTAATGATGTATGATATGGAGCATCTTTTTATATGTATATATGCCATCTGTACATCTTCTTTGGTGAGGTGTCTGTTAAAGTCTTTGGCCCATCTTTTAATTGGGTAGCTTCTTTTCTTATTGTTGAGTTTTAAAAGCTATTTGTGTATATTGGATAACAGTCCATTTTCAGAGTAGCTTTGCAAATATTTTCTCTCAGTCTGTGGTTTGTCTTCTCATTCTTTTAATATTGTCTTTCATAGAGCAAAAGCTTTTAATTTTATTGAAGTCCAGCTTATCAACATTTCTTTCATGGATCATGCCTTTGGTGTTATATATAAAGTCATCACCTTACCCAAGGTGATCTAGGTTTTCTTATGTGTTATATTCTAGGAGTTTTACTGTTTTGAATTTTACATTTAGGTCTGAGATCCATTTTGAGTTAATTTTTGAAAAGTGTGTAAGGTCTGTCTAGATTCGTTATTTTTGTATGTGAATGTCCAGTGTTTCAGCCCCATTTGTTGAAATGACTATTTTTGATTCATTGTATTGTCTTTGCTCCTTTGTCAAAGATCAGTAGACTGTATTTATGTGGGTCTACTTCTGGGCTCTCTATTCTGTTCCATTGACCTATTTATTTATTCTTTAGTCAGTACCACACTGTCTTGATTACTGTAGATTTATAGTAAGCCTTGAAGTTGGGTAGTATCAGTCCTCCAACTTTGTTTTTCTCTTTCAATATTGTGTTGGCTATTTGGGGTCTTTTGCTTCTCCATATAAACTTTAGAATGAATTTGTCGATATCCACAAAATAACTTGCTGGAATTTTTATTGGAATTGCATTTAATCTATAGGTCAAGTTGGGAAGAACTGACAACTTGACAGTATTGAGTCTTCCTATGCATGAAAATGGAATATCTCTCCATTTATTTAGTTCTTCTTTGATTTCATTCATCAGAATTTTGCAGTTTTCCTCATATAGATCTTGTACATATTTTGTTAGGTTTACAATTAAGTATTTAATTTATTGGGATCTTTATGTAAATGGTATTGTGTTTTTATTTCAAATTCCACTTGTTCATTGATGGTATATAGGAAAGCAATTGACTTTTGTATATTAACCTTATATCTTGCAACCTTGCTATAATTGCATATTAGTTTCAGGAGTTTTTTTGTCGATTCTTTTGGATTTTCTACATGGATGATTATGTCATCTGTGGACAAAAACAGTTTTATTTTTTCCTTCCTCTCTATATATCTTTTATTTACTTTTCTTGTCTTAATGAATTAACTAGAACTTCCAGTAAGATGTTGAAAAAGAGTGGTAAGTGTAGACATCCCTGCCTTGTTCCTGATCTTGGTGGGAGAGCCTCAAATTTCTCACCATTAAGTATGATGTTAGCTGTAGGTTTCTTGTAGATGTTCTTTATCAAATTGAGGTGGTTTCCTTCTATTCTATATGAAAGTTTTAATCCTAAATAAGTGTTTAATTTTGCCACATGATTTTCTGCATTTATTGATACAATTATGTGATTTTTCTTTTTCAATCTGTTGATGTGATAGAGTACATTAATTGATTTTTGAATGTTGAACCAGACTTGTCTACCTGGAATAAATCTCACTTGGTCGTTGTGCATAATTCTTCTTCTATATTATTGAATTCAATTTGGTAATATTTTGTGAGGATTTTTGCATCTATGTTCGTGAGACATGCTGGTCTGTAGTTTTCTTTTCTGGTAACATCTTCTTCTGGTTTTCGTATTAGGATAATGCTGGCCTCATAGAATAAATTAGGAAATGTTCCCTCTACTTCTATCCTCTGAAAGAGATCATAATAAGTTGATATAATTCCTTGCTTAAATATTTGGTAGAATTCACCAGTGAACTCATCTAGGCCTGGTGTTTTCTGTTTGGGGAAATTATTAATTATTGATCTAACTTCTTTAATAGATATAGTCCTATTTAGATTGTCTCTATCTTTTTGTATGAGTTTTGGCAGCTCTGTCTTTTAAGAAATTAGTCTGTTTCATCTAAGTTATCAAATTTCTGGGCATAGAGTTGTTCATTGTATTCATTTATTATCCTTTTACTGTCCATGAGATCTGTAGTGATGCCACTTCTTTCATTTCTGATATTGGTTATTTGTGTCCTCTCTCTTTTCTTCTTAACCTGACTAGAGGCTTAGTGACTTTATTGATCTTTTTAAAGAAATAGCTTTTGGTTTTCTCTATTGATTTCCTCTTTTCAATATCATTGATCTGTGCTCTAATTCTTATTATTTCTTTTCTTCTGCTTACTTTGCATTTGATTTTCTCTTCTTTTTCTAGTTTGCTAAAGTGGATACTCTATTCCGTCTTTTTTCAGTCTTTATGTTCTTTGCTTTTCTGTTTTGGAGGTTTCTATTAAGATATCCTCAAGCTCGGAGACTCTTTTCTCAGCTATGTCCAGACTACTAACAAGCCCATCAAAGGGATTCTTCATTTCTGTTACAGTTTTTTATCTCTAGCATTTCTTTTTGGTTCTTTCTTAGGATTTCTATCTCTCAGCTTACATTACCCATCTGTTCTTGCATGCTGTCTCCCTTATTCATTAGAACACTTAGCATATTATCAACATTCCTGCCATGTCTGGTTCCGATACTTGCTCTGTCTCTTCAGATTGTGTCTTTTTCACCTTTAGTGTGCCTTGTAATTTTTTTCTTGACAACCAGACATGATGTACCAAGTACAAGGAATTTCTGTGAATAGGCCTTTAGGTGGTGAGATGTGGGAGAGAGGACACATTATATCGTCCTAAAATTAGGTCTCTGTCTTTTAGTGAGCCTATGCCTCTGGAGTGTGAACTTCACAAGTATTTCTCAGTTTTTTCTCTCTCCCTTTGGGTGGAAGAGGATGGCTAGGATGAGTGGAGTTGCATATTTCCCTTCTCTTGGGTCAGTTAGGCTCTGACAATACTCCTGTAAGTTAGGCTTTGGTTAACTAGTTTCCACTGAGGGAAGATCTTGTTAAGAAGAACAGAGTACTCTAGTATTTTTCAAATGGCTCCTTTTCCACCTCCCCCTCCCAGAAAGACAAAGAGATTTTTCTCCAATATTTACTATGAGAACCTGGTTAAGATCCTGGAGGTAAATCTCACAAAATTGTGGGTGTCCTTCTATGACTGGATCCCCCTGTTGTTTTTAACTTTCAGAATTGTCTACACTGAGCCTCCAGAAATTTGTCAATCACAGTTCAAGTTTTCCTACCCCAGCGCTGGTTCCTGCTGTGATTTCTTCTTCTTACTTGTTGTTAGGACAGAGTGTTGACTTCCAAACTCCTTATATGAGGAACTGGAAATGGGAAGTCTCCCAGAACAACATTTTAAGAGGAACATGAACTATCTGGAATGTGACACAATGATAGTAAGTTATTAAAAAGACTGAAAACCATGTCATTTTGGAAATTATTGAAATCATCATGTTGCACTATGGTGAGACAGACCATGGCTTTGGATTTAAACCGAGCTTGGTTCAAACATTTATTGCCACTTGCTAGCTACTTGAATTAAATCTCTTTTACTATCAGTTTCTTTGTTTCCGGTGTGAATTTAACAGATTGCTTTTCTCCCTGAGAGGAAAGAGCAAGACATATATGATGTGGAGATCCTCATGGGATCACTAAAAGGTAAAGAAGAAGACAATTTTTAGAGACTACTCAGAGCCAAAAAGTGAAGTCTAAAAATTATATCAGAAAAGTAGTGAATAATAGAAGATGCATGAAATTGAATTCAGAATATATATGCCAAGTGAGATAATTTATTTTAGAAAACGGATTATGATGGTCAGAATATAAGATATATTCCAAATTTTTATCTCCTTGAACAAAAACTAGACTATCAAATTTGTGAGAGTCAAAAGACAGAAATCGATTATCACAGCAACTTACAGAATTAACCATGGTAGGCATAGTGAAAGAAAAGGAGATAAGTTCAAATCCCAGACTGTCACTTACTAGTGATGTGACTTTAGGCAAAATTAACTCCATTCAACTTCATGTTCTTCAAATGCAAAATAGGAAATACAGAAACTGGTCCCTGCCTGACTCACAGGATTGACAAGTGTCTTAAAAGGAGATCATATTTTGTAAAGTATTTTGCAAACTATAATATGCTAGAAACTATTATTTTCATCATGACTATTATGATTAAATGAGAAATTTCATAATGATTGAAGGATGGGCCTCAGGATAAGTACTCAAGTCTAGTGCTCCAGGAAGAACCCTTGACTTCAAGAAGCATATATGTTAATAATAGTTAAATATGGCAAGGAGAAAGGGATATAAATGCTGAGATGATTCAATTTTTATTTCTTAGGCAGTTAGTATAATAATCATACCTAGAGAGAATATTCTATTTATTTGGAAATATATATATTGATAAGATTTGGGGGATGAGAGATCTGCAGATAAATTCAACTAATTAAGATGGTTGTTCCACTGCCTTCAAAGAAATGTGAGTCCTATTCACTGGAAATCTTTCATTTTTGTGGATAGCAGAATAGAATGAACTTTATCATTTTGAAAGTACCTCTTATAATGATGTAACATTTTGTATAAAGGGGGTGACAAATTTGGATATCCATGGTAAAAACAAAACGAAACAAACCAAGGGGGAACACGAGAAAGGAGAATCCCAAGTAAGTGGTTCTGGGGTCAAAAAGTAACTTTCAACACACATAATATTTGATAGTCTATGGTAAGCAAAAAAATGCCATCCCAAAGATATCCTCAACTTAATCCCCAGAACCTGGGAATATGTTATATTCTTGGGTAAAAGGAATTAAAGTTAGAAATCAGCTGACCTGAAAATAAGGATGTTATCCTGGATTATCTGTGTGGGCCCAATTTAATCGTGAGTCCTGCTCTCTGACAAACATAAAGATCAGAGAGAGAGAAATTAAACATAAGACTCAACTTCATTACTGGCTTTGAAGATGGAGAAAGGAAGCCATGAGTCAAGGAAATGCAGGTAGCCCGCAGAAACTGGGAACTGCCCTCAAATTACAGCAAGTAAGAAAACCAAGACCTCTGTCCCACAGCTGTGAGGAACTGAATTCTGCCAACAACCTGAATGAGTAAGAAAATAGATTCCCTCCTATAGCATTCAGAAAGGAATGCTGCTTGCCAACAACACTTTGATTTAAGCCTGGTGAGAACCCACAGCAGATTTCTGACCTACAGAGCTGTAAGGTAATAAATTGTGCTGTTTTAAGTCATTAAATTTTTGGTAATTTGTTATGGCAGCAATAGAAAACTAATGCACAAACTTTTTAGTATGATAAGGAGTAATGTGAGGCCCTCATACATATCTTAAATAAAGACTATTAAAAAGTAAAGTGTTTATTGTGACTTGTTTTTCCTAGCAATAGGAGTGATTTCTCATCTAGCATCCAGGTGACGCTAAGGCAGAAACACAATCAGTTAAATGTGCCCAAGGGAATAGGTGAAACCTGGGATGCATATTCCAGAATAGCCAATAGAGGTATCTTAGGAAAAGCACTGGAAGGAAATATCTCAAGAAGAGATGCTTCATTTGCCACTAAGGAGTGAATGTAAGGGGAAAGAATATGGCATAATAAACAGGGTATTTCTGGCAGGATCAATGATGTGGGCCAAGGAAAAGCAACTGCAAGCAGAATATAAGGCTAACAATTGTCTCTAGAAGTGAAATATGAGTAGAATAAGAGTTGTAAGGCAGGAAGAAAATTATTGAAAAGCATGAGGGCTCACTTATGAAGTTACTGTTTGAAAAGACCATTGGAAGACAATCGCTAATTGTGAGCATTTACTGTAGAAGCGGTGGTGGTGGTGATAGGGATACTAAAACTAATGTTAAGGAAAAATATAAGCAAACTGAATGCAGCAATATATAAATAAGTAATATACTGTGAATATGTATTGTACATCAGCGGGATAAAAGCTTACTTCAATTTTCAAAACTCAGTCCATGTAATTCACTACATTGACAGAATATGAGAGAAAAATTATATGATTGTTTCAATAGATTTCTTAAACCTATTGGACAACATTCAAAAGCCACTCATGATAGAAACTAGCAAATTAGAAATAAAAAGATCTTTATAAATCTGATAAAAAGAAATCTGTGAAAAACATCTAGTCATACTATAGTAAAAGTTGAGTATTTTCCCCCTAACGTCAGGAACTAGGGAATGATGTTGGCTTTCACTATTCTTTTCAACATTTTATTAGCAGTACTGGACAGTGCAATAAAACAAGATAAAGATTTAAAGGCATAAAGAATGAAAATAAAAGTAAAATTGTCATTATCCTCATATGACAAGTGTATTTATGAAGAAAATTCTAAATCCACAAAGCAACTTCACAACTAATTAATTAATTTAACATAGTTACAGCATATAAAGTCAATATATAAAAATCACTTGCATTTCTGTATTTTAGGACAAACACCTAGCAAATAAATTTTTTAAAAATTAATACTAACATCAGAAAACATAGTGTACTTAGGAATAAATTTAACAGAAGAAGTGCAAGATCTCAACACTAAAATCAACAGAGAAAGATATTAAAGAGGATATAAATAAAAGGAGTGGTAAACCATGTTCATGAATTGGAAAACACAATGTGATGTCAATTCTCCCCTAATTGACCCACAGAGTCAACACAATCTCAATCAAAATCCCTACAGACTTTTTAAAAGAAATTTACTAGTTGATTCTATTATTAATATACAAATATAAAGGGCCTAAAATAGCTGGAAAATGTTGCAAAAGAGCAAATTTGGAGAATTATGTGATTTTAAGACTTACTATTGTGATTTTAAGACTTATAAAGCTATGGTTAGTAAGACTATTGTTAGTAAGTAGTGTGATATTATCCTAAGGATAAACAAATAAATCAATTGAACATTTTTTAACGTCTTGAAATAGAACTGCAAACATACACTTATGATTTTTGACAAATTCATCAAAGTAATTTGATGAGAAAGAAAAAAATTTTTAACAGGAGGTGCTGGAACAGCTAGATAAACAAATGGACAGAAATGTCTCTCATTCCTACTTCACTTCATTCCCAAAATTTAATCGAAGGTGGAGTATAGATCTAAAGTTAATAGCTAAATATATGAATCTTCTAGAAGAAAATAGGAGAGTATTTGTGTGACCTTGGAGTATGCAAAGATTTAGAGAGGATATAAAAGGGCTATTCAAAAGAGAAAAAAAATGATAAATTAGACTTCATCATAATTAAACACTCTGCTCATCCAAAGACACTGCTAAGGAAACGAAAGGGCAAGCCAAATACTAGGAGAAAATATTCATGAAACATATATCTGAAAAATAGCTTGTACTCAGAATACATAAAAAACTCCTACAAATCAAAAATAAAAAGACAAACAACCCGAGTAAAAATGAGTAAAATACTTCAATGGACACTTTATTTTTTTTCAGTTTTTTTAATTGCAGTAACATTGGATTATAACATTATATAGCTTTCAGATGTACATTGTAATATATTTCAAATTCTGTGTAGATTACATCATGTTCACCACCCAAAAAACTAATTATAGTCCATCCCCTCACATGTGAGCCTAATCACTCCTTCCCCTATGGTAACCACCAATCCAATCTCCATTGCTATGTGTTTGTTTGTCATTGTTTTTATCTTCTACTTATGAGTGAGATCATATGGTATTTGACTTTCTCCCTCTGACTAATTTCACTCAGCATAATACCCTCAAGATCCATCCATGTTGTCACAAATGGCTGGATTTCATCATTTCTTACAGCTGAGTAGTATTCCAATGGATACTTTAATAAAGAAGATATATAAGTGGACAATAAGAACATGGAGAATTATTAAATGTCATTTGTTATTTTAGAAATGCAAATTAAAGGTAGGAGACAACACTTTGCACCTGCTTGAAAAACTAAAATTTAAATACTGACAAAACCAAATGTTGATGAGGATGTGGAGCAACCAGAACTCTCATACATTGTTCATGGGAGTGTTATATGGTTTGGCAGTTTCTTACATAGTTAAATATCTATCTACACTATGACTCAGAAATTTCACTCCTAAGTATTAACCCATATGAAATAAATATTCTTACACAAACACTTGTATAAGAATGTTTATGACAGCCAACAACTAGAAAAAGCCCAAATATTCATCAGTAGGATTATATAATGAGCTACTGATATACCCAACAACATGGATGAATCTCAAAAACATTAAGTTAAGAGAAAAAGGTCATATGTGAAAGACTGCATACTGTAAGTTTCAATTTATATGAATTTCAAGAAAAGACAAAACTAACAGAAATTAGAAGAATTGTTGACTAAAAGGGGGATTGACTGAGAGGGATTCTAAGGGAACTTTCTAGTGTGATTGAAATGTTCCAAATCTTGACTCCAGTGTTGGTACAGGTGAATACATTTTAAAATCAGATTTAATATCAAAATTGTAACCTGTGTATTTCAGTGTGTGTAAATTTTTCCTCCATAGAAAAATCCAGGTCCTTCTGGCCCTCAGCCCATGCCATGTTCACTATACTACAAGGTTAATTGTCTAACATGCTTCGGACACTGCACAGGGTATAGGGATAGAAGGGTGAACAGGAACACAAAGACACACTTACTGAATTCATGGAACTCACAATCTAGTGCAGGAGACAAACAAGCAGAGAATCAAAGAAGTGAATTCAAAATGGCAACTCTGATAACTTAGAAGGAGGTATATTTTGTGTTAGGAGAGCACATAATACTGGAAATTTACTTAGTTGGGGGAACAGCAAAGACTTTCTCAAGGAAGTGATGGTTCAGCGGACATAACCCTTGAGGAAGGTAATTTTTATTGTTGTTGCAAGTGTGTTGTCACTGTTGATTATTATTGTTATTTTACTAGAACTATCTAAAGTCAGGAAAACCATGAAATTGGAAGAGTGTTAAAAACAGGATAGATTCTTACCTCTCTGAGATGGGTAGTATCTGTCCTGCCCAGGGAGGATGTGCTCACTCAAGGTCTCTTTTAATTTCTTGATTTAGTTATTTTTATGATACAATGTAATGGAAAGAGTAAAAAAATACAAACTCCGGGTTCAAATTGCAGCTCTATTATGAAATTCTAACTCTAGAAAAATAGAAATTTGGAGACATTAAATTCTTTTCCAATTTCCCACAGCCTGCAAGTGACTGGGTTGGGCAGCCTTGGACAACTTAGGTTTTTATTTGGAATTGAAGGTCTTGCTTATTCCACGGTGAAGTAGGTATACTGTCTCTGGGAGGCAGGGAAAGAGGAGCAGCAAACGTTATCAGCTCTTGCCCAGATTCCCTCTGATCCGGCTTACCAGTTGCATACACCAGTCTCTGAGTGTTTTGCTTCTATTGACTTGCATCTATAATCTTCTTCAGAGTGCTGCCTAAGGACTATTAGGATCACCTGAATTTTATGCACAGAATGCTGGAAGTGCCTGGACATTTCTTCCCCACCCACCCCATCCACCACCCTGTAGACCACACCCAATGACTGATTCATGTGGGAACATAAAAGCTCAGCTCCCTTGCCTCAAGGATGGAGAAATTTCGATGTGTAATTGATGTTGCAGATTATCCTGCAGGATTAGGCTGATTCTGGCACTTTGCCAGAAATTACATTCTTCCTGTGGTTTTTCTTTCCCCATTCTTTACCCATTTCTCCCAGGAGCCCTTCCTTAGTGAATCACTTATATGTGAATCCCATCTCAGGATCTGCTGTGAGCGAACCCAGTCTAAGAGCAAATCAGAGCTCACCTCCCAAGATGATAGGTGGGAATCTCTGACTCACTTAGCTTGAAATAGGAAGAGGCTAACCATACAGGCTCCTGAGTTCTGGCAGAGCAGGCTTCATAGGGCATGTTTTCCTCAGCAGGTGAACAATAATGTTTATTGCTGTTAAAATTTTCAAGTGATGTTTAAGGGAAATCCTCTGGTGGACCATTCTCATAGAGCAGCGATATCAACCTGGAATCATCAATGCGTCAATGAGCAGGAGCTACAGACAATCCAAGAACCAGAAGCATCTGAAAGCATCTACCCAGTCTAACTCTCCAACTCAGAATACATCATACTAGAATATTCCTATTTCCAAGTCTTTTTAGAGATGAAAGATTCCATATTCTACTTAATTTTAAAACAGTTCACACAGGAACCTATCCCATGACACAACCCAAATCCCCTCTTGAAACTAAATGTAAGTGTAGGGTAGTGAGAAAGGTGAGACAAAAGTTTGTTGAGTTTCTACCATGTACCAGACAATTTTGTATGTAATGCCACTTAATCCTCCCAATAATCCTCTTAGCTACCACCATCCCCACTTTAAAGATGACTAAAGTGAGTTGCAGAAATGTTAGTTAAATTGTTCAAAGGCACGTAGCTTACAAGCAGAAGACCTGGAGTTTGAAATCATGTGTGTGCTCGTTCCCATACTTCAATCAGCCTGCCTCCTACAACCTGCAACTGATAGAGAACTAGTCAACGTTTTTAAATTCTAAGACTCTTATACAACATTTCATTGAGAAGGTAACTGCAAGTAGTGTACAATCCAGCTAGTGGGGATTTAAATAATATTGACAAGTATCACGGCATAAGGAGACTGTAGGTCAGCAGATCCAAGGCTTGTTCAACAACATGACAATCTCATTAGGAATCAAGAATCTTCCCATCTTTCTCCTTTAGCATTCTGAGCTTGTTGGTAAAGTCTCTCCTCGTGATTGCAAGATGGCGTTACAAATTCCAAGGCCAAGAGAAGAGATGAAAGGGAGCAAAAAGAGGGGTGGAGCATCTCTTTGTGGCCGTCCTTCTTTTGTATTTCACTTAAGGAAATTATTCTTATACATTCTCTTATAGGTTGTTGCCTTATGTTACATGTCCACCTCTGATTGCAAAAGCATCTGGAAAAGTAAATATCTGACAAAAGGAAATGAGATAATTAAAATTTGTTTCTAGCGATAATGATTTATCTCATAGGGCTGGGAACATGACTTATGAATCAGGGTTTTATGAACTGAAAAAGAGGTATGTGATGGTTGGTAGGAAAAAGCAGTGTTTATTATATGGTAAGAAATGAGCCTGAAAACTTAGCTTTCTGTCCCCTTTCTCCCAATTCAGGCAAGCTCTTGAAGTCCCTGGTGTTCCAGGGCGTTGCTCCCTCTCCCAAAGCCGTGTGCCGAGAGTATTTCAGAAGGCGGGAATTTGAAGGAGGACCTGAAACATTAACATCTGAAACCTATTTCACTCATTTCTTGACAACACTGGAGATGAGAATGAAGAAGAGTGATAAGAGATGAAAGAGAATTTTCTTTGTTTTCATTCCATCACAACCACCAGTTCCAATAACACACGCCCCAAATGGACAAAGCTCAGCCCCACTGAAGCCAGCACATTAAAGGAGTGCAATATCTTTAGTGTAAACGGTGGCCAACTACAATGACCAATTGATTTTTTTTCAAATAACAACCCTAATCCCTAGAAACTCATCTCTCTTTGCTGCCATCTGGTATCACCTACCGTGAACTTGACCTTGACACAGAGGAAGAGAAGGGAATCTTTCATTTCCAGGGTCCTATGTGTTAGAGAGAAGGAAGATATAGAAAGGCAGAGAGAGAGAGAGTTTGGCACATCCATTTCTGGAAACCAGACAAATGTGGAGAATTGATGCACAGAATTCGACACACTGAGATTTTGAACAATGATAAAAGTCCAAGGGGTAGGGGCTTCAAACGTAAGTGGGGAGGCCTTGCCACACTGCCTGAAATTGGAACTTTCTACATGATAACATTCTGATCAAATGGCAGAGGCACACCCTGAAGCACAGAAATGGCTCATTTTTTCACCTTAAAGACCTTAAGTTTCATATATATTTAAACAGATTACAGGAATAACAGCAAATAGGTGTTAAGTATAGTCTATATACTTGGTTTTGTTTGAAGTCCTTTAGCTATATTAACTCATTTAATACTTACAAAAACAACCCTGTAGAAATGACACTATTATCATCCCCATAATACATGTGAGGAAACTGAGGCACAGAAAAGATAAGTAATTGCCCAAGTTCACATAATTAGTAACTGGCAGAGGCAGGATTTGAACTGAAGCAGAGCTGCATCTTTCTAGAGATGAGTTTTCCTTGATATATTCATACAGCTGGATGTTAGCAGGTACACCCCTGATGTCCACACACAGCCACATACAAACAAATGGTTTGTGGTCAAAAAGTTTGAGAAATGCTAGTTTAGGCGATGTTAAACACTTTCCAAAGTTATTTACTCAGTAGTCTTTATTTTCCAGAGAATATTCAGAGACTGATAGGCCATGTAATATACTTTGGGAAGCACAGCTTTAAAGATAACCTGTGATGCACTCAACAGGAATAAACCCTTTCAAGGAGGCAGTCATAAGCATTCACTATTTCATCAGTGCATTCTTGTCTTTATAATATTTCGAGAAGATAACAAGAATAAATAAAATCATAGTAAATAATAACATTAATACCTGTGTTTTCTATGTGCCAGGCATTAATTTTAAATGGTTTCCATACGATATCTTATTTATTCCTCGTAACAACTTGCTGATATAGGGGCTATTATTATTCCCATTTTGCAAATCAAGAAATCAAGAAACAAAGAGCTTAAATGACTTGGCCAAGGTCTCAAATAATAAGTGGCATCAGTATTTTCATTTGGTCAGATTGATTTAGTTGAAATTAAAAGTCAGATTTTTAAAACCCACAGAATTACCTGGAGAGTTTTAATTAGAGCCTTTAGAGAAGGAAAGGATTAAACGGGAATGACTGAACCTATATAGTGGGGTTATAATGTTCTGTATTTTAGGAATGAGTTCATTTTAATAAAAACACATAGAAGACAAATCATGACTACTATGGAGGGTTGCTCTGGCACATTGCCTTTCAATTCCACTGTGTTCGTAACAGACGAATTCTTTAGCCAGGTGTAGCCACGGTGGTATCTTCCTCTCCTTGTCTTTTCTGGGTGATCTATTTTGTTTTATAATTATTATTGTTGTTCATGTTTTGTACTTTTGGACTCAAGCACATAGAATTGAGTTCATTATTCTTCTAAGTTCATGGCATGTCATCATCATCATCCATGCCCAGCTCACTTTTTCTTTCTTTTATTTTTTTATTATTTTCACTTCTCTGCCACCTCCAATGCCACTCCCCTTCCCTCATAAAATTCACTCTGGTGTATAATGTATTTTTGTTTGTTTATTTGTTGGATTTTAGGAAAACATGTATTTTTGGCTAATGTTGCCTTTTGCCTAGAAAATGGCCCATCTCTCTTTTGTGAGAGCTGTGGCTCTCGGCTCTGTGCCGCCCCCTCTGTCTATAATACCACGGTATCTGACTTCTGGGAACTTTCTGATCTGGGCCATGCTGGCTTTTGGTAAAAAGGATGAGTTGTTTTACTTATTTTTCTTTGTTTTGTTTTGTTTGTGTTGGGCCTAGATTGAGTTAGGCGTGAAAATATCTCTCGCATTTTGCTGGGTAAGACTATGATATGTGCAGATAACATTACTGAATATTCCTCTTGTCAACATCTGCTCACACCTTATATTTTTAACAATTTTATGCCATTTTTTGGAGACTGCATGCTTCCTGCCTTTTTTGTTTTCTGAAACAAATCTTACCTACAGTTTCGTGAATCGGCTACATTCTCTTCCACCTTAAGCTCCATATTACTGCTCCAGCTACCTGGAACACATCTGTCCCAGCTCTCCCCACTCCCCTTTCACACCTGTTAACTCTGCCTATAATTCATTCCGGTCTCTAGAATGAATGAATGAACGAACAGATGAATGAATGAATAATGAGGAGCATTGTCGAAGGAGTGTATGTGCTGCTCAACCGGACAATCCCCGCAGAGATCGCTGGCAAACAGCCTTGCCTGCCCTATATTTTGCTGCCAAACCTAACTCAGTGAGACCGACAGAACCACTTTATTGTGACACTCATGAGCTGTTTACCAAAATGTCAGTCTCCATGGGTGTGCCTGCAAGATCCACCAAGCGACTAATAAACAGTTTCAAGTCCAGGATGGAATTTTCAAGCCTCGTGCAGGATTACCGTTATGAACAAGAGTACAATCAAGGTTAACCACACATTTTAGAATTAGATACTGCAACTACTTGAGATTTGGTGTCTGATATCTGGAAATAACACGCTGTTCATAGGAGAACTCCTAATTGGATAACAATTTGATATTTAATGGTGCAGCTCATCCTGCTGTTAATCCTCTCTTCTGCGGTCCCTGTTCGAATGAGGTTAGCACTAAATCAGTATGCTGACTCGCCGAATCTCTTGAGGATAAACCAGTGGTCTTCATCATTAAGACTTTCCATGAAGCAATGAGGAAATTCTGCCTGAATATTTGATTGGAATACAAATTAAACAACGGGAAGGAATCAACGTTCACTGGAAATGGGACATTAGAAAATCTGAGCGGTTCATGGTCCTCATGCTCTGCTCCTACATGTTACGCTAGCCTTGCTGAGAACAGGGCCCTCCGCCCATCTGTAAGGCTGGAGCAACCCAAACCTGGACCAAGGACCTTGCACAAACTCTATACCCTACAAGAAGTTCCTGCTAGCGTTACTTAATTTGGACCAGGGCTTAGGGAACCCCATGCTTAAAGGTATGATCAAATACAATGGAGATCTTGGTGGAGAACAACTAAGAGGAGGCTGGTAGCTCTATGATAGAGGCATAATGGCAGAGCAGGCTGAAGGTTAATAGAGAGAATCAAGAAATGAGACAGGCCAGAAGAGCCCTCCTGGGATCACAGGCTACTCTTGGGGTCCAAGAGGCTGTGCACATGCACCAGGCTGCACTCATGCAGGAGCAATCAGAGCAGGATGTGGGGTAGGCTGCAAAGCTTTCCACAAGCCACACGCACTCATCAACACAGGGCAGAAATCTCATTGGCATAAAAACTGACCAAAAAAAAATCTCACTGTCCAATACCGCCCAAGGGGAGACACCTAGGAAGCGAGGCTTCAAACTAAAATCGCATTCTTCCCTGGAAGTCTTGAAGGTTATATGCATACCCAAGACTGCACCTTCTTGGGAACAATTAGAGAGAGAATCTCCAGGTTCCTAGTTCTTGGCAAAATACATAAATGCCCTGAACTGTGATAGCAGCCTTCAAGCCACAGGTGAATCCTAAGGTAAAGGGCAAAAATGTAACTGGCTAACGGAGCTTAAGCACAGTCTTCAACCAATAAAGGGCTTATACTGACCAGAAGTGAACTCCAAGTAGCCAGGCTAAAAAATAAAATCAAGGGGAAAAAATGTGAACATGCATATTAGAGGCAGCAAACTGCAGGGGAAGTAAACTTGGCAAGATTAGTTAGGCCAACTCTTTACGCAGATAAACAAATAGCCAAATCAAACAACAACCCAAGGGAAGGTGGTTAGTATCCAGAGTTGTTACAATATATAATCTAAAATGTAGAGTTTTCAACCAAATTTACAAGATGTGCAAAAAAGCAAGAAAATGTGACCTATACATATGAAAAAAATCAGACAATAGAAATTGCTCTTGAAGGGACCACAGTGAGATAAACTTCACACCCAGTAGGATGGCTTATATCAGAAAAGCAGACAATAACAAGAGTTGGCAAGGATGTGGAGAAATTGGAATCTGTATATATTGCTGGGGGGGATGTAAAATGGTTCAGTTTCTGTGACAGTTTAGTGCTTCCCCAAAAAGTTAAACATAGGAATACCATACAATTCAGCAATTCCACTCCAAGATACATACCCCAAAGAAGTGAAACCAGGTATTCAAGCAGATGCTTGTGCACAAGTGTTCCTAAAAGAACTATTCACAATAGCCAAAATGTGGAAATAAATGTCCACTAGTGCATGAATGAATAAACAAAATGTGGTATATCCATACAATGGAATATTATTCAATCATAAAAAATGAAGTGTTGACACATGCTACAATGTGGATAAACCTTGAAAACATTATGCTAACTGAAAGAAGTCAGACACAGAAGATCACATATGTTATGATTTTAAATAAAATATCCAGAATAGTTAAATTCATAGAGACAGAACACTTATTAGTGGCAGTAGGTTTAGGGTGGAATGGGGAATGTCTGCCTAATGGGTTCAGAGAATCTTTGAGGGTGATAAAAATGTTTTGGAAGTAGACAGAGGTTGTGGTTGCACAGACTTGAAAATGTATTAAATGCCACTGAATTGTATACTTTACAAATGGTTAATTTTACGTGATGTAAATTTCACCATAATAAAGAAAAGGGGATGAATTCTTGACACATCCATAAAGGGATGAACCTTGAAAAGAATCAATGACATATTTTGGCTGTGCTTGTAAAAAGCCAAGAATTTAACATAAATTGAGAAAGGAGATATAGAGGTTTTATGGGAAAGGAAGGTGGGCAATACATGAAATACAAATTTTCTCTCTTCTCCTTTACCCAGAAAATTTTATACCACTTATTACCCCATCTAATGTTTTGTATATTTTTTGAATATTTTTAATAACTTTGTTTTGTAGAGCAATTTTAGTTCACAGCAAACTTGAGAAAAAATCCAGAGTTTTCATATATCTCTTTCCCCCACACAAGCACAGCCTGTCACACTATGGACATCCCACACCAGACTGGTATATTTGTTACAAATGATGAACCTCCACTGGCACATCAAAATCTCCCAAAGTCCATAGATTAATTTAACGGTCACTCTTAGTGTTTTACATTCTATGAGATTTACAAATGTACAGTGACGTGTATCCACCCTTACAGTATCATATAGAAAAACTTCACTGCCCCCAAAATCCTCTGTGCTCTCCCTATTTATCCCTCCCTCCCCACTATCCCCTGGCAACCATTAATCTTTTTACTGTCTCCATAGTTTTGCCTCTTCAAATGCCATCTACTTGGAATCATAGAAAATGTAGCCTTTTCAGATTGCTTGCTTCACTTAGAAAAATGCATTTAAATTCCCTGCATATCTTTTCATGGCTTGATAGCGCAATTCTCTTTAGTGCTGAATAATATTCCATTGTCTGGATGCACCACAGTTTATCTATCCATTCACCTACTGAAAGATATCTTGGCTTCCAAGTTTTGGCAATCATGAATAAAGCTGCTATAAAACTTTATGTGCAGGTTTTTGTGTGGACATAGGTTTTCAACTTCTTAGAGTAAGTACCAAGGAGCCTGATTTCTGGATCATATGGTAAGAATATGTATAATTTTGTAAGAAGGTGCCAAACTGTCTTCCAATGTGGCTGTACCATTTTTGCATTTGCCCACGCAATGAAAGAGAATTCCTCTTACTCCCCATCCTCATCAGCATTTGGTGTTGTCAGTGTTTTGGATTTTAGCCATTCTCATAGGTGTGTGATTTAATTTGTAATTCTCTAATGATATATGATGTCAAGCATCATTTAACATGCTTATTTGTCATCTATATATGTTTTGTGGTAAGGTGTCTATTCATATCTTTTGCCCATTTTTTAATTGAGTTGTTTGTTTTTATATAGTTTCAAATCTAGATCTCATGCAAATGCTATGTATTAGAACAACTTAAATAACATCTCTACCCATAGCCACAAGGAAGCCTAGAAATGCAATTTGGAGTTTAACAGTTTCTGAAATAGGAAGGGGATTCTAAAAGAAAGCATGAATGAATGTTGAGCAAGTTAGCATAGTTGTCTTCACAGTTTCACATACGGATAAGAGATGGAGAGAAGCCAGATTCTGAAACTTTGATCAGGGTACATATAACTAGGCATGACATCCAGCCTTTCTTTTGTTTCTTTTTGATCATTTGAGTCAGTCAATACATTACTTTATTGGGCCTAAGCCAATTTCAGTTGTGTTTTTTATCGCTCACCAGTGTTCTAATTGACACAAACTTTAAGGTTTCTTCCAGTTCTAATGTTCTAAGATTCATTTTATTTTGCTCAAGAAATTTACCAGCAACAATTTTGGTGGAAAGGAAATGCAATATTAAACAGGCATGACCTAGATCAAAACTGTGAATACCATGGAGCCTGTCTCTCTCCTTCCCTTTTATCCTATTAGCATCCTTCAAACTTATTTTGGTTCATCATCCCTAAAGGGAGAAGAGTGCCCTAAATCAGCCATCATATATTCAGTTTGGCCAATTTAGAAAAGGTTTAAGCATTTTTAGTGCCCTGATAAGAGGACTCTAGGCCTGTCTAACAAGTAGAAATTCAATAGAATGAGTCAGAGGGTGTAGACAAAGGGATAGTTGAGCTGAATGTCTCTTCCTTGGGTGAGAGGAAGGAAATAAGACTTTTTTGGGTAGAGGACAGTGCCCAGTGGGAAAGTTATACCAGGGTGAAATGAAATATGCTCCTTTTCTTAATGCACTATAAATGCACTTTTACCAAGTTTAATAAAAAAACGAGTAATACAGAGTCATCAAAAGACTACAAGGAACTAGCTCCTCCAAGTAGGGAGAGAACAGTAAGATTTTGGAAAACATATTGAAGACAAACTCTTCAAATTTCACATTTCCATTGGGGATGAATCTTTCTTCAGGGAATAGGAAGCTATGCTTTTGGTTAGATTTTCTCTGTTGCATACTCTCCAAGCACACTGCATTTTCCCTTGATAGCATTTTATTATAGTTGTGCATAGTTATTTGTGTAATTACTTGGTTAATGTCCATATCCCATGATAAACATCAAATTCTAGAGGGGCCAAAGATGATATCTAGCTTGTTAATTTCTGTATTCCTAGAACTAGCACAAAGCCTGGACAATAGGAAATTAGACAATAGATATTTTTTTAATATAGTTGAATGAAACTATTGTCCAGATTTCAAAATGAGGGTAAAACTTGGAAGCAATTGCCCTCCAAACTTCCTTCCCTCTCTCTACTTTCTAAGCAAAATCTTTCCCAAATACCAAACTCAAGATTAAACAAAATAGCGTCTTTCCCCCACTAAATAATCAGAAACTTGATAAATATCTTGGAAGTACTATGTTTGCTGTCACATCCATGGTCCCTAACTACCATTGATGTGCATTTGCTATGTATCTGATACCCCCAATATATAATTTACATATATGATTCAATTAATCTTTATCACTACCTACTAAGACTATCTTCTAAGTTAGGTACCACCATCTTACAGATGAGGAAACTAAGGCCCAGAGAGTTTATGTAACTTGTTAGAAATTGATAGAGCTGAGATATGAACCCAGGTCCTTTTAATTCCAAGGTTGGAGTCAGGCCCAGGTTGACTGAGCACATCATTGCCCAAAATGAATTACACCCAAGATCCTTCTCCCACTGATTTCACTACAGAGAAGCTGGTGTAAGTTCTATTTCATCTCTGGCCCTAACAGTTCTCAAATGTGATTTCTAGCAGTGCAATAATTGTCCCCAAATCCCATTACAACCAAAGAGTTTGAACAAATCAAGAATTTATTCCAGTGGGATTTTATGCGACCTAAGAAAACCCAACAAACTCTCCCTTGAAGACAAGACAGATGGCGCATGCTCTGGTTATGGGTCCCATACCTCCATTTCTGGAAGAGGTGTTTTATTTTAACTCTAAATCTTAAAAAGCTCCTTGGTAAAGTCATAGCAAACACTCGGGTTTGTTTTGTTTTCAGAGTGGAATGGTGGCCTGTACTTTTAAAGTTATATTCTCTCAGAGAATCCCTATCGCTCTATTACCCAGCACAGTAAGAGCTGAACATTTTTATTTTTAATTTTCCAGTAACAATGACAGTCTAGACAACTTAGATGAAATATGCCTTTGAATTACTAGGTAGTTCTACAGGAGGTAGAGATATATTATGTTTTGATGCAGACATGCTCTTTAAAAGCAAGATGCAGCAATCTCGTTTTTAAACACCTGGTGAGAAGGCAGAATAGAATTGCAACTTTTAGGGCATTATAATTAAAAGTGAAGGCCGTAGTCAAAGAACTTTATTTTTCCAGCATAAGCTTTGCTCTGCTTTCTCACTTCTGAGGCTCGTAGGGTCGAATTCCCAGAGCTCGGTCAATAATGTGGCTCACTCACAAATTTGATGTGTTTTCTCAGCTAGAACAGAGCATGTTAGCATAACATTTGCACACAGCTCCCAAGGGATCAAAAGGAGTCTAGAGGTTTATATCAGCATTTTCAAGATTGTGATTATTTTAAAGTTTTGTAAGAAGATAGAGAACAGTTAGTGCAAACCACTTGAAGCTTGAATAAGATTTTACCCAACTATTTCATCCAGTGTACAACTGCAAAGCGGTATTCCTCTAGAGAGGAGCCCCAGAGACTTGGAAGGAAGAAGTTTCAGTTTCATCTAGTCTGGTCTGAGTTTTATAGTCTTATAAAACTATAAGACTATGCAAGGAGAAGACCAATCTCTACACGGAGAGCTATTTGCCCTGTGTTAAAGCCAGCGGTGTGTTTTAGTAGGTGATATATATGACACTTACATGCGCAGCTTGCCTCTTCCATTTTGCAGCAGACATCCAGGTTCCTAGATGTCAGTTTTCTAAGTATGTCATCACCTTGGGAGACATCAAAGTCTGTATGAAAATCCCACCGACATCATTTAGAGCTCTTTTGGATTCAAATGAGCCAAAAACTCCAACCCAAACTGATGTAAACAACAAAAGGCATTTGTTGGCTCATATAACTGAAAGGTACAGAGATAAAGCATATGTTAGGAAAGCCAGTATCTTTTTTTGTTTTAGGCACATTTAGATTTTCTATGGCGTTTGAATTTTGACCATTGCTTCTCTTGAGAAATCTCTCTTTGCTGGACATCTATGAGTTCATTGTTCCCATTCTTTCTCATATCTCACTGGCTGTTCTTTCACAGACCCCTCTTTTTCCGCTGACCACCCAAATGTTAGTGGTCTCCAGGCCTTGGGACTGTGTTCATCTCCTAACTCCTTGTCCCTTAATGACCTCATCTGAAAACATATACCCAATTACTGTCTTTATATTAATGATTCAAATCTATATTTTCAACTCTAACGTCTCTCTAGACCTTCTGACTCATTTTTCCATCTTCCTCCTCAATATCTTTACTTGACTCCTCTACAAGTACTATTATAAACTCAATGTAATCCATCTGACCCACTCTACCAGCTTAAGATACAAATGAAACCACATTTCTTTTACGCTTTCATTCAATCTTTTGAATTCTCATTACATTCTCTGTTAACAGATACACATTGTAGAAAAAGCTCAAGGATTCACTGAGTCCAAATGAGTATAGTCCTCCTCAAACTCCAGATAGAAGAGTTATAAATCCCTCCTACCCCACTAGCACCATTGTTTCCGGTGGCAGCATGGATCACTTTTGAACACTGGTCTAGCTCACTCTTCTGGACACTTGTTCACCACTACTGTTATACCTTTATTAGTTTAAATATCTGCCAATCCCCAAACTTCAAGTTTGCAGCTGTTTGATCTATAGTTGGTGCTTAGAAGTTATTTCACAGCTTGGCTGGGTATGCCAGAACCAGCCTTTCCCCATGAACTCAGGCCATTGTGTTAACCCTGGAGGAAGAGTCTGTCACTAGATCAATCTCCCTTCCCTCCTACTGAGCTCCTTTTGTAGCCCTCGTGTTTTCCTCGCAGTGGTTTTTTCCATCAGTTCATTATTAGTTCAGCCAATGGATTTCTCAAAATTGTAATCTTAGAGAGCAGAGGTTGGGGATGTCTGATCCTTGCCTCTTTTCGTGCTCTGCTTAGAGTCTCAAAGGGCACAATTATACCCACTCCCCAATATAATGGATGACCACTCTCCTTACATATACATAACTAAGAAGAGATACTTCAGGGACCTTTAGCAGACAAAAAAGCAGAAGAAAGATGACTTTCTCTCTCTGCCCATATGAGCATGCTGACAGAGTTTCTCAGCAAACAAACAAACCAAACCCATGCTGTATTTCAGTGGGTGTCCTATTACATCCATATGCCCAAATGAACTCATAGGCTTTTCCCCCCAAACATGCTCCTTTTACTATATTCTTCATCATGGAGAGTATCTATATCTGCAGCCTTAGCTTCAAATGTGGGGAACTTTGTAGACTTCTCTCACTCATGCACCATCCACATGAAATTCTACTTCATCAGCTTGAATCAGACCTTTTCATTCTACTTTCAATGCTTTAGACATTAATTCCTGAATGGATTATGAAATAACTGGCCCTTCTGCCTTCTTTATCCATCATGCATATTGCTTCTGAAGTGATTATTTTCAATACAAAAATGATCGTGATATTTCCGGGATTAATATTGATCAGTAGTGAAACCAACGGCCAGGTAGCCATTAATGATTTTTCTTAAAAGTCATGTAGATAAGCAATATATCAGACTCCCACTAGGTTACTAATAGATAACATCTCTGATCCTTGGGTCACCATGGTAACAGGCGCTTAAGTTTTCAGGAACTGAATCGACTCCTTGTCCAGTTCAGGCCAGTTAAGACCACCAACTTATCAACTGGGCCTGTGCGAATGCCCAATAGATGACTCTTTGACATTACAGGGCTGAAAACTCCACCCTCAGATCATGCTAATGCCACCATTTTGTGACCATGTGTCCTATGAAGAGCTATGAAGCTTGACTATGCTTGCACAGGTCAATTACCTCACTTCTCCTTACCTCCAATCATCTATTCTTACACTTCAGACTGCTCTACCCCTCTATCCCATAAATATCCCTAATCCCCATATTCAGGGAGATGGATTTGAGCCTTGTTCTCCCCTCTCCTCACTTGGTTGCCTTGTGAATAAACTCTCTCTGCTGCAAACTCCTTGTCTCAGTGATTTGGCATACCATGCAATGGGCAAAACAAGCCTGGTTCAGTAACAGTAGCTCCCCAAAACTCTCGAAATGAAGAATGCACTCATAGTTTCTAAGGCTTTCATGTTCCATGACTTGGAGATGCCCAGCTCTGTAGCTTCATCTCCAGCTACTCCTCCATATAATTTGTAAACTTTCCAAACTGTATATGGTTTGTCAGCTACATCACACTGTTCCAGATCCCTATGTCTTCATACACGCTAGTCTTGATACCAGCAACATCCAATGTTCCCTTTTCAACTGAATTGATCCCTTTCTCCTCCTGCAAAAGTTAGTTCAAGTACTTTAAGTTAGTTCTTCAGGTTTTAAATAGCCTCTAAATGAGGCTAATAAGAGTAGTTTAAGAAAAATGCAAAAAAAAAGCCTTGTAAGTCATCATTGAAAGTCTCTATTTAAAGCTAGATAATGAGTTTCTTGAGGATAAGTTCTGGATCTTAGTTATCTAAGAATACTGAAGAGCTGGCATATAGTTATATGAAGTTACTTTAGGTAGGCCTTGGAACGCAATTTTGGTTAGGGGTAGGCTGCGATTGTCTATGTGTTAAAAAGTTTCATGATTTCCTCCCTAGGGCAGAAACCATGTCATGGTCAATTTCATATCCCTCCTCTAACATCCAGCACAGACTTCTGCTCCCATAGTACTCTCTCCAAACCTCTATTCTAGAACTTTAATCAATCTTCTGTATGTTCAAGTCATGGGTGCTTCTTAAATATAATGTATTGTTCATTTTTATAGATCCATAACCCAGCACATAGTACTTGAGGTGCTTTCATGTGTTATACAAACCAATGAATAATCTTAGAGATGAATTTATCATATAAATATATTTATACATAAATAGAGTTGAATTGAATCAAGTTACATTGTAGAATGATCTTGTTAGTAATGGTGAACTTACCCTGTTCCCCAGCACCTGGCACAGTGTAGAATACTTAGTACATACTCAGATATTTGCATTTTAAGGTGGGACCCAAATGAACGGAGTCTTCACAGAGGACTAGAAAACAAGGGGGTGGTAGAGGCAAAGGTTCTATAGTTTGTGGTAGATTTTTAATATGCAATAACTTGTCCAATATCTCTCACCTCAGTGTCCTCACACACACACACACACACAAGCAGCCATGCTCACCCTCACCTGCCAGCCTTTGCACATAGGCTTAACTCACTCCAGTTCCCTAGAAATCTTATCTCCAGAGTAACTAACTGCCTAGGCAATCAAAAATATCAGCTCAATATTGTGCACGTATAATAACAGGTTCTCAGCTCTTTGTTAATTTGATCCCTTTGGCTCTTATTGTACTTGAGAGATGCTTTTGTAAAAGGTCATGGAAGGAAGCACAAAGCCTTCACCAAGCCCATCTCTAAAAGTTAGCAAGTTCTCTTTGAAATTCACTTTACATTAGAACGGCACTTTAAACCTTCAAATGACTTCAACAACACGTATTTCTGTTAATATCCACAGTGGCAATCTGGAGTAGTACTGTTGTTCTGTAGCAGACACTGGGTTGTGAGGGGAAAAAAACCAGCCCAGGTTTGTTGGCCAACTCACTTCCAGTTATACCTGGGTGCTCCCATGCTGAACATGAACAATTTCACAGAATCATCAGCATCGACAAAGACACTGCGCTCTCACGGTTCCCTGGTGTGTTTGATCTCCCTTGCTGCAGTAAGCACAATAAACATAACTGGCTAATTACAGATGTGTTCCTGGTAGTTTTAGACTGATGAGTATTCAGTTATTTATCTAGATTTATCTTCCATCTCACTTTCTTCTGGCTCTGGAGCTTTGAATTTCTTTGGTGTGTTTTCTTCTCTATGTGGAGTGATACTGTCATTTAATATAAGAAATATGTATTTAATCTTCATCTCTGGTTCTGGCACAAAGCTTCTAAAACGTTTGGAATTTCCTAAAGTGATGAGAGAGATAAAAGGGTCTTTTGTCATGTTAATAAGGTGACTTTTAGAATGTACCTGGGTCACAAAAGGATGGGGGCTGCTTCCCAAACAGACCAAACCCTGTAATTGGAGGGCTGGAATTTTCAATCCCACCCCTCTACTTCCAGGGAGGGGAGAGGGAATGAAGGTTGAATCACCAATGGCCAAAGACTTAATCAATCATGTCTTTATAATAAAGCCACCATAAGAGACCAAAAAGGATGGGGTTCAGAGACCTTCTCAGTTGATGAACATGTGCAGGGGCTCAAGGAGCACCGGGCACCTGGAGAAGGCATGGAAGCTCCATGCCCTTTCCCAATGCCTTACCCTATGGGTCTCTTCCATTTGTCTGTTCCTGAGTTATATCTTTTTATATTAAACACGTAATCTAATCAGTAAAATGTTCCTCTGAGTTCTGTGAGTCATTCTAGCAAGTTAATCAAACCCAAGGAGGAGGTCATGGAACCTCTAGTGTATCGCCAGTTGTTCAGAAGTACAGGTAACCGCCTGGACTGTGATTGGCATCCTGAGACGAAAAGGGTCATTGGAATGTCTCATTTATAGCCAGTTGGTTAGAAGTACAGGAAACAACCTAGACTTACAACTGGTACCTGAAGTGGTGGTGGTGGTGGGGATGGCAGTCTTATAGGACTGAACACTTAACCTGTGGAATCTGGTGCCATCTTTGGGTCGGTAGTGTCAGAATTGAGTTGAACTGCAGGATGCCCAGCTGGTGTTAGAGCATTCCTTGTTGGATGTGTGGGGAAAATCCCGCCACGCATGTTGGAAATTGGTTTCAGAACACCAAAAGAGTGCCCATAACCTAAGAAGAAAGGAAGTGTTCCCTTTCTGAAAATAGTGGATCTTTATTATTTGAGGACAAGAGTTGGCAAAATCTTTTCTGTAAAGAGCCAGAAAGTAAATATTGTAGGGTTTGTGGTGCTTTATGGTCTTTGTTGCAGCTCAACTCTGCCATTGTAGTGTGAAAGCAGCAACAGACCATGTGTATTTATTAAAATAGGCAGCCAGCAAGATCTGGCCCACAGGCCTTAATTTGTTACCTGTGGTTTAGGCCAACAACGGAACTTCTATTCACACACTGACTACCAGCATGGGAGGGGGCTTGTGACCCATTTTGGGTAATGAAGTGTGGGAGTACTTTGGCTGTGGGGAGATCCTGGAAAACACTCTTAAAAAGAGACACATCAAAGAAATAATCCCTGCTGGATGTTTGTGAGTGACGTTGTGGCACCTGGAATTTCTAAAACCATCTCAGGACCACAAGGAGAGCTGGCCCTCAAGCTGAAAGGTAGAAAGAATCTGGTCCATTGACTTGCTTAATTAACTAATTCTGGAGTTTTTCTATCTGAGATTTCTCTGAATCTTTTTATTGTTCAAGCAGTTTTGAATTGTTTAGCTGATACTTATCTCTATCTTGCTGATGTGGGAAATGAGGATTAGACACTAGAAGTGACTTCCCCTAGGTAAGACCTGGGATGGCACTGTGCTCATTCCTTCTTTGAGCTCATTCTGTCCCCACATTTATGCAGAAGACACCAATTCTCTCTTTCTCTTTCTTTTTCCCCTCCGTCCCTTCATTCCTTCCTTCCTCCCTTTCCTTCATGGAATTATTGCATAGTTGTGAAAAGCAGAACTCTGGGGTCAGAAGGACCTGACTGAATTGTGACCAGAGCACTTACTAGCTCTGTGACCTTAGGCAAGTGAACTAACCAAGCTGAGCTCATAGAATATAAGGTAATATTAGAATCTGTCTCATATGGTTATGGAAATTAAAGGAAAAGATACATAAAGCAATTAGCACAAGGACTGGCCCATAATGATCACTCAACATCAAGTAACTTATTATTCTCTTGCCATTTAGTTCTAGATCTCCACTGGATGCAGACTATTTCTCACAGACTATGCTGCTACTACCTTAGACTGAATCCAACTAAAATGGTATTTCCTGCCTTTATCCTAAAC
Source organism: Equus przewalskii (assembly GCF_037783145.1). Lineage (NCBI taxonomy): Eukaryota > Metazoa > Chordata > Mammalia > Perissodactyla > Equidae > Equus > Equus przewalskii. The sequence goes on along the minus strand of NC_091838.1, from coordinate 69,534,608 downwards.
CTTTCTGGTTGAACGACTTGCTCAGATGTTTCCTGTCCTTGATTAATTATATGAACCACTCTGTCCTTCTCCTCCCATATTTGATTTGCATGCCCATCGTGATTGCCTTACTTTTGGCAATAGCAAGTAGACTCTCTCTGTGCAAGACTGTGGCTAAATTCTTCTCCCAAGGGTTTCTTGCTCTGAAACCTCACCTGTCTGACTTGCTGGTTTGCTGTCCTGCCTCTTACAGCCTGCTCTCAGCCAGTCGCCATATTGGCTATCTTGCGCTAAAAGTCCTTCCTTAAACGGTTGCATTGAACACTGCGCTCTTTTCAGTCTTCCGGTGGCTACAAATCTTTTTATATTTGACATAAAAAGCTAATATTTGTCTTCAAAATTCTGCAATAGCCAGTTAACTCCATTTTACATTTAAAAATATATATACGTATTTTCGGTGACTACTTTCCCAACTAAAAAGCTACAACCTAAAGTCTTGAGGTCCTACTAAATGTACTTATGATTTAAGAGTGGCCTATGTCAAGCCACACACGTTCCTACAGTCTCGGTTTTCTCCTCTGTAAAATGCTTATATCACGGCATTTGAGAGAGGAGCATAAAAGGTGAGTTCTAGGAGAGTACATGGTAAGATTTCAACAGTATAATGGATTATTTACTTTATTTTTGAACCATGGTGACAAGACAAAGAGCCAAATGTATTCAAAAGAGGTTGCTAAGTCCTACACCCTGATGTTTCCAATATTTGCATTCCTTATCATCAATAATATTTGGTGAACACATACTAAATATCTGATAATATATTACGCATTGTGGAGTACAAAGAAATAACAAAACATGGCATTTATCTTCTAAAAAAGTGTGATATTTGATCTTCAGATAATAAGGCTGTATAGTATATAATTGCACCAATTTTATAACAGAAAACATGTCAGAGTATATTCAGCTCTGTTTAGGGAGCAGGAAAGACCAGTGTGAAGTCAGGGTTAAAATCACAGACCTTGAAATTGACAGAGCCCAGATTCAATTCTGGCTTTTCCTCTTATTATTGTGTGACCTGAGACTTCACCTTGCCAAGCCTCAGTGCCCATCCTTACAATGTGAGGACTTTAATGCTATTTATCTCACAGACCCGTCATCAGAACCAATTGCTATAAGGCATGTAAACGCTTAAATGAGTACTGTCTTGTTGTAGACTTTCAATTCCTGGTAACTACATTGTCCTCACTTAAAGGGTCAAGAATTATGTTGCCGATTGAAATGAGGTCTTGCCTAATTCCAGAATGACTGACAATTTCTAAACCCAGCATTATTTTTTTCTATGCTGAAATAACTTCAGGTATAACCGCTTCCAAGTGGGAGAGAAATGTACATGCATCTATTTTCATTCACTTAAAGAATTACCCAAATTAAAAATACCATCAGATTTAAATGGGTGAGGAACATTCATACTCGTTCCCGCAAATACAGATTGGAAAGAGCCAATTAAGAATACTTTCTCCTATGCTCTCGCAAGCATTCTGCTCAAGAGGATTTTAAATTTCTCAGGGGATCAGGAAAAGAGAAAGAAAGTAGAAGAAAAAAATCCTTTCTGCTCTCAGGCAGAAGTTCAAAGAGGAAAAACCCCTTCTTATGTTGATTTCCTTCTCTTGACTTTTCTTGATTTTATAAAATGGACTTAAAGGTCTCCTCTAGTTTTTCTTTTTCAACCTCTAGGAGGCCAGGGAAAATTGCATAAGCAAAACCTGACATAAACTTTAAGCCATGTATTAAAGAATGAAAGAGAATTAAAATGAGGAATGCCAACAATTGGCCTTCTCAGCTTCATTCTTTGCCATTCCTTTCCTTGTCCAGTCCCTGTACAACCCTCACCCAATCTGCACAACCCCACACTTTGCTCATCTTTTTTCCTCCAGCCTACAATGTCTTTCCCTTTCTTTACTCACGCCACTTTCTTGGTCCAAAGCAAAATTCACATATCCTGCTCAGGTGTTCCTATGCTTACCTCCCCACTAAAGCAGAATCAATCACTCCTGGTGTTATGATTGTACTGTGGGGTGTTCATGCGGTATTAACAATTTTCTCATTGTTTTCTAATTAGTTACTTACATTTCTGTTTCTTTGGTGTTCCAAACTATCTTTTTTTCCTCAGTTAAAATAGCCGTTGTCTCACACTGGCCCAAGGACCTCTATAAGGTTATAATTATTTGGTTCCGACTCTCTTTGGAGAAAGAACAATATCTAAAGCAGGGGTTATCAACCAGGGTGATTTTACCCCCCAGGGGACACTTGAGAATATCTGGAGACATTTTTGACTGTCACAACTAGGGTGGTGCTACTGACTTCCAGTGGGTAGAGGCCAGGGATGTTGTTAAATATCTTACCGTGCACAGGACAGCCCCCACAACAAAGAATTATGTGGCCCCAAATGTCAATAGTACCAACAAGATTGAGAAATCCTGGTCTAGAGTGAAGACTTGTCAGGGCTTTGTTCAAAGAAATGTACTCATGCTAAGACTAGCGTGCGTAACTGCTCCAGCCATCTTCCGGGGCAGATGATACCACATATGGCCAATTAAAAGAGTTTTACAAAATACTGACCTAGACTCCTTTATAAGGTGAAACCTCATTTGATTAATCAACAAATTTCCTCAAGCTGCCCCTGGGGGAGCCAGGTTGGCATCCATAGAAACTAACTCAAACTTCAGAAACTTCATTCTTAGGTTTCCCTCACTGATTCACGGAAGTGGCCAGCCCTCTGCTTTCATTTCATTATTTTTTCAATGTAATTTTATTGATGGGTCTACGGCTGCTCCATGACTTTTGGTGGGGGCACTGTTGGTTTCCCTAAATTTGAATCTCAGAGAGAATGGTTTGGGAATTTAGTCCTTCTCCTTGACATGGGCTCCTTGGGAAAATTGGTCCACTCGCTTTTCAGATCTCTATATTTCTAAGAGAATTAGAAGGTCCAGTTTTGCTAAGGAAGGAAATCCTCGAGTCCTGTTAGACCTTTCCCTGGGTCACAAGCAAAGAGATCATTAAATGATTCTTTCCATAGTTAACAAACATCTTTCTCTAACATCCCCCAAATTCATAGAAACAACTAGAATAATTTCTAAGTGTGTATCTTACATGACACCCCATTAGTAGAAACCCATAAAATAAAAGGGTTTTAAGAAGGTTGCCTTCTAGACCAGGTACAGATTGAGTTTCCGGTTTTATCCCAAACATCCTGGGCTACAGTAGAATGCACATGTCCAAGCAAGACACTGGCTGCTTACACATATTGGGTCCTCAGTAGGCGTTTTCTTTCCTATCTTCTTTACCCCTTACAAAAATAACCATCTGTGAGGATTCTGTATGAGGGCTTGTCATTCAGTCATGCCTCAGGATAAGTAAATACAACACTCACGTCGATTAGCCCTTCCTTCAATATCAAGGGTTCTATTGGGATCCAGGATCCCACTAGCATTGGTTGAAATCTCACTGATCAATGGGAGTTAATAAAACAAAGAGGAGAAGGAAAATGTACTTTTCATAGAGGAAGAAGTAGACACTAGGGGCTAGAGAGGAGAAGTATGAAAAAAATTGAGGCATGCCTACCATCCAAGTGAAAGAATAGAAGACGAAGATAAGGAAAATATGGATAGACTCCTCTCATACATATGACTTCTGTTCATGACGTCTTACTCTAGGATTTGCTTTCTCTGATATACATTCACCTCTCTAAATGACTCTCTATTACCTAGATCAACCACAAATGGGAGGGTGGGGGAGCAAACTATTTTTAAGCCCCAAATCCGTTCCATTAAATTTTCTAAAGCAAGGCCTATTCTGAGAAGCATGATTATGTATTTGCTAGGAATACTTTGGGGGCTTCTTCAGGGCAGCCAACTTGTCAAAATTCTAAAGACACTGGATCATTCTTAGACTGTGACCTTCAAGGAAATTAATTGTCACTCCTGTTCATCCTTCCTTGAAGACATTCCAAACCTTCAGGTTTTGCGGAGTTTTTGGCAGCATCTACCAGAATTCTTAGACTGTTAAATCTTAGTTGAAGAATGTCAATGAGAAATGAGATTTATGTCAGCTTGTCTAACAGGCCTGACAAGCATTTCAAATATTATCCCAACCTGGATACTCTCACATCCACCATACTGAGAATTAAATACTACCTGGGTTCAAAGTGAGTACTTTCAAGGCAAAGTCTTCCCCAACTCCCATTGTCTCTTTCCATGTTTTCCATGATTAAACAATAAGCATCCTGCTGAGAGAGAACACGTAAAATTCTAGACGATGGCATGTATAATGCAAAAACAAAGGGAGAATCATCAAATGTGTCATATCAGCCATTTTAATTTTTTTACAGTATTCTTTTTTCTACCATTGCTCCCTTCAAAGCTGCAGTGACAATCTCTTAAAAAATAAATTCATGAAGTACCTTTTATGTTGCAGATACTTTGTTCGGTGTTGATGGGAACACAGGATAAAAGTAGATATGATTCCAATCTCAAAATGATGCAAATAACAGTTTAAGATAACAATGGAAAACATTTGTCGGGCAATATAGGAGTTACTACCAGAAGAAAGCAACAACAATAGATGCTATAAAAAGTCTAAGAATTGGGTGGCTCTAGCATTCCTGGTTGTTCAGGAAGTTTCTTTGAAAAGAAGGTGAACTTTTTCTCAGGCAGCAAAAGGCAAGACTCTCTTTGTTTTCTGTGTGACTGTCATGCTTTTTATTTAATAGATTTAGATTTATAAGAATGGTGTTACACAAAATATTGGAGTTCTTTTGGTTTAAAAAAGTCTTGCCCCGTTGTTAAGCTAGTTGTTTAACCTTGGACGAATTGTGGGACCTCAATTTGCTTACTTATAAAATGGAAACAATAATACCAACCTTTTAGGATTATTGCAGGACTTTAAATAAAATAAGATCTGAAAAGCTCTTTGCACAGTGATTGGCGCAGAGTAAGTGCTCAGCTGCCTCTAGGTTGCCTATGTGCCTTGATTTTGCATGATGGTCTTGGTTTGCATAAATCACCAAGATTTATTGTTTCTTAAGAGGGCCAAAAATGTGAACAATTTATTATTCCTTATAAAAGATCTCTCCATTCAACTAAACAAGGATAGCTATAGTAGATGTAACTATTGCTTCCCTCAACTTTTGAGTGTGACCATGTGAAAAAAAGCGATTCGTGCCACTTCCATGTGGAAACGTGCAATTTCTACTACTTTAACCTCCAGTCCACCTCTCTCAGCTGAAGTCATTGTGGAAGTGTGGCTTGATATGGAGATTCAAAGCTGGGGCATAGCATGAAAAGCAGCTACCCTGGAGAGAGTCCGAGACACAAGCAGGCTCTGCACAGTAAGAGATAAACTTTTGTTATTTTAATTAAGACACTGAGATTACCATAGTAAACCTCAAAAAATATTGCTGGTAGCTTCACATTAGTAACCAGTTTTCAGATGTGATTAATATAATATTATTAATAAGGAACTTCATGCTCAAGCTAATTAATGGGAAAATATCTGGGTGCTATCTGGAGACCAATACGTTACTCTCTCAAGCATGAAAATATCTGACTAAAATCTCAAATAGTGAACATCGATTTTCTGAATTCTATAATCAAATGCAACTTCCTTCTCTGGTTTCAAAATTTGGATTGTGACACCCCATTCTTGCCAACAAGGCCATCTGGTTTGGTAAAATTAATTCTGGGGTGACAAACTGATGGAATTTCCAAAATAAACTTCTTGGAAACTTTTGGCAACCAGGAAGTATTGTTGGCCAGAACTCAGAGATCTGAGAAACTAACAAACAGATCTGAGATCTAACAGTGTAACTTTCAATGTCAATGCCATGGATTAACTTTGTGCCTTGGTCAAATCACTTTCACTTCTCTGGGCTTTAGTTCCCCAGCCACAAGATGAAAGTGTTGGATTAACGATATCCAAGTTCTCTTCTAACATCTTACTAATCTATAACCTGCAGTTTCAAATGAGAAAATAAAATATAAGCCTCTATCCCCATAAGCTAGAACCTGTTTCTCTGGAGAAGTTAAAGCCCATGATGAAATCTGAAAATATTTCTCAACTTAGACGCTAATTAATCACTAAGATGTACTGTGAATTTCCATTATTGCCTAACAAGTAAAAGTGTGAAAATACCCCTTGGATAAGACCATATTGAGGGCAAGTCCTATTCTTTCCTCATCTTTGTATATCCATGTAACATGGCGTCTGGTATACATGGTAGGTGCTCAAAAATTATTTATTGAATTGATAAATCTGTAGATGGTTACATGAAATGGATGAATAATGAAGAAATTCCCTTGGCATTTTTTGTCTTATGTACGTGTAATTTACTGCATAAAATGCTCTTTCTGAGGAAAAACCTTGTGAGTGTAAATTTTAAAATGCTTGAATAAGTGGTATGCAAAGCAGAAAGAAGTAGGAGTCAACAGACCTTAGTGGCAGACCTGCTGTCATCATTAATTAGCAGTGTAACTTTGGAGAAACCACTTTACCTGTTGAACCTCAAATTTCTTATCTATAAAATGGCTATTAAAAATTTATCATGTCATTAGAAATAATCAACTACAGCAAAGTTTCAGGGTATAAAATCAACTTACATAAATCAGTAGTATTTCTATACTCTAATAACGAACTAACAGAAAAAGAACTCAAGAACACAATACCATTCACAATCACAATAAAAAAAAATAAAATACCTTGGGATAAATTTAACCAAGGAAGTGAAAGACCTATACAACAAAAACTACAAGACTTTCCTGAAAGAAATTGATGATGACATAAAGAAATGGAAAGACATTCCATGCACATGGATTGGAAGAATAAACATAATTACAATGTCCATACTACCTAAAGCAATCTACAGATTCAATGCAATCCCAATCAGAATCCCAATGACATTCTTTACAGAAATAGAACAAAGAATCCTAAAATTCATATGCGGCAACAAAAGACCCTGAATTGCTAAAGCAATCCTGAGAAAAAAGAACAAAGCTGGAGGCATCACAATCCCTGACTTCAAAACATACTACAAAGCTACAGTAATCAAAACAGACAGTACTGGTACAAAAACAGATGCACAGATCAATGGAACAGAATTGAAAGCCCAGAAATAAAACCGCTCATCTTTGACAAAGAAGCTGAGGGCATACAAAGGAGAAAAGAAAGTCTCTTCAACAAATGGTGCTGGGAAAACTGGAAAGCCACATGTAAAAGAATGAAAATTGACCATTCTTTCTCACCATTCACCAAAATAAATTCAAAATGGATCAAAGACCTAAAGATTAGACCTGAAACCATAAGGCTTCTAGAAGAAAATATAGGCAGTACACTCTTTGACATCAGTATTAAAAGGATCTTTTCGGACACCATGTCTTCTCAGACAAGGGAAACAATAAATAAATAGGACTTCATCAGACTAAAGAGCTTCTTCAAGGCAAGGGAAAACAGGATTGAAACAAAAAAACAACCCACCAATTGGGAAAAAATATTTGCAAATCATATATCCGACAAAGGATTAATCTCCGTACCATATAAAGAACTTACATAACTTAACAACAAAAAATCAAACAACCTGATCAAAAAATGGGCAGGGGACATAAACAGACATTTCTCCAACGAAGATATATGGATGGCCAATAGGCACATGAAAAGATGCTCATCATCACTGATCATCAGGCAAATGCAAATCAAAACTACACTAAGACATCACCTTACACCTGTTAGAATGGCAAAAATAACCAAAACAAAAAGTAACAAATGTTGGAGAGGTTGTGGAGAAAAAGGAACCCTCATACACTGTTGGTGGGAATGCAAACTGGTGCAGCCACTAAGGAAAACATTACAGAGATTTCTCAAAAAATTAAAAATAGAACTACCATATGACCCAGCCATCCCACTACTGGGTATCTATCCAAAGAACTTGATTTCAGCAATTCCAAAAGTCCCACGTACCCCTTTCTTCATTGCAGCATTATTTACAATAGCCAAGACATGGAAGCAACCTAAGTGCCCATCAAATGATGATTGGATAAAGAAGATATGGTGTGTATATATACAATGGAATACTACTCAGCCATAAAAAAAGGATAAAATCATGCTGTTCACAGCAACATGGATGGACCTTGAGGGTATTATGTTAAGCGAAATAAGCCAGATAGAGAAAGACAATCTCTGGATGATTCCACTCATATGTGGAAGTTAAACATGTAGACAAAGAGAACAGATTAGTGGCTACCAGGGGAAAGAGGTGGTGGGGGGTGGGCACAAAGGGTGAAGTGGTGCACCTACAACACGACTGACAAACAATAATGTACAACTAAAATTTCACAAGGTTATAAACTATCATAATCTCAATAAAAAGTTAAAAAAAAAGAGTGCGCTAAAAAAAAAAAAAATTTATCATACCTTCCAAGTAAGAGCTGCTGTGAAAATAGAATAGGATGAGATATGAATAGGCTTTGAAAAATAAAAATATATATCATTACAATTGGTAAGCAGCCAGCAAGGAGCATCTTGTATTTATGAGAATATGAGGGTATGAGGTCATTCGCAGAGACAGTGACTCCAAGCATTTCTGTGGGGGCCAGCAGTCTTTCTTTGGTTCTTGCAGTACCTTGAAACATGACTTTAATAACAGTCCTAAACCTTCTGTTCTGCCTTTAGCAAAATTGCCTTTCGGAATATCCCTAACCTCAAAGCAGACATTGGTATAACTTTTTCTACTAACAACACTTTTTTCCTGTCTCGAAATTCTTCGGTCAGATTCCCCTTCCCTCCCCAAACTCTAGATGTCAGTGTGCCCCAGGGCCAATCTTTGACTTTCTGTCTAGCATACTCTTTCTGTGTGCTGTCATTCAGACCTATTACTTCAGTAAGCTGAACACTTCCAAATTTAGGTCCATCTTTTACTTTGCCCTGAGATCTAGACTCTCATTTCCATCTGCTGGCTCAGTATTTCCAGTTGCATCTCAAACTTAACAAATTCTCAACCCTATCAGCCAACCCCCTATCTTTTCTCATCTCTACAAAATGCACCAAGTTCCCACTATCTAAGGCCCCAAACTTTGGGATCATCTTTGACTTTTATTTTTCTCTCACATTCCACCCCTGATCCAGCCATAACTTTTTGTCTAATTGCTCATCTCCTTGATTCTCCCTCCTTAACTACTGCAAGAGCCACCGAACTGGTCTCTGTGCTTCACTCTTACTCTTTACTCTACCACCAGAATATTTTTCATGCAATGGACAGGCTAATCTTTTACAGACGTGAGCCAGATCAAAGCATGACACTGTTCAGCAAGCTCCAAATAATTTTCCATCAGACTTACGACAAAATCTAAAATCCTCGAGGTAAGCCAAAGCTCCTTCACCATTGCCACCTTCCTCACTGCCCTCCAGCCTCAACGGCCTCCTCGTCAGCACTTTAACACGCCAAGTCTCCACTCATTGGGGAATTTTGCAAACACTGCTCCTTCTGTCTGGAATGCTATTTCTCCAACATCAGAGTTCACTCCCTCACTCTTTTCAGGAGCTCTCAAAAGTCATCACTTCAGAGAAGCCTTCCCTGACCATCAGCTTTGGAATATCTCTCCGTGTTATCTTTATCTCTTTACCCTGCTTTATTTTTTTTCCAGTGCACTATCACTATTGATTTTTCTTTTTATTTCTTTTTTCCTATTTTTTTCCCAAATATGTATATTATGAAGATTTGCTTTTGTATAAAGAAATAAAGAAAAGCCTTAAGAAATGAAAATAATTGAGATCTGAGCTATCTACTCTGAGCCTCATTTGCAAAGACTCAAAGCTTAGAGAACGAGCAAGAAGAACAAACACACAGGCTCATAATTGTCACTTATCGAATCAGAAAAATTGAGACTTAGAGCAGAAGAGCTTAGAATTTCAGAACTGGAAGAAGCCCTAGTTAATATATATGTATGGAGAGACGACAAAGAGACAGAGAGACAGAGACAGAGAGAGGCAGCCCAATCTTCATATTTTACAGAGGAAAAATCTTAGAGGTAGAGGAGAGGAAAAGTGTCTTATCCAGCGTCATTTAGTAAGTGAGACACAGTCTGGTGGCCTGGGGTTGGGGGTCTCTTGTTGCTCCATCACATTTTTTTTTTGGCTACACAGTTGAGTCTCCATTACCACCAATGTTCTGAACAACAAAGAAAGGTCACTGTTGTTCTAGAAGGAAAAGAAAAGAAAGATGTCAATATAAGAATACTTTTCACCTAGGATTGAAGTATGATTTATAGCTAATTCCAAAAAACAATGTTTAGAATATCTCAAAATAGCATCCAAATTCTGAGATTGCTGCTATTTCACAGTTTGACTAAACTCTATATAATGAATGATGTCATTCTAGAAATGTCAAAAAGTTAAAACAAATCTAGATTTAACTTTATTTGTAGTTTCCTTTCTCTCTGAAATCCTTGCTCAGTTTAATTTGAAATGGCAACAACAAGAAAGTCATTGATCATGTCAGATTTTCTGAGCAACATTTTGAGTTTGAATTATAAAATTTGTCTCTAATCTTCTGATAGACGGCTATTGCATCTACTAAGTACTACATAAAGCAATGTTATTAAAAATTAACAATGTTTTTAACTAATATTTCCATTAACACTCATATCTCTTATAATCATATTATCCTGCTAGGCCTTTGTGTATAGCCATGTTTAGCCTGCACTTCTATCATTTATATAATTTTTTATTAATATTATGATAGTTAACAACCTTGTGAGATTTCAGTTGTACATTATTGTTAGTCATGTTGTAGGTACACCACTTCACCCTTTGTGCCCTTGCCCAGCCCCTCTTTCCCCTGGTAATCACCCATCAGTTCTCTTTGTCTATATGTTAACTTCCACCTATGAGTGGAGTCATACAGAGTTTGTCTTTCTCTGTCTGGCTTATTTCACTTAACATAATACCCTCAAGGTCGATCCATGTTGTTGTGAATGGGATGATTTTGTCCTTTTTTATGGCTGAGTAGTATTCCATTGTATATATATACCGTATGTTCTTTATCCAATCATCAGTTGCTGGGCACTTAGGTTGGTTCCATGTCTTGGCTATTGTGAATAATACTGCAATGAACATAGGGGTGCATGAGACTTTTGGAATTGCTGATTTCAGGTTCTTAGGATAGATACCCAGAAGTGGGATGGCTGGGTCATAAGGTATTTCTATTTTTAACTTTTTGAGAAATCTCCGTACTGTTTTCCATAGTGGCTGCACCAGTTTGCATTCCCACCAACAGTGTCTGAGGGTTCCTTTTTCTCCACAACCTCTCCAACATTTGTCACTCTTGGTTTTGGATATTTTTGCCATTCTAACAGGTGTTAGGTGATATCTTAGTGTAGTTTTGATTTGCATTTCCCTGATGATTAGTGATGATGAGCATCTTTTCATGTGTCTATTGGCCATCTGTATATCTTCTTTGGAGAAACGTCTGTTCATTTTTTGATCAGGTTGCTTGATTTTTTATTGTTGAGCTATGTAAGTTCTTTATATAGTATGGAGATTAACCCTTTGTCGGATAAATAACTTGTAAAAGACAGCCCACTAATTGGGAAAAAATATCATTTATATTTTTAATTTGTGATTGGGTTACTTCGTATGTTTCAATTGCTTATAATGCAATGTGATAACATAAAATTCTAGTCAACTATATTTCCTCTATAAGTAGAATTCTGTTCCTTTTATTCGCGCTTGTAAAGAGTCTGCCTCTATTTTGATGTTTGACTGCTGACAGCTTTTAAGCCCCAATTCTTCTTTTCCTCCTGCCCCACATCTAGTCAAACTGATAAGAAAGCCCAGTTCTCTCTTCTTTGGAATGAGTGGGAAATTCAAATCACATGAGCCCCGCCATGCATGGGAACCCTTGCCCCTACCACCGCCCCCCCTCCGCCCCCAGTTACCATAAAAACCTCAGGCCAGCCTTTTTTCCATACTATCTCAAGACATTTTTGGCCCAGCTTGAGGAGCCTGCCCTTTTCTCCCAGAAAGCCTCATTATGTGAGTAATAAACTTTGCCCAGCTGCTAGGTGTGCATGTGGTGTCATCATTCTCAACATCTGAACCAAATTTTGAGTCCAGGACCCTCCTCATTATGCAGCATGGCTACAAAAACACTTCACTTTGGCATTCCATAGGTTACGTAACAATTATGCAGAGAACCTACCTAAAGTGCGGAGGAAAAGATCTCAATCGGTCTACATCATTTTGCTGAAGAAACAACACTTCGCATCATGTTAGATGTGAACTGGGTACAGCAACCTTTTAAGTTTATTTGCAATTACCAGCAAAGAAATAAAGCAGATCAGGTGATCTAATTTTTTTTCTCCTGAATATAAGGAGGACAAATAATTTATAGCAATAAGTATGATTAGCACAGTAGTTTAAAGCTTAAATGCTCAAATTCTAATAAACACATACACGCACATTCTGAATAAGAAATGGTGCTTATTTAATGAGATTATATTTCTGGTAAACTAAAATAACCTTTGTGTTTAATATTTAGTAATTGTGCTCAAGAGAAACTTTGTTGTGAGTAGCTTAAGGTGGAATACAACTATCTCAGGGTTCTGCATGTTTCTTCCAAGTCAATAAAAGCAGAGATAAATACATTTTCTCCACTTTTTAAAGTAGCTGATGTAATAGAATTATTTTCTCCCAAGATTTTATAAGATATCATTTCAACCTATAATTTATATTCTCAAAATAATTTACCCCAAATTATATGGTTTGCTTATTTATTCACTGATTTATTTTCTTTTTAATTCCCATGTCAGAATAGAGTGGGCAATAGTTCTTGGACATAGCATATAATCGTTGTTTGTCTGTTCAAGACTTTGTTTTCTTATTATATATTATTGTTTCTCTCCATAGTAGGATTGTCAAATAAAATGTACAGGATGCCCACTTAAATTCAAATTTCAGATAAATAACAAAATTTTTTTCATGGTCACATTTAGTATAAGTATGCCCCATGCAATATTTGGGACTAAGACAAAGCAAACTACCACTGTTGCTTTTCTTTGTAGGTCCCTGTCCTCTTAGGCTGCCTGAAGATGGAGTGGTAGCCCTCTCAAAGGTTTTTTTAATCCAATATAACTTGGTTATAATGAACTCTTATTTGTTTTTTTTAATCTGAAATTCAAATATAACTGAATGCATTGTACTTTTATTCATTAAATCTGGCAACACTATTCCCTATCACCCAAACTCAATTCACACTTTCCTTTTGTATATCTAATATGTATTGTTCCCATCTATGTTTATTTATACATATGCATATTCATAAGGTACTGTGCATGTTTAGAATTCAAGTAAATATTATTGGGCTTTAAATCACATTCTGTTTCCCTTTAAGTGTCATTATTTTTGTACTCTATCCATGTAGATATAGCTCATTTCATCTGACCAATAGACAGTATCCCACTTAGCCATGGCTACAACTCACTTACGTTTTCCCCTAAGGATAACACCTAGGACATCTCAGTTCTGTGCAAAAAGCAATGCTGAAATTATATTCCTCTGCATGTGCCCCTCTGTTCCCCTGATGGAATTTCTCCAGGGCATATAAACTCAGGAGTGAAATCCCACATGGGGTATATATTTGTTCATTTTACTACGAACTTACAGATAGTTTTCCCAGAAACTACTTCAGTTTACATTTTCAGCATAAAGACGTGAGATTTTCTTTCTCTTCATCTTCTCCAGCACTTGATATTATTAAATTTTCTTTTTTGTCCATATGGTGAGTATAAAGTATTAAGCATTCTTTTAATCTTTACTTTTCTGATTACTGATGAGGCTGAACATCTTCTCATTGCCTTTTTCTACTAGATCACATTTTCCTTCTTCTTTGTGTGTAGAGTAATTTTGGATTCTATCCTTATATTTTGAATATTATGTTGTAAGGAGCCTTTGAGATCAAAGGCCATTATTCCTCAGAAGAGTTGTATTCATTTGTTTGTTACTTGGTTAAACAGACTCTTCTACAGAACGCATTAGCTCTGATCCCTGTGTAATTGATGGCGTCTTTATTTTTTGCTGAGCTAGGCTGTTTGCTGTCTGTGTTGTACATGTGTAATTCACTGATCAGAGATTGGACAAAGTTGTTACCAAGATGTACAACCTGATGGCAGTTCACTTTTCCTGTCATCTTCTTTCAGATAATTCCCTCACTTTTGGATAATTATGGTCACTACTCCAGCTTATTTCTTCCTCATACAACACAGATGACATGTTTTTTCTTGGAGCTTCAGTCACCTTGCACATGCCATGACTGGAGCCCACCCTCTGGCCAACGCTTCTAAAGTGAAGAACTCCCCCATTCCCACCTCTTCTTTCAAGTGTGAGCTCACCTCCAAAGTCTGCCTTCAGTAGTTGCTTTTTAAATTCTGGTCAGAGTGTTATAGTTGTTATCTGCAGGTAGATTGATCTACATTGAAGTTACTGTGTCATACATGGAAGCAGAACCCATTATCCACTGTTTTATATTTCAATAATTATATCTTTCACTTCTAGAATTTCCATTTAGTTCTCCAAAAAATTTTTCTGGTTACTTTTTATATTTTCTTCTTTCTTCTATATTCTGTAATACAATTTTCTATTTCTTTTTTTTCTCTGGAGGAACATTCGCCCTGAGCTAACATCTGTGCCAATCTTTCTCTATTTCGTATGTGGGTCGCCGCCACAGCATGGCTGATGAGTGGTGTAGGTCCGCACCTGGGATCCAAACCCACAAACCCGGACCACTGAAGTGGAGTGTGCAGAACTTTACCCACTTGGCCATGGGACCAGCCCCTAGCTTTCTGTTTCTTTTACTCTGTATATGATAATTCTAATATCTAATGTCTCTGGGAATGTAACTCTTCTGTTTGCAATTTCTATTGCCTTCTCTTTCTTGGAGATTTGTTTCCATGTGTTTTTTGTAATATTTTCTTTATTGTAAATTGATAATTCCCTCATTTCAGTCTGTGGAAACCCTAAGGGACATGGGTTGAGCATGCTTTTCTCAAGACAAGATTTCAATTTGTTTTTACTGCCCGTTTCATATACTGCCAACATGGACTGACATTCTTCATTCATTCATTCATTCATTCATTCATTTATGTGGGCCTAGTGATTATTTTATTGAAAGGATAGTCAGGGCTGACTTCAGGGGTGTGTGACATGTGCAATCATGCAGGGCCCTGCACTCAGAAAGACGTCATACTTGGTGTAATGCCCCGTGGTCATCTTAAAATTCTTAATAATTTTTAAGCAAAGAATCTCACATTTTCATTTTACACTGGGCCTCACTGTAGCTGGTCCTGAGGATAGTATACTATATGAGTTTCACATTAGAACGTGCCTATAGCCATAAATTTTAAAGAAATACTATTGGTTTTGTTAAAAGTATTTCCATGGTACAGGGGCAGAAATAAATAGGCTCTCTCATTGCTTCCACTTAAAGGCAGATAGATATCCTCCTGCCCACACTTTCACGGAAGTTGTAATTACTAGATCTCTCTACTTCTGCTCCCTCACTCTAGCAGGCTCTAGTGATGTGCCCAGATTCCCTCCAATCCATTTTAACCTAAAAATCTTCAGAAGACTTCTGCTTCCCTTGAACTGCTGGGCGCATTGTTCTGGGTTTGCATGGAGAAGTAGATGTTCCTAAAGATTCACCCCCAACCTCCCCCCAGCATATCCTTAGCTAATTACTGATAGATGCAGGACTTTGAAAACCCAGTTTCTTTTCCTGAGGCCAGGATAAATAATTATAATATTATATTAATTCATCATAATAATGATTCATCTCAATATTATAATAATGTTAATATAATAATATAACATTATAACAATAAGTATATGAACTTATGATATTAACTTACAAAAATAAGAATCTATAATCACTAAACACTAGCATTGGAATCCCTCTGTGAGACCAGGTTGAAGCTACCTTACCAGGACTTCGCCTGAGCTCACACCTTTGCTTGGCTTTCTCTTCTTTCCTCTCCTATCTTCTCCATTCTGCTGGCTTCCTCCAGCAGTACATCCTAAAAGTCCTGCTCAATAATACTTATTTTGGGGTCAGTTTCTACGGAACTCACTGACTTGGCATGGTCCTAAAGACTTGTCTCCTGTTCTCTCAAGCTGGACTATTACCGCAAATTCTGATTTCCCGATTTAGGTTTAGATCCCAGGAAAGCATGGGTTTGCAAGTTCTCATGCAGCCATCTCTGCAGTTTCAGACCTCTTTCCCTTTATTATGCTTTGCCCTTGGGGATATCCTGTGCTTTCTTATGACTCAGAAATGTATTTAAAATAAATTTGCTGTAAATTATCTAGAAGGTGTGTATTTTAAGGCAGCTTAGCTATTTTTAGAACACTTGGACTGTCGTACTGCTGGAAGTATAAGACTTTGCTCTTTATTTCTAGATTTTATGTTGAATGCTTAGTTCATGTATTTTTGGTTTTCCTATTTTTCTCATTGATGGATTAAAAGAGGTATAGGTATCTATCTCTATATATCTATCAGCATGCCACACATTGTTATGCATTGTTTCATTGTCATCTAGCTCTAAGTATTTTGTGATTTACTATATAACTTCTTTAACACAGGGGTTTTCTATAAGTACCTTATTGGTTTAAAGACAAAAGTAATTTAAAATTCTATCCTTTTGGACATTCATTTCTAACTTTATATATTTTATGTGGTAAGAGAAACTGTATGGCACAATGTTAATTCTTTAGAATTGTTTAAAGATACATTTGAGGTCTAGTACATGATAGGATTTTGTGACTGTTTCAGTTGTTACAGAAAGTTCTCTATGTATCTCTGGATTATCCTCATTAATCAGCTCAAACAAATCTATGATCTTGCATATTTTTCTCTATTCTTTCATCAGTTTCTGAGTGATGTGTTAAATTCCCAACACAAGATTAATCAGTGCATTAATCTGTCGCTTGCTGACTTAAAATAATTTTTAACTTAGATGTAGTTACATGCATGTATTCGCTGAATGCTCTATCTTCTGGATCTATGACTGTTTTTCATAGTAAGCAGCGTTCCTCTTTGTCACTGAATATGCTTCTGCCGTAAAATCTATCTTGCGCTCCACTAAGATTGCTGCCGTATATTTCTTCTGGTTTACATTTGCCTCACATTTTTACATTAACTTTGTTTTTCACCCTTGTATGCCCATTAAAAATGTCTCCACAGAAATCAGTGATGAAGTATAAGTTTATTATATGTTTGTTGTTGCTGTTTTTGCTGCGGTTACGTAACAGAATCTGAGTATTGCAATCTTTGCTCAATGAGTTTAACTAGTTTTTATGTATTAAAAGTTACTTTATAATAAATGTATAGTATATAATGTATATGTGTGTATGTAAATATTATGATTCATTTTTGCCTCTTAACTTCATGTTTTCTAATTACTAAGCTCTTTTGCTTTTAGTTTCATTTCTTTCTGCCTTCTATTGGAGAAATTGAATCTTGACTTAATGATATCTACACTTAAATTTACTTTTTCTTCTCAATGCTCAAAGTTTAGCAATATGTGTATTTCTCCCAGAGCAGCTCACATCTCCCACCATCACTCTTAAATTTCCAAATTATTAAAAATATTTTTATAAGTAATTCCTTATTTGGGATATAATACACCATATAAAACTCTTTATTTACTTGTATTTCATATGCTTTGTTGTTAATTCCCAGATTTATGCTTTATCTTGCTATGATATATCCGTCAAGAGCTCTTTCAAAGAGGCTTAATGTAGTAAAATTTCCAAGCAATTTTGTATGCATAGAAATATTATTATTACATCCTCATTCTTATGGGCCCAGCATGCTTCCACTACACCACTCTGCTCCCCTCATCCTCCTTCTTAAGGAGTACTTAGTTGAATGTAAAATTCTGAGTCCCAAGTTCTTTTCTTCCAGTACTTTGAAGATGCCACACCAATGACTATTGCTAAAGCTCTTAGATTGAAAAGTCAGGTATGATTCAGGAAATTAATTTCTCCTGGCTTCCAAATGCTGCATTTGTAAAAGGACAAGGGGGTAGATTACGTGTAATGGGTTTTGCGTTAGTTAGAAATATGACTGGCTGCGAGGAAAAACAATTATTAAGAATGAGTTAGTAAACACATTGGAATTTGTCTCATAAAAAGAAGTCACAGGACAGGAGATTCAGAATTAGTTCATAGTTCAACAAACCCACCAAGAACCCAAAGTCCTTGAATCTTTAGTAAAGGAATGTCTACTTTCCCAATCTTTAAAGTAAAGGGATTGCCCTAGATGGCTACTAAGATCTTTTCTAGTCACAACATTCTATTGTTTTACGAACAATAACATCACACAGTACAATCAGAGGGGCTCACAATAACCCAGAGTTTTCAAGAAATTAATGTATTATGCAGTTTTATAGAGGCATTTAATGAAACTGAGTATTTTTGTCTTATAAAGCCTGACAGATCACCCAGACACGTATACATGGGGGAGAAAGTCTTCCAGAGGTCTCTGTATTTCAAGATCTAATTTTCAGCTTTCTCCATTAGAAATAAAATTGCTAACATACTCAGTTATAATCCAGCTCTTAGATACTGGCTTCCATTATTGAATTTGTGTGAGACTGACCTATAAATACTAGGATGTCAATGTATTCAATTATAATAAAAAGAAAATAATCAAGGTACTTGCCTGTGTCTTCTGTGTATTGAATTCTCTTCCGATAGATAATTTAACAAAGACAGATATGTTTATTTTCAGAATGTGGTTTGGTGAACATGGGTACAGAGCATAAATATGCATTCATCCGTTTGTTCATTCATTCAGGTATACTTATTCAGAGCATACTATGTGGTAGGAATTTCTGAGAAATTCAAATAAAAGGGTAAGCATATTTTTTATTTAAAGAAAAACTACGCATAGTAAATACACAAATATTAACTGTTTGGTTCAATGAATTTTTCAGGTCTGTATCTGTGGGGCTACCTTCCACATCAAGATACAGTATTTGCAACAACTCAGAAAGTCCTCTGTTGTCAATATTCCCCCCAACTTCTTGACTGTTATTCTGACTTCTGGAACATTGGATACATTTTGTCTGTTTTTGAATTTCATATTCATGAGATTATAGTCTTTATTCTTCTATGTCTTTCTTCTTTTGATCAAGAGCATATTTTAAAGACTCATCCAATACCATTATTTGTATCAATATCTCATTCCTTTTAATCTCTGAGTAATATTTCATTATGTGAATATACCACGATTTATTTATTTATTATGCTGTTCATAGATATTTAGTGTGTTTCCATTTTTTTCATACAATGAATAAAGCTTCTTATAGAACCATTTTATGGACACATGCCCTTATTTCTCATTGGTACATACCTATGAGTGGAATTTCTTGGTCACAGGATAGGCATATCTTTGATTTTTTTTAGAAGCTTCAAAAGAAGTTTTCCAAACTGATTTTGATGTTTTAGATTTCCATAAGTGATGCATAAGAGTTCTACTTTTTCCAGATTATATATTTACTTCTGCAGTAAAATTTAACTCAGCAGATTTGGGGAGCTCAAGCCCTGCACATTCCAACAAATCAACAGGTCCTTGACCAGCTCCCGGGAGATACTCTCTGAGTCCAGAAGATCCTGCCTGATAAGAGCGACTTTGTATACCTGGGGCCTTAGACCGTGCCAATTTATGCTGACAATGTGAGGTATGGTGGGGAACTTGGCCCATGCTGTATTGATCTGACCTCTTGAGGGGCTGGAAACCAAGTAAGTAAGGTCAGCCTCATGGGTTCTCAATGCCTGGGAGACCAAACCCAATAAAATATCTGGACACCAAGGCTTGGGTGAGCTTCCCCGGTTGACAATATTCCATATGTTTTGTCACACGTCATAGGTGGGAGCATTGATCACTTTTCATACGACTCCACTGCAAGAGGACAGCTTGTGCCTGTTCTCCACTCGAGAGTCCTATATAACTTTGACCATTTTGCTGATTTTAATCAGTATCCTTTCACTGTAGCAAACTGTAACCATGAGTGGAGCAGTTTCTCTGAGTTCTGTGAGTCCTTCTAGGAAATCAGTGAACCTGAGGCTGCTCTTGGGGACCCATGACACAGTATTGTTGATCTTGAAAAGCTTAGCCATTTTGGTACTTTTAGGAAGGTATCTCATCATAGTTTTAATTTGCTTTTCTCTGAAGACTAACGGTGTTGTGCACTTCTCCATATACTTACAGGTCACGCTGATATTTTTTTCTGTGGGGTTCTTGTATAAATGATTCACTTTTTTTTAAATTGGTGCTCATCTTTTCTCTTTTTGATTTATGGAAGTTCTTTATATAGTCTACTTATGAGATCGTCATCAGATATATGTATTTCAAATATCTTTTCCCAGTACTTGGCTCAAAGCTTTACGTTCTTAATGATATACTTTGATGAGAAGTTTTTAACTTGATAAAGTCTAATTTATCAAAATGATAAAGAAATTCTTTACTTTCTTTAAGAAGCTTGATTGCTTTGGCATTCATGTTTAAGTCTGTATCTTAAGTTAATTTTTGCATATGCTGTGAGAAAGGGGTTAAGCTTCATTTTTTAATATGGATCAGCAGTTGCTTCAGCATCGTATTTTGGAAAGACTGCTCTTTTCCCCTGGAATTTCTTTGGCACTTTACTGAAAATCAGTTAATCACATATGTGATCATCTACTTTTGGATTCGTCTTTTTTTCCCCACAGATTTATCTTTATGTCAATACCAGGCAATCTTGATTTAGGGCAGAATTATAGTGAGTCCTGGAATCTGATGGTATAGGTATAGTAAAAAACTCCTTTTTACTTCTTGATATTTTCAGACAGTATCAGCTTTCCAACTTTGTTCTTCATTTTCAAGATTGTTTAGGTTATGGCCACGCCCATATCAATTTTAGAAGCAACTTGTCCATATCTATTTTTTCTAAAGTACCTTGTGATATTGACCAGGATTGCATTCAACACACAGGCTAATAGAGAATTGCCATCTTAAAAATATTTAGTCTTTAAAATCTTTTAACATAGTGTGTTTCCCGTTAGATACTCTTTAGGCCTTGGGGGGTTATTTTTTAGTGTGGAACTCATATATTTTTGATCAAATTTATTATTAAGTATATGATACTATGCTTTTTAGATATTTTATTATATTTCCAAGTGCTTGTTGTTACTGTATAGAAGTATGACTGATTTTTGCATATAGATTTTGTATCCATTATTTTGTATCCAAAATAACTGATTAGTTTGCAAATTCCTTTGCATATTTTATGCATAAAATCATAATATCTGTGAATAAAAAAAGATTTACATCTTTCTTTCTAATCTTTATACATTTTGTTTCTTTTTCTTGCCTCACTGTACTTGTTAGAACCTCTAAATGAATACTGAATTGAAGTAGTGACGGTGGGCATCCTTGTCTTCCTTCCAATGCTAGAGGGCAGACATTCACTCTTTTGCCATTAAGTATGATCATATCTGTAAAACTCTTTATATAAAATCCTAATCAGATTGAAGAAGTTCTCTTTGGTTTCTAGTTTGGTTCTAGAAAGGTTTTGTTTGGTTTTTATCATGAAAGACTGTGTGAGGTTTTATCTTTCTTGCTTTCTAACTAAATTTTGCTATTTAGCCCTCTTCCTTTTCAAGGGTTTAGGCCAAGACTATAAACACAAAAATATAAGATATATAAGAGCAGGAATGTGTGTCTTTTTTTTCACTAGTGTATATTAAGGATCTAGAATAACATCTAAACTATAGTAGACATTCAATATAAATATTTATCGAATGAATGAATTATGCCAAATGGAACAAATGTTTTACAACTACAGTACTTCCCAGTAAAACTGAATTATAGAAGATAGTAGGGACCCGAGGCAAAAAATCTGACTGACTCCTCCTTTCCCTCTGAACTGAAACAATGGTCTGCCTGGTTTAGTTACAGGCTTAAACGCAGAAAGCAGAGGCAGGTTTATTACATGGAGTCAAGACCCAGAAAGCACAATCCACTATGCTTGAGAGAGGGAAGGAGTGGAAACAGGGTGGAGAGACAGAGACAGACAGAGATGTTTCTGAGATCCTACTGATAACAAGGATAAGTCAGAAAAGGATAAGTCAGAGCAAATAAAAAGATGGATAAGGAGACAGGAGTCTGTTTTTGCAATTCCTATAGGAAGGTAGAAACATTGGCAGAGGAGAGGATGGGAAGGGAACGAGAATGCTTTTTAGAAGAAGAACTTAACGCCTTTTGCTCTGCATTCTTCCTTCTCTGATGATAAAATTGTTACCTGCCTTTTTTGTTTATGTTTATCTGTCAAACATTTTCCTGCCATTTTAAAGTTATTTTTTTCTGTATAATTTTAAGTACTCTGCTAAAAACCTAAGGTTACATTTTGTGTTTTAAACCTTATCTAAGCATTTGTCATTTACTTATTTTATTATACAGAAAACTGTCCTTTAACTGACACTTTAAATGATAGAATAGTGGTGATTGCATTATATTTGGGACATAAATGATTATTTCGTGATGCAGTAATGACCCAACTATAAAGTAAGGGCTCACCACTACAGACTGCATTTGAAAGACAGGAAAATTGGTTGTTTTATATATTGAAGATATCATAAATTTCACAAAATAAATACCATGTATGACTGCACCAGAGATACTCAAGAAGTGCAAACTGGAAGGGAAAATTGACCGACAAATTTGTAACAAGAGCAAGAACTTAACACTAGTGGGATTTTGTTTCTATTGAGAATTTATTGAAGCCTCTTTTAGCGTCTAAAAATGATGTTAAAATAAATGTAGCTGATAATAACTGTTAATGTTAATTGAGTGGCTGCTGTATATGAAGCGCTGTTCTTAGAGTTTTACATGTACTAATTTATGTAATCCTCACAAAGATCCTATAAGATTCCACACTATAAGGTGGTACACACAATACTGTCATGCAAGACATAGAAATATTGAAACCCATCCATATTGCTTGGTAAAGAACAACTCTTTCATTATTGAGACCACAGGTCACCAAATAATGTCACCCAGCCGTGGTCAGAGAGGCAAGTAATGGGATCTTGGAGTGATGCTAGATGGTAAGAGGCAAGGTGACTGTTGAGCCAACTAAGGCTACAGGGATAGCTCTGGCAGGAGTATCTCCAGTACCTGCTGGCTGCTTCTGGGAAGCACATCATTGGCAGAGGCATCTGACTAGGTGGCAAAGCACGTGTTGTCAATAGCAGCATTGTCAGCATGGATCGAGGTTCAACCAATACAGGATGCATTAGCATCTAGATGAATACCTGGCCAAGACTTACAGGTGACCCATCTCCAGCCACCTTCTTGTTGCACAAAGTGTTAGATACTGAGGACCTAATGATAATCAATTTAGTGGGGCTGTTGGGCTGCAATTTTGATGCAGTCCTATGTCAAATCGTGGTTTAATAGGAGTCTCATTGAGCCAGTGACAGCTCAGTTAAACAAAAGATCACAATAACAGTTTCTAAAAATCAGCAAATGATCTGTGAATTAATAAAATTATTTGATGAAGAATTTGCCCTATAACATATTACTTAGTAAGCGCTTTACTATATACTTTGTGTGTATACTTAGAAAATAAAAGGGAATATATTTTAATGTATGCATTTATTTAAATAATAATTAAGTCACTTTCCTAGTGGATAAATATTTTGAATGTTACATCCGGGCTCTGTTTTTACTCTTTATTTTACAGATGAGCAAACTAGACACAGAACAGGTAAGTAGTTTGCCAAGGTTAGAAACTAGTAGCTATCAGAGCTGAGATTCAAACACAAACAGATCAGTTCTGGAGTTTATGATCTTAACCACTCTATCTTACTGCTTGTCAAACTATCTTTCTGATAAGTTGTTTTCTCCACCGCTTTTTGTAAACATGTCATTTTAATACTATCGCAAAATGCTAAATTACTTTTTCAGAGAATTAGCGCATATTCAAAGTTCTGTTGTTTTGTCACAAATATTAATAAGAAGCTGCATTTAGGTTCTTTCATTACTAAAATTGGTTTGTTTTTTGGGGGGGAGCCTATATTCAGATCAACCCAGAAGCAAAGCAATAACAGATACTTAGCACATTCTTCAATTAATTGGCAAGATATATTTAGGTAAAATACAAGTTTTTCTAAGATAAATATTCTTCTTAAATTTGTTTTTCTTTTTAAATCCTAAATTTGTACTATGCCATATGCACTAAAACATTTTGAGGTTAAAATTTCTAAACCCTGGAAAAAATTCTTAATCCAATAATTCAAGTGCTGGATATTTCAGTTAAATGATTTCCCATTCAGCTACTGTGGTTGATACTTGTTCTATTAATCTCTTTTGTGCTTTCTTGTTTTTCTGCTTCCTTGTTCTTTTATGTCATTTTCTATAAGAAGAAAGTTTCATTTTCTTTTGTCTTCCAAGTGTGCTGGCGAATTCATACGTCTTGTTTTTGTAACTCTTCATATAGAAATTGCTAAGTTTTTCAAAGTTCCTCTTAAGCTCTAGTTCTCTAATTATCAGTGGCAAATGAAATGTAATAATTTCTTTCTAAAATACAAGATATAAAAGTCAGTACATTTTATTCACTTTCACCATTATCTGATCCCCTACAATACATGTTTCACTATGTTTGTAAAAGTAATCTGGAATTGTAAATTGCTATTATTGTTATAGTCATGTATTGTTATTATTAAATATCTTATGATTGCAACTGATATGAAACATCACTAAAACACCATGTGCCTGTCCCCCAGCTTATGAAATAAAGCTTTATGAAGACAAATAAAATCTTCTTTATGACCATCAGAGGTAATTGCTATCCTGAATTTAGTGTTTACTCCATATACACCTTAATATACGTATATATATATATATCCATAAATTATACATAGTTGTCTTTTTCACATTTTTAAGCCTTATGAAAATGATGTATTCTGCAACTTGCTTACTTCACTTAACATTATGTTATGAGACTATCTGTATTGATATATGTATGTATCTTCACTGGAATAAATTAAAAGTGGTATTGAATAGACTGAAACTAATCTGACCATTCCCCTGCAAATGGACATTTAGCGTCTTTGCAGTTTCTTGCCCTTACAAACAACATGGCTGTAAATGTTCTTACACATGTTTTCCTGTGAAAGGATGTCTAAGATCAAAACCTCAGAGTGAAATTACTGAGCCATAGATCTGACTTCACACAGACTTTGACTTTGCTAGATGGTGCCAAATTCTTCTCAAGATGAGAGCAGCAATTTACATTTCCACCAGCAGCTGGAGTTTCCAATTCCATTCACATCTCTGCAGACACTTGGCTTTGTCAGAATGTTTCATTTTGGCCAGTCTGTTGCATGTGAAATGTATCTCATTGTGGCTTTTAGTTTTACTTCCCTGGTTACTAGCAAAGTTGGACATCTTTCCATTTGTTGATTGACAATTTGAGTTTTCTTTTAACTGTACATTACCTATTCATTTTTTTTCCTTTTTGGTTGCCTTTTTCTTACAGATAACTATGTGTTATTCTACCTTTTATTCTGGTTACAAAATCCTTATGTGTGTTACTGAAATCTTCTCCAAGCCTACTACCTGTCATTTTTATAATGTCTTTTTCTGCAAAGAGGTATAAAATTTGAAAACAGTCACTGCACCCTTTCTTCTTTAATGATTTGGGTTTTGTAGAGTCATGTTTAAGATATTTTCTTCTTAAGGTCATATTTTCCTGGGAAGTTTTACTTTACACATTAAGCCTTTAATTCATCTACAATGTATTTTTGTGCATCACATGAAGTAGAATTATGTCCTTTTTATATGTGTGTAACAAACTATTGAAGCAACATTATTGAATAGTCTATTTTTCCCCTTTGGTTTTAATGCCCCCTCTGTCATATATCACATTTCTGTATATTTGTGTGCGTTTTTCTGGGTTCTTTATTATATTCCATTGCTCTAGGTCTATGTATCAATTTGTGGGACAAGATTATATTTGCTTAACTGGTATATGTCATAATACACCTTGATATCTCATAATGAAGCATATATTATATAATTTTGTAATTCAAAAAATTGGAAGGGTCCCTTTGCATCAATTTTGATCAGACCCTTTTCAATCTGAATACCAGGAAAAAAAAAATCAGCTCAGGAAGATTTTCTTTTCTTTTCTTTTCTTTTTTTTTGAAGAAAATTAGCCCTGAGCTAACATCTACTGCCAATCCGCCTCTTTTTTGCTGAGGAAGATTGGCTCTGAGCTAACATCTGTGCCCATCTTCCTCTATTTTACATGTGGGACACCTACCTCAGCATGGCTTGATAAGCAGTGCATGCGTCTGTGCCTGGGATCTGAACCTGTGAATCCCCGGCCATGGAAGTGGAGCGTGAGAATTTATCCACTATGCCACCAGGCCAGCCCCAGTAGGATTTTCTTAAATTAAGTTTTTGATGCTTCAGAACATCTACCAAGCTGGATTTCCAATCTTAGTCCTCATGGCTAGTGTCCTCTGTTTGCATCCATTTGTCTTTTTCTTCTGTGTTTCTGGAAAGCTTATCAATTGTGTCCTGCACCTATCTGATAGACATTTTATGCTTTACACTTGGCTCTCACTTTCTCCCTGATAGACTTTAACTTCATTTCATTTGCATTTCTGTGGTCCTTCTTTACATCCTCTAGCTCACTTTGCAGTTGATTCTCTTACAGTTCCCATCAACCTATTCTCTCCTTGTGGCGTTCTGCACCTGTCTCCTAGAACCTTCTCCCTGTGTTCTATACCGAGGATTCCAAAGAGAGTCCAAATATTTAATTCTGAGTCTTGCAGTAGATAATTCTCAGATATACCTTTCTCTTAGACTTCAGCATTTTCTCCTCATTCTTATTCTCTATTACTTCTTTATAAACTCTGTATTTAGGCTGTCCTCTAGACTCAAAAGAGATGAGGTTTTGAGAGCCATCAAGTGTCACTGTTTGCCAGCAGGTGGAGTATGTGAATTGTCAAGGCTCTGGCTGGATACCCTTCTCCTATCCACACCCACTGGACAGGTTATTATTTTTCGCTTCCAGTGCAGTTTCCCAGATATAACAGATATTCATCTAATGCAATTCGTCTACACTTCGACAGGAAGAGGGCATGGTGTTTTCCTCCTGACTCTATTATTTGTTGTTTGTTTTTGTTTTTGCATTTTAATTGATTGGAATTTATTAAAATCTGTCATCTCCAGCATACTCTCTCTCACTAGACGTTTAGTTCCAGCATGGCTAAAGGCCACGTCTAATAGACTTTGACATCTACATGTCATACCTCAAAACAATAGTCTGTGCTCTGTCTTCAATCCCCTATTCCATGCTCTCTATCCACTCCAATCAGACTGTCAGCCCCACCACTGCGCTAAAACAATTCATGATAATTTACCAATGACTTTCCTCCACAATGGTAAATCCAGTGATCAGGTCTTAGTCCCCATCTTAGCCCCCATAGACATAAGTAGCATTTGACATAGTTGATCATAGTCTTCTTAATTGCTTTCAAGAAAACACCGCCTTCTCAGTTCTCTTCTCAAGTTGGCCATCCTTCTCAATCCCCTTTGCATTTGTCCTCAGATCACTGACTTCTTACTATTGAAGTCCTCAGATCAGGACTCAGTACACAGGCTTTTTCTCTTCTCTATATATACTCACTGCCTAGTATCACTAGTCTCATGGATTTAAATACAATTTGCACACATATAAATTTTTATATCTACCCTGAGTGCTTCCCTGAATGGCAGACTCACTTATCCAACTGCCTATACAATGTCTTTATTTGAAATTCAGTAGGTATATCGAACTGTATGTGTCCATCACAAGAATGACTATTTTCTCCCTCATATCTGACCCTAAAATTCCCTTCTGCTTCTTAGTTAATAACTGAATTATTCTGCTGAGGTTGTCATAACAAAATACCATAGACTGAGGGGTTAAAATGAGAGAAA
The DNA here is from genome assembly GCF_037783145.1 of Equus przewalskii. Taxonomy (NCBI): domain Eukaryota; kingdom Metazoa; phylum Chordata; class Mammalia; order Perissodactyla; family Equidae; genus Equus; species Equus przewalskii. The sequence goes on along the minus strand of NC_091838.1, from coordinate 69,506,557 downwards.
TTTATTTCTCACAGTTCTGGAGACTGGGAAGTCCAAGATCAAGGTGCCAGCTGATTTGATTTCTTGGTAAGGACCTTCATCCTGGCTAAAAATAGGTGCCTTCCTGCTGTGTGCACTCATGCAGAAAGAGAGAGAGCTCTGGTGTCTATTCCTCTTTTAAAAGGACATCAGTTGTATGGGATCAGGGCTCCACCCTTACGTCCTCATTTGTTTAACCTTAATCACATCCTTAAAAGTCCTATCTCCAATACTGTTTCATAGGGAGTTGGGTGAGGGCTTCAATATAGGAATGTTGAAAGGATACAACTTAGTCCATAGCAATGACATTTGCATTCTTCTAGTTGCTCTAGCAAAATCCCTTAGAATATCTTTGACTTCTGTTTTGTTTATTTCTTTTACACTCTATGTGCAATTTATCAGCAAGTCTTGCTGGCTTAACCCTCAAGATATTTCCAAAGTTTGCAACCCTCTCACTGCCATGCCTACTACTCCAGCTGCCATAATTCTCCACCTGAGAATAGCCACCTGCCTGGTCCCTTCGCCTCTGCTCTTACCCGTCTCTCTACTGTTTCTTCATAACAGAGCAGCTGGGGTCACCACTTTCAAATATAAGTTGGATTATAGCAATTTCTCCTCAACACTCTCCAATGGTTTCCAATCTTACTTAATGTAAAAGGCAAGTCCTTACAATAAACTCTATCACTCTCTGCAAACCAGCTGACTGTGCCTCTCTGATCTTAATCCTACCAGCCTTGCCCTTGATTGCCCTTGACCCTATGCTCCAGCCACTTGGCCTCCTCATGGCTGTTCTCTGAACATCTCAACCAACCTCCCACCTCAAGGGTCTTTGATTTGCTGCACCATTTTCCAGAAACATCTTTTACAGAGATCCCCATGGTTCATACCCTCAGGAATCTCCTGATATCCCTGAATAAAAAGATAAATCCCAGAATTTCCTTTTCTTGTATCTTCATTTTTCTCTACAGCACTGATACTATCTTGTTTGTCATTTTATCCCATACTTAGAAGGTAACCTCCATGAAATCATGGTTGATTTTTATTACCTGCTTTATCTGAACCACCCAAAATACATGGCACACAAGGAATTAATAAATGTCTTAGAGGGGTAGCTGTTCACAATCCTGGTTGGTATACACCATGAAACGAGGAGTTATCCCACTACATTTAAAACAGGCTTTCTTTTGTAAGAGGTCAGTGGAAGGTCAATGAGACAAAGTAAACTAGACAGGTGCATGTTCTTCCATCCAGCTCATCTGGTGTTGATTTTCTCATTTTTTTCCTATTTTTTCATGATTCTTTTAGTGAAAATTTGGGACTTGCTTCAGGAGGGGCTGCTAGCCATTTGCAATTCTAAAGAAGCAATTTAAAAAAAATTAACAGAGAGGATATATTGTTTTATGCTGGGTCAAACCTATGAGAAGGCTATTAAAGTTGAGGAGGGGTCAAGGTCATACTTTGAGTCATTTCTTCTGAAGAAAGAGTCAGAGAGGCAGTAGCAGCCAATACGAGGTGAGATAACTGCTAACAGTGGTGAGGCCAGATGTCAGCTTCAGTTTGTGAATGCCACTACTCCACCGTTCCTGAAAGGCATGGTTCTCTGAATCCAACACAGAAAATAAATGATTTTGGTGCTAGTACTGAAAATGTGAGAGAAATGACGCACTCGTCTTTTGCGACAGCATCCAATGAAGGCAGAGGTTTATGCTACCCTTTTAAAAAAGAGAAAACAATAAGCATTGTAAACTACCCAGGAAAAATTTTAGTGTTGTTTTCCTTTAACATAAATAGCATCTACTTACTGCAGTTCAGTTTCAGACTGCAGTCCAGTTTCACTAGTTCACAAATTGCTGAAGATAGATGCCTATGAATCGCCCCTGGAAGCTGGATTTGTGGAAAAGAGCTTAATAGATTTAAAAGGTTGGTTATGATTCTTTCCATTTCTCCCTAAGAAGTGTATACAGCTAAAGAGTGAGGTAATCGAAGCAAACGTCTATCAGTTCCAGAACAGACATTGGGAGACATGAAGAAGACAACAATAATATGCAACTAACATGTTTCACTGAAAAAAAGATAGCTTTCTCTATCTTTGAAGACATATGACTTGCCTGATCAGTTAAATCTCCAGTCTAGCTACCCTGAAGGTATCTTGAAGTATAGTGACAAGGGGTAGTGGATTTTGATAGTCTGAGAATATGCCTACATGGAAAGGTGGTATGTAGCTCTCTCCCATTGGTTTTAAATCTACCCCAGATTGTTCTTTTTTCAAATAGGTCCTGACACACAACCCAGAGAAGCCCTTGAAGGCAGACATTGTATCTTATTCCTCTTTGTAAATTACATCCCTGGCATGGAGCAGGTATTCCAGAGTATTCAAAATGTCTTCTGAATATAGAAGTTAATCAATGTGACTGTTCAAAAATGTGGATGTTCAAATAGTTATTGAATAAATAAATAAATAAATAAAGGAACAAATGAATTTGACATTTATTGCACCTCAAGTGTTTGTATCCCTACTTTTCTCCACCTGCAGGCCATGGTCCACCTCCATTTCCAAAATCATTCACTATCTGACCCATACAATACATTTTACTTATTTAATTAGCCCTCTATCACACTCCTAAAATATAAGCTCCATTAGAAATCAATGAATGTAGTCCATCCTATTAATAGAGCTATCCAGAAAAATTATACAACGTCCCCATTGATCAGAAATATATTTGGCAAAACTATCAACACCCATTCATGTTAAAACATTAAATAAAGTATAAATTTATGGATACATCCTTAGCATAATAATATTTTCCTTTGCCTCCAATAGGAAACACTGTAGGGCATATCATCTTTTCCACTGAGGATAGGAAAAAGACAAGGATGCCCACCATCTCTCCTATTATTGAACATAACACTGAAGGCATTATTAGCCAACCCAAGGAGACAAAAGGAAGCAATCAGGGACATAAGATTTGGAAAATAAAATGTAAATCAATCATTACTTAATAATGATAGAGTTATAAATCAGGAAAATTCTCCTTTCCTCTTTGTACCCTCTGCTGCTCTTGTCCAGTGCTGTCAGCACACCCACAGAAGGCCTGCTTCTTTAGAGCACACCATCTCTGGGCTTGACCCACTCTATTTGGCTTGGCAATAGCAGTATAAAAGTGTCAGAGATGCCACTTTGCTGTTAAACTCCAACTTGCCTGCCCAAAGTTAAATTTGCTTCCTCTAAAATGAAGGCCATCAGGCATCCCCTGGATTGCATAATTTGGCAGCTACCCCTTGTGAGTGTAGATCTGCCAGTCAAGGTAAGGAAAATAATGGTGAAATGTAAGATTCCCAGATCTTTACCCAGAAAACTACCTATTAATGGCTTAAAACAACACAAACATATCTTACAGCTCTGGAGGGCAGAAGCCTGAAATGAGAAGCCTGGGCTAACATCAAGGTGTCAACAGGGCTATGTTCCTTCTAGAGGCTCTAGGAAAGATTCCATTTCATTGCCTTTTTAAGCTTGTAGAGGCTGCCCACATTCCTTGACTTGTGGTCCCTTCCTCCATCTTCAAAGCCAGCAAGATTGGCCAGAATCATTCTCACACTGCCATCTCTCTGGTTCTTTCTTTCTTCTGCCTCCCTCCTCCACTTATAATAACTCATGTGATTACATGGGGCCCACTCAGAAAACCCAGGATAATCTCCCTATCTCAAAGTCAGTTTATTAGCTATCTTAATTCCATCTGCAATCTTAATTCCCCTTTCCATGTAACCTAGCATTTTCACAGATTCCAGGGATTAAGACATAGACATCTTTGGAGGACCATTGTTCTGCCTATCTCAGACATTTAGATGACAGAGCCTTAATTTTGCAAATCAGGAATCTGACATCAATACAGGTAAAATGGTCTGCCTGAAATCACATAGCTAACTCTAATCCTGTTTGAGCATGGACTAGAATCAAATGCTTCTATCTCTCAGAACACAATAATCTTCACATAGCAGCCCCAACACACATTATATACTTTAGTCCTCCCCTTAATAAAAAAGAATATATTACTCCATTTATAGTATATGGACCATTTTAAAAGTTTACTACACAATATAGAAATTCTACATGCATTTTCCTTTTAAATTTAAAATACAGAGCTCAATAATATTTTTAGTATACTACATGGCAATGAAGATGACAGCAAAAACAAACGTAGGACTGAGATTTTAATGAATATTTCTGCCAGTGAAACTTGAAAACCCAAGCTCTGAAATATGAAGGAAGTTGTTCTTTTATTAAACATGCATTGAACTTGCACTTGTCTAAAGGGACTTCCTGTCACAACACTGAAATTCAGCGTTTGATCTCCAGGTTCAAATTTGAGCTGACACACTGCAGTTAACCCTCTTTTTGTAATTAATAAGTGTCTAAGCTTCTTTTTCTTGGAAAGGTCAGCATTCAGTAATATCAGTAAGAGATTCTTTTTCAGTGAGATGGCAAGGGATGTTAGCTCTTGAAACCACAGAAATTAGGGGAACTGAAGGGGTCAACACATTCGTCAGCATGACACTCAGGGACTGCCTTACACAGAGACTCTTCACTAATTTGTTCTTTTCTATTTTGACTCTAGGAAAAAAGTGCTTGTCAACCTCATTTAGAAGGTTATTCCACATTTCTACTTATTAGGTGCCCTTTTCACTCAATGTCTTTCTTTTTTATTATAACCCAGTGCTCTTGGTTATTATCTTTCACTTCCGTTCATACATTGCTTCATGAACTTGTCCAGATAATTTTGATCTGTGAAAAGAACCAATTAGCTTCTGTGTTCCCTAAAGAGGTCTTCAGCCTCTTTGGAGAAAGATGAGCTGGACAGAGGAGGGAATTAAAGGACTGATTCCATGGCTGAATTTGGGGCCTGAGGTTAAGAAAGAACAGGATTGTTCTCTCAAGAATAATCTGTTCATTCTTGCTCTGGTGTTGACTGGCCTTCAGTACCCATGAATCTCTGAAAGTCTCAGGTTTTCTGAGTTCTGAACATATCCAGGTTGGAAAACAGTTGTGGATGGGGAGGATTGAAAAGGATGCTACTGGGATATTGGGGAAAGTGAATTCAACATAATTACATGGCAAACCACCAGGTTCTTTCCTAGCCACTGAGAACATTGAGATAATAACATAAGGACCCCGTACTTCAAACTCTTAAAATGTAAATATGGAATAAATGATAGAATTTTTTAAAAATATATTTGTAAAAGAAAATTATAACTGTGTCGTGATGGATGTTAACTAGACTTGCTGTGGTGATCCTTTCGCAATATATGCAAATATCAAATCACTATGTTGTACAGCTGAAACTAATAGAATATGTCAGTTACATCTTAATTTAAAAAGTATATATACACATATATTCACAATGTCACAAGAAACAAAGGAAAGAAGATGTCAATTCCAACGCCAGTAAGGGGAAAGGATGAGAAGCTGGAACAGTTTTATAAAAGAGAGACATTCTTTGCAGATAGTAATTGGTTCTTCATTTTAATTCCAGTTCCACTCAGTGTGGAGAGTCTTGAGTGTAATACTGAGAAGTTTGGTTTTCTTCTTTTTTTCTGTCTGGAGAGGAAAAGTGATTTAATAGAAGAGAAAAAGACTTTGTAGTCATATAAATTTGGTTTGAAAATCACGACTGTAATACACACTAATTGGGGAAGGTTCAAAAGGTATTTAACCATTCTTAATCTCAATTCCCTTATTAGGAAGGGTAACAGGCAAGGATGTCCAGATTATAGGCTTGTTTTGTCCACAAGATGAAAAAATATCTAGACACTTGGAATCGCCCAGCAAGAATCATGCAAATCTTAGGATTTCAATTAATAATAGGGATTCTATTCCTAGCTCTCTTTCTGCTTCCCTTGCTTGCTCCTTTTTCTCTTCATAATGGGGCGTTATTACAGATAATAGAGTAAACAGAAGTGTAGTTAAGAACATAATATCCTTTGGACTATTATGGAGCCTGATTAACTTGCTTTATCACCTCTGTTCATTCAGTTTCCATCAAGATACCCCACCACTATTTCCAACACTCAATTCCATATTCTACATTACCATATTGAATTCAATAAAAACACTTCTCAGCTCAAAATAAGAGCTCTTCAGCGTGGGGTTCTAATCAATCCACAACCTGGTCCCTGTCTAATTCTCCAGCTCAGATATAAGACTATATATTTATTCATCCATTCAACAAATATTTACAGGATATCTAGTATGAGCAAGGTACTGCCTTAGGTGTTAGGTGATTAAACTCGATGATTTTGACAGGAAAAGATGATAGAGATGCAATTTAATACATTTAATTTTTCATTATGCCACTTTATTTTCTAAAATAAACACGTATTCATTTATCACTACTTTTAAAGAACATATTGAATCCATATTATCTTTACTTTATTAGTGAAGACATAAAGGCTCAAGAAAATCAAGTAAATTTCTCAAAATAAAGCAGGATAAGAAGCAGCCAAGCAGAATTTGAAACATAAAATTTAAAAATCTGTAATTTTTGTCCTTGGCCTTCGGGTTAAGGATGTTTTTCATCTGTACCTTACCCAATGCGTTTTAACAATGATTTTTATGTTTTCAGAAATATTTTCACTTAAGCGACATTTAACCAAATATTTAAAGACTCTTTTTCCTACCTTCTATAGCCCAGTAAAGGAATTTCCTGCCTTGGCCAGAAAACACTGAAGGATACAGTTGAGCAATGCAGTTCCTGCATCTTTGTAATTATTTTCTGGCCTAGAGTTCTTCTTTTGGGAAGGTTCAGAAGCATTATTTACACGTGACATTTTAAAGTTGGTAATCCTCTTCACAAATTTTCTTTTTTTCCAATGTCAAGGAAAAGAAAATCTCGTTGCATATATTTTTTTTATCTCAAGACATCTGAGACATGCAATCAATTTTGACCCATTGGGGCACCTCTATATACATTGAGAAAACGTGTTCTCTGTTACTTTGGTAACAGTTGCTCCAGTTTTCTCACCACAACCAAGAAAGGTCTTAATGACTCAAAATTCCTCAAAAGTTTTCACTCATTATGTTGGCCAGACTGAGAAGTGACCTAATTGTTCTGGAGTTGGTTTTGTTTTGATTTGATTTGTCTTCATTGTCTCCTTGAGTTCTACTACAGAGTGAGAATGTCACATTCGGCCAACCATGGACATGAATGACAACCAAAGGATAGGAATGTGCCCCAAGTTATTTTAAGGAGCCCATCCTTTCTCCTCTAGGATTCTCTCCTAATTTGAGGTCATTTCTCAGAATTCTAGCTCTGGGGGACCACATCTGAATAACACCCAAAGCTGCTGGATCTCCTGAATTCAGCTTCTTCTGCTTTCTTCCTCTAATCTTGTTTTTCCTCAGATGTTTAGTGATTCCAGGCTGTGTGTTAATTTTTGTATGTGAGATTCCCCATCAGTCTGTCGGGTGCATCTCTCAGCAGTTTGGCTTGAAGGTAACTCCAGAACGCATTGCTGAGGCTATCTTCACTGAGTATGCTAGGTGTCTCAGAGTGACCGGGCATCTAGGATACTGTCCTTTATATATAACCCAAGCTCCCATGCCCTCTGCTTCCACATGGAAGCAGACATCCGGGTGAGGGTATATGCTACACGGCCAAGTACCAAGCTGTTTCTGTGGGTAAAACCAACGAACTGCTTTTTGCGTACCATTGATTCGTTTCCTACTCTGAGTAGAAGTCACTCCCAGGTGTGCAGCCTTTTTGTTGCCAACCTCAATTTTGTTATCAGACCGCCTATGGTGATTTTAGCTGTGGTTTCCCTCTTCAGTTCTTTGTTGTCTATTTTGTGTCTTTTGGGGATTTCTCATAGTTCCTGGTGCATGGAATGACTCTTTCATGTGCATCATGCTTATGGGTTACCTATTTACTTATGTGCCATTTTTAACGTTTTGCCTTTAGAGCAATAGTGGGAAGCTGTGGCAGATTTTAGACTCTGTCTTAAACAAATAAATTAAATATACACTCTCCATAGGCTTAAGAATCCACAACATCACCAACAAATCTTGACAGTTATCCCACTCTTTGCTTTGCCCTCCACAAACTGGGCAATTAAAACAAAGTCTGCCTTTGGGTCTACTCCAGGCTGATACCTGATCTGCTACGAGGGTAAGAAGCAAAAATGAAGCTGTAGGCTCCTGTTCTCACAAGAATTCTCCCCTTTAGAAATACAAGTCAAAAAGTTAAGGGAGAGTATGTACTCTCCACAGAAAGGAGCTGGAACAACCCAAAATATCAGACTGTCTAACAAGACTCAAAGGAGTCAGAAATTTTTCCACTACCAGGCTTTGCTAATGTCTTCAAGGATATAAGCAATCACAAAACCCAGGCAAAGCAGGGAGTGGCCCAAGACCCCAGTGCTGCTCCCCAGGTCCTTTCTTTCCACATTGGATGAGCTCTGGCCCAGGTTAACAGATGCAATTTCTAAGTAGGATGTGTGATCACCTTACTAACACCTGAAACTTCTCCATTTTATCCTCTGGAGAGTTACCTAGCTTATCCAACCTCCTCCAGGGAGGCACCCCTCATAAATCCATATATTTCAGATTTGTTTGCTGTAAATAATCCTAGACAACAAGGCACATTCTGCTAAAAATATTTTGTAGATGAAGAATCTCCTGCTATCAGAAGCCATTGAGTTTGATTGACAGAATGTCTAAAATTAGTGTTAAACAGAGATTAGACTGCGTGACAAGGCTTCTTTCTTTCTCAGGAGCTTCTTCTCCTCATTCCACTCACTCCATCACCACCCACATAAAAGGAGTAAATGGATTGGAGAATTGCTGCATAGGTCCTTCCTCTCTAGCAAACAATCAACATGAAATCAATTTTATCTTACAAGAGCCAGTATTGCGTTCAATTCTGATTCAGCCGACAGTAATAATAAATTGAATTGTTATTGTTGTTATTGTGGGTTTTTTTGAGGAAGATTAGCCCTGAGCTAACATGTGCTGCCAATCCTTCTCTTTTTGCTGAGGAAGGCTGGCCCTGAGCCAACATCTGTGCCCATCTTCCTCTACTTTATATGTGGGACGCCTACCACAGCATGGCTCGACAAGCAGTGCCATATCCGCACCTGGGATCCCAACCGGCGAACCCCAGGCCGTCAAAGCGGAATGTGCGAACTTAACCACTGCACCACCAGGCCGGCCCCTGTTATTGTTGTTTTAATTCTTACCTTGGCTCCTCTGAGAACTGAAAATTTAAGTAAAAAAGCACATAAACAGAGCAATTGTGAGAATCATTATACATGTAGGACATATTTTTCTTTAGTTAGTATTTCTAAAATATTACGTTTTTCAAAGCTTTTAATTGTCTGCCCTCCCACATACTATGTCATTAAATGTGTGAAATCCTAATTATTAAAATTTCATTCTTATAAATAAATGTTTAAATGTTTAGTAAATAACACATCTACTTAGAGAAAAACTGGTGACATAGACTTAGAGAAAAACTACACCAGACATAGAAAGGAGTTTTCATTTGTCTGTCAACTCCTATCTTTTGATAGTGGCTACTTGGGACACCGTGTTGAGAAAAATTCTGAAGCTATTTTAGATTTAACAACAACCAAGAAAGTACTATGATTAATTAGTAATTTTGATCATGGGCATGGATCTTGCCATTTATGATCTAAGCTATAATTAGACATAATAATTTACAATTTAGTTGGAATGAGGAATCTGAGAACAGTTTTGAGAGAGATGGAGATTATGATTTTATGCTCCCATTTGCCTGAGACAGTTCTCATTTTTGCCTATTGTCCCAGTGTAATTTTTTGTGATAATTTTTAGTACTATTCACTCTCAAAGTTGCCCTATGAAAATGTTGTGTTAGATAGCTATCCTAGTGATAGAATGCAAGAAACTGAATGGGGAGGCATTAGTCTTAGGGTTCCGTTTATGAATCTAAATAACAGATTATAGAAAATAAGATTTAATAAGGGACTTTAGAGACAGGCAGCTGTGGGGGAGATGCAAGTATTAATAGTGTAGAGGATGGCCTGTTTAAGTCTTAAGATCCCCTCAAATGGGAGATCTTGGTTTAAGTATCTTATTTCCCTCACTGGGTAACTGAAACTCAGAGAGGTTAATTTTAATCACAGAGCTTATTTGGAGCACATCTAAGGATTCTCAGATCGAGGCCTCTCACATACAGCATATCCATAACACTGCTTTTCATTATTTATCTTAGGACAGCTGCGGTGGGTTGAATAGTGCCTCCCAAAAGTTCACGTTCACCCAGAGTGTGACCTTATTTGGAAATAGGGTCTTTACACATGTAATTAATCTCAAGATGAAATCATCCTAGACTTAGGACGGACCTTAAATCCAATTGCTGGTGTCTTCATAAGAAGAGGAGGGGACACAGAAGACACAGACACACACAGGGGAGAATGCCATGTGACAACTGAGGCAGCGATCAGGATGATGAGTCTACAAGCCAAGGAATGGCAAGGATTGTAGGCAACCAACAGATCTAGGAGAGAGGAACGGAACAGATTGTCCCTCATAGCCCTCAGGAGGATCTAGACGTGCCAAAACCTTGATTTCAAACTGCTGACATCTAAACTTTGAGAAAACAATTTTCTGCTGTTTTAAGGCACCCAGTTTGTGGTGCTTTGTTACAGCAGCCCTGGGAAACGAATACAGCAGCCCTCCTCATTCACATAAATTTCATAAAGGTACATTAAATTATAATCTTTAGAAGATAAGGATAAAATTATGTTTACTAGTGTGTCTTTTCTATTATGAAGGAATAAGTTCCAGTAGTCTTTTGATGGTATGGCGAAAAACCCAGAAAAGCCTGAATCCTGCTGCATAATTTATCTCTACTTTCTCCACTCTCCCTCCAGCCTCCCATCTCACCCCAACCAAAGCCAGTTTCTTGGAGAGATACATATGAGGACCCATGGTCACAGAGAAAACAAAGTACTACTTCATTTAATGGAATAGCACCATTTCATCCCTAACGCAAAGCTCTGGTAAAAATTAGACTAAAGCCTATGTATCAAGCTCAAGGCTTATGTAGGACCTTTTGGTTCTCTCCATAGCTTAAGTCTTGGGATGGAAAGAAGAGAGGCGAATTTTAGATTCTGATTGAATGAGACAGTTCCTCCTTTCTTGGAGGGAGGTAAGAATTAAGCGGGAAGATGTAGAATCTTCCTATCATGGAAAAGAATACGAGTGTTTTCTTCTCTCTGTTCTCCAAATTGAACCAGTCCCTTGCATATAGTTAGGCAATCAATAAATGTCTACTGAAATAACAAAATCAGTTCAAATGATACACATAAAATATATTACTGCTATCAATTTATTGGGCCTGGTTCTGTCTCGCTTTTACCCAGAGAGAAAGGAAACCTCAATGTGCATTTGCTTTTATGTCTGTTTGTTCATTTATTTCAAGCATATACAAAGAGATTATTAAATGGTAGTTTTTCTAGTAGGCACTGGAGATCCAAAGATTAATGTGAAATAGTTCAGGGAGCTCAGAAGCCAGTGGGGATATGTACAGAAAAATAAGCAGAGAATTATGATATTGTGATAAATGGCATTATATAGATATGTTCAGACTTCTATAGAAGAGGGGAGATATACCTAACTCTGAATGTCAGGGGAAAGAAGATAAGGAAAGGCGATACCTGAGATGGGTCTTGAATGATAAGTACAGTGGTCAATCAGAAGGATAAAGGACAAACGGTAGAATACTTAAAGCAGAGAAGAAAGTTTGCATAGAATCCTGTAGAGATGAAAGAAGCTTGGGTGAAAACAGAAGCCACACAAAGCAATTTAGACTCTGAGGCACTGGATGTGGGTAAGTAGAGGAAAGAGACGAGATTAGAATGGCAATCGGAGGTCATGCCTCGGTGGGTCAGGAACAGCTGAACTGAATATTTAAAACTAAAAATTCGTAGTATTCATGATGATGATGGCATCTTCCAGAAAAGGCTAAACAAAGGTACGTTCAGCATATCCTGATGAAAGAGATTCACTCAAAGAGCACAGTGTCACTTACCTAGAAAGTTAATCAATAATAAATTTTAATTATAAATAAACTAGAGAAATAATTCACATATTTTGTGAATAAAATTTATATTAAAATTAATACGTATTGACTATTGTTCTAAGTATTTAACAAAGTATTAACTCACATAATACAGTAATCCTTCAAGCTAAGAACCATTATCTCCCCTCGTTTTACAGATGGGGAAAGTGAGGTATGGAAAGGTTATACATCTTGCGGAAAGTGATATACCTGGTCATGTCAGGATTCAAACTCAGGCTGTTAAATCAGGAGCACATCCATTTATGCCAGTGCGTTACAATGTAATGAGGGACAGCCGAGGCATACACGATGTGGGTGCTCGATGGATTTTGGTTTCAGTTAGGCCTGAAACCCAGGATACAAAATCAAGGGCAGTTTTACTAGAGTCAGAGAAGTCCTAAGTGAAACTCACATGAAATATGTTGTTTCCCTCTGCCATCTACTTGTTTCATTCTATGCATAGGCTAATTCAAACAGTCTGCTCTTATTGTCTTCTTTGCTGCCTGTAGACAATTTTGTGATGAGTATAACCTCCTTTTAGTAGTTACTTACTAACCAATTCGTTCTTCACTTTTTCAATCAGCTTATATTGCTAATGAATTATATCGTCTTCCACTGGGAGAGTCCTGAGTTCATACTTCCATAAACAAACCACTCTGAGTGTGAAACTCATATATAAGTACGGTCTGGCTGAATTCTGATTGAGTAAAATCACTTGTGGTATGATAGGTGTAGCCATATGGACATCGCATGCTCTGTAGAGCATATAAACGCTTTTATGTGTTCTACGCAAATATCTGGCAATGTGTCTTTCAAGAGATTCTGTAAATGCACTATCCCCATATTCAATGTCTTTCTTTATAAATACCAAAGGCAGTAACAGGGCAATTGAGACTGAGACCATTGTGAAAGGCTGCTTGTCTTCAAATTTCAGCTCCACTACTTTCTAGCTGTTAGCCTTGGACAAGTTGCTAGTGTTTCTAGGCCTCATCTGGAGATGATAATTGTGCCCATCTCATAGGAATTTTTTAAGGATCAAATCTGATAATGCCTGTAAAATACTTAATACAGTACTTGGCTTATCATAAGCACTTCACAAGCATTAGCCATTATCATTGTTATTATTATAAGTAGCTGAAATCCATATACATTTATATTATGTCGATTACTAGTCTGCACTTACAAAGATGAAACAGGAACATAGAATTTTGCAATGATGGAGTGTCGCAAATTTTCAAGTAAGCCAATATTTGTTGTAGTCTCGTTTGCAAATTTGCACATGCAGTGGTTGTCTCTCTCATGGTGGCAAATCTTGTAGGTTGGTTTACTTAACATCTATTCCCAACTGTACCCGCCTCGTCCTAGGAGGTGAGTAGACTAAATACTTGATTTTCCTGGCCAGCTGATGAGATTAAGATAGAAATATTCTTGGAAGAGCTCCCCTTCTTAAATAGAAAGACAAAGCCCACTTAGTGCCCAGATCTTGGCTTCCAATGCTGTTCTCTAATAAAAGAGACCAGGGGTCCTGGGAGAAATGGCTCATTCTAGGATTCAGGCAGGAAATATGCATCTTTGCCAGAAAGTAAGGAAGTGCTCAAAACAACAACAATGGGGATATATCAAGGGGACATAGGAGCCAACTGAAGGAGCTCCCAATAGCAAAAGCTAAAACACTTTGAGCAAAAAAATAAACAAAGTAGTCTTGGATTATAACCCAAAGATAAATAATGTCCATAAATCTATATGAATGTAAATAAAGGGCTGGCTATATAGATGAATGAGAGAGAAAGAGACAAATCTCTTGTGTAGAATTCCAAATGTCGTTTGTGCTTTGAGAGATAGGTTTTATTTTATAGGTATTTATGAATTATTCATGATGATAGTGACACAGTCCTGAGATGGGCCCCTGTCTCAGCCCAGTTCTCATGTTAAATCTGCTTAACGAACCAATGCACAGCTGCAGAGCCGTTTCTTTCTGTATATCCTCTGTCCATCAACAACCAGAGCCTATCTTCTCTCTTGTGGATGAAGGAGAACCCGAAGACAGTGAGGGTGGTTGTTCCATGGGTAAATCAAGCAGGGCCAAGCGAAAGTTGAAGGCAGACACAGGCCTCCATTCTGCTGAATAGTCCACAGGCAAAGTCTGGCTGTGTTCAGGACACTAATGACAGCACCTCGAGTGTAGCCCCTCAGGACGGAACAAGACTAGGGCGCAATCAGGAGAAATTGATCCTTTCTAGGGTGTTGATTCTACTCCTCCTTATAGTCCTTCCAATTCTGGCACCCTCATCTGAGATCACACAGTTCCCTCCCCCTTTGCACGTCATCTGTGCCCCATCCTCTCAATAAAGCCTCATGGATGGAAGCCTTGCCCTTCTCTTCATATATTTCAGTTTTGTTGTATATACTCTGAATTATTTCTATTGGCCACTAAGTTTTAGCATTTAGACTCTCAAAACCATCTTTCTGCTGCCACATCCTTTATCCAATGCACTTAATGAACAGCCTAGCTTAAAGAGAACCAAATGATGACAGAACTAGAAACAAAAAATAGTTAATATTTCAAAATATCCCACTTCAATCTCTCTCTCTTTCCTCCTTTCCTCCCTCCAGCCCTTGAAGCATCCATATATTCCAAGGATCATAATGTAAGGTAGAAAGTTCCAAGAGCCTTATGGAATGTACGGATGAAATGGGGAGGCAGACAAAGGAGAGAGCATTGTCAGCTTTTACATAAATCTTGAAGGATGGGGAGTTGAACATGCAGAACTTTGAAAATGGCATACCTTGCAGAAAGAGCATCCTGGAACTAAGCAAGGAGCAGGCAAGTGCACATTTATAGCAACTATAACTTGGTCAGTTTGTTTGGAGCACAGGCCAGATTATACAGGGCTTCAAATGCCAGACGACGAGGTTCAGACTTTGCTGGACAGTGCTAGGAGCTGCTGAAGGTGTTAGGGCAGAGGTGGAGCATGTGAAGAATGGTGCCATGTAAAAATGTATTACTGATTATCTGAAGAACAGATGGATGAGGGTTGAAAACGGAAACAGCAACACTGATTCAAAAAGTGTCCTGTCAGGTGAGAGATGACAAAGGGTCCAAACTAGGGCTGTGGCAATGGAGATTGAGAATAGTATGATCATCCTGAGACTAGATAACAGCTGGATTGCAACAAGGGTCTGCTCTGTGCCAGACACAGGGCTTCAAGTTTTACCTGGATTATTTTGTTTAATCCTCATTACAAGCCAGTTACAGTTATATTATTATCCTATTTTACACATAAGAAGACATACTGAGGTTGGATGGCAGCCCTTGGGACAATCCTGGGTTATATCTTTTTTCCTAGAGTAATTAGTGAGGTAACTTCTCTCTGAGATGGTCACCATCAATTCATCTCCTTGTGTATGTAAGTGGCATTCCCCTATCAAGAAATGGCGTCTATTCATCCATCCCCTTGACCCTAGGCTGTGCTATGACTCCCGTGGTCAACAGAATGTTGTGGAGTGACACTGTACCATTCCAGGCATCACCTTTGGGCACATTTGCAGTTGCCACGTGTGTCTCTTAGAATACTTCTTTGCGCAGATAACCTTCTCAGAACTCAGCCACCATGCTGTGAGAAATCCACGGCACGTGAAGAGGCCATGTATATAGGTACTCAGATGACAACTAAGCAGAGCTCCCAGTCAACGGCCACGATCAACTGCCAGCCATATGAGGAGGTCATCTTGGATGTCCACCCAATTGAACCTTTGGGTGACACCACCTCCAGCCAACCATCACATGAAAGATCACAAGTGAGAACAACCCAGTCAAGCTTGTCAACACAGAGAATCAGAAGAGATAATAATAATTCCTGTTTTAAGCCACTACATTTTAGGGTAGTATATTCCACAGCAATAGATAACAAAAGCAATTATTAATGGTGTCCCTTTTATCTCTCAAAAGTGTCCTTCTGTGGACAATTTATTGCCTGGTTAACGCAGGTTTCGGAAGTATAAATAACTGGCACAACCAGAACTAAAACCCAGGTCAGTCTGTGCTTTTAACCATAAGTTCCACAACCTAAGAGAGTAAATGGTGTGCGAGTGTAAACTCCCCAGGAAAATAAGATGTTTTATTAATCTCTTCACACCTCAGATTACCAGCCACCCTGTAAGTGTTGACTAAAAAATATTTAAGTGAATAATTAAATAAATGAATGGCTTAAATGGATGGACGAGAGTCAACTGCCCTTGGTTGGTAAGGTAGTTGGGGACACTATCCTCCACTTCCCACTGTAGCATCCTTTTGCAGAAAAATAGGCCAGGGGATACATTTATCAGCTCACAACATGGTCCCGTTGCCTGTTCTTCAGCCTGATCTTTAACCAGCATGGGGAGGAAAGGGTGGAAAAAAAGAAGTATAGGGTAAAACCTATTATGAGGTTTTAGTAAACTCTAGGGTAGACCCTTTTTAACAGAATGATCTAATTTTTTTCTAAAATAAAAATTATACCTGGGTTTTATAATGGCTTAAGCCTTCCTCCAGCACTTTTCTCATAAATTTTAATATTAGCATTCTCGGCGCTGCTTAACTGCAGGTAATGTGTTTTTTAAACCATATTCTTTTCGTAGAGCTCATTAAAAGCTCTCACTCCACTAACGATTTCTGGGCCTCAAGTTAGACTTATTAGTGCACAAGGAGCAATAGATGCCTAAATGTCAGGTCTATTTACCGGCTGAGAGGGCTGGTGCTGGAGAGGTATTTATCTTCTGTGCGACGTGCTGACTCTGGCTAGTTAATTCCATTCTTCCTGATGGGAAACAGTCCTTCTGAAACCAAACCTATTTAATCCAACCAGTTTTCAGCATGGAGAAGTCAAGCAACTTCCCAGTGTGTTTTTAACTGTAGGCGTGATTACTGATGTTGCCTCAGAGTCTTCCCCGCGGGCCAGAAGCACCTCCTTGGCAGGCGCTAAACCTGTGTTTTGTTTATCCTCGTGTCTCTGGCACTTGTTACAGTGACTGGAACACAGGTAGCTGTCCAGTGAAGGTTCACCTGCCTTAGTCTCACCTGTCTTCCCTTCTTTCTATATGATCTGTTTCTACTTAATCAACGTTTGAAAAAATTTTACATTCAGCCTCCTTAGTGATTCTCAAATCCAGTCCCTCTCAGCTCCATTCTCTGTCTTATGACCTGAGGCTGGGCCACCATCATCCCTCAACCTGATTCTTGGGCAGCCTTCTAATTAATATCGTCTTCATCTGTTCTCCACATTGATGCCAAAATGGACGTGAACTTTCCTGCATTTTTGCTTAAAACACTTCAGTGACTCCCCTTTGTCCATCTCTTACCATAGGAAAAAATAAATCTAAACTCCTCAGCATGCATTCAAGGCCTTTATCTGGTCCCTCAATATTTTCTAGTCTCATTTCTGACTCAGCATCTCAAGGCAAACTATGGTCCAATCAAGCCAGACTCTTCATTCCCAGAATACTTCATGCACTTTCCTTCAATGTGTCACATTGCATGATTTTTCTAGAGCCTAGAACACTCTTCCTGCTATCTTGGCTTTTCAAAATTCTGCCTTCCTTTATGACCCAGTGAAAATGTTTCCAAGATTCCCAAATTCCTTTCTACATCTTTCTATTTAAATGAATAGAAATGAATAGAATGTGAATGTGAATTTAAATGAATAGAAATGAATAGAATGAATGTGTTCCTGCCCCTCACCACTTATTCTCTGAAAGCTTGGCAGGAGGGCAGCAGAGCATAAGGGTGAAAAGTCCAAATCTGGAAGCTGCCTGCTGGGTTCGAACTCAGGCTCTGCCACTTAATCCCCTTGTGAACTTGAGCAAGTTACTTTATCTCTCTTTCTCAGTTTCCTCATCTGTAAAATGGGGATAAGAACAGTAGCACATCATAGCAGTGCTGTGATATTAAATGACTTCACTGACACATTGGAAGTGCTCTGTAAGCATTTCTTCAATTAAAAAGATTGGCAGGTGAGGCACTGGAAGAGCACCAATCTCTTAAATTAGTGGTTCTCAAGGAGTGGTCCAGCAGCAGCAACCTCATCTGAGCCCTTGATAGAGATGAGAATTATCAGATCCTACCGCCAACCAACTGAATCAGAAACTCTCAGCGTGGGACCAACAATGTATGTTTTAACAAACTCTCTGGGCAATGCTGGTGCCCGATGGAGTCTGAGAATCATTATGGATGATCTCTAAGATGCCTTTCAGTTCTCACTGCCTGCGGATTGATTACAGTCCTGTTGTTCACGGCTATCGAAAAGTGGAATATCCCAGTGAGGACGATTCGAAAAGGTTGGAAAGAGCAGTAAGAAATTAGGTCAGGAGGCTGGAATTGAAAAGAGAAGCAAAGAATCCATTTGCAGAAGACAACAAAGGATGCAAGAGTGGAAAACAGCACAGAAAAAAGCCAAGGCTATTTCCCTCTAGTTCTTCCTTCTCTCATGGAAGCAAGAAGCCTCACATGGGTTATTGTTCTAAAGATTTATTGATGACTTTTTTTATATTTCTATATTCTACATACTCTATATTTCTATATATAAGAAATATATTATAATATTTTAATAATTTAATTGTACAATAATACAATAATATGTTAATAAGAAATATTAAATTATCAGAAAAAAAATTTTAACAAAGCTCTCTTCCATTCTCCTCTTTTAGCATTTGGGAAGTTGTTTCTTTCAGGAAAGCATAATGGAAAAATTTACTGAAAAACACAGTACAGTTTAGCAGTTATCTCCCAACGTAAATATCAGTGAAAAACCTAAAATATGGCACAAGGGGGGCTGAATGCAGTGCCAAGAAACAACGGAGTTCTTTACAAGACTGAGGTCATCTGGCAGATACCATTGCCAAAACAAAAGGCCTTATGAAATATTTCAGGCCTACAAAAAGGTATAGAAAAATACCTTTTTAGGTGTAGTATCTGTGCACCCAACACCCAGCTAAAACGTATAGCTAAAATAGATTTTTAAGGTGTCAAAAGAGTCTATGCATTCAAAACGCTGCCTAGCTGTTAAAAATTTGATTAAAAAGCACAGCACAGATCTGAACACAATAAATGTCCGCTCTCTTCTGTTCCCTTCCTCACAAAATGTGTAAACAAACTCTCAGGCAGTAGGATTTCCAGACAGAAAGATGTGCTTGTGCGTAAGTCTTGGGATGATAAAATTGTTACAAGTGAATAAAACAACTGCTGCTGTGGTACTTCCCAAATGGAGTGAGGTATCCTTCTAGAAGACTTCTTTCCCCTTTTATGAGTAAAGATTTTGTACTGAAAATGCTTTGGAAATCTCCCAGGGATAATTCCACTCTTCAAGCGCAGCAGTATAGATTCTGATGGTGAAGAATGCATGAGAATTTACTCTGCTGATAGGGAAGGTTTTTGTAATCTCATCTTTTAGTTCAAGCACGGGGGAAAAATACATCCTTGTGAACCCTAGAGAAATTAGCTAAAGAGTAAAATCAACTAAATAAACTTTCGATATGCTCTTCTCTTGATTTCCCTGGAACTCTCAGTTGACAAGATAAATAAAAAGAATATAAAAGAACACGACAATAATAATAGTTACTTTCATAATAACTTTACAGATATTAATTTGTTTAATCTTTATACTGGCTCAGAACTGCAGGTATTGTGATCCACTATTTTTCAGCTAAGGACGTCAATCATAATAGAGGTTGAGTAGCTTGTCCAGAGTCACAGAGTTGAATGGCAGTGTCAGGTTCAAATCCATGTTTTTATCCACTGTGCCATATTGTGTACCCCTCAGAGTATATTGCCAAATGTTGGGGATCCCTAGTCATCTAGCAAGTGTGGACTAAGAGATTGCTCATCTATTTCAATCTCTTCTCTTTACAGGTGAGAAAACTGTGGCTAAAATGGGCAATGCACTTCTGCAAGGTTACAGAGCTGAGGCTAAAATTCAGGATTCCTGAATCTCAGTTCAGTACAATGTCATTTCCTCCATTTCACAGGGCCAAAGTGGAATAGATTTTCTTTGATCTAAAACTTGTTTGTCCAACTATGCTCCAGATCCCATGAGCGGCACCATAATCTGCTCCAGTGTTCTCAGCCCTGGTTGCACTGTAGAGTCAAATGGGAAAGTTTATTTAAATACCAAAACCAGAGTACCACACAAGACACTTTTTTTTCTGAAATGGGACCAGAACTCCACACTGCCACCATTTTAATATATTGTGGGGTTCTCAAAATTTACATATACATAATAGCTGTGTTCATTTTCATCTCCTTGACCTCAGATTGGACTCTTTGGCATCTCAGTAAATGCCACCACCAGGTTGGTCAGACCAAAAACCTAGCATTTAACGTTAATTCCTCTCTGTCCCTTCCATCAACATCCAATCCATCAGCCAACATCATGCGTCATCACGTGTCACAAGCTCAACATCTTGTGTCAGATGCTGAGTAAATGTTTGCTGAATGTAAGAAATGCAGACGTTTATTGTGTGAGTCCCAGCGCAGGCCTTCATCCGGAAGGGTTAACATTTTTACATTATATACATTTTGTGTCTGCACACAAACACACACCTTTCTGGACTGCTGCTTCTGTCATTTCTACATGTCTTTGAGGCACAGAGCTCACCTCTGAGAGGGTTGAACTCCAGCCTCTCTAAAGAGAGCTCCAGTACTGTGGGTGACCCTCTGACACTATCACGAGAAGGCTGCTTTTAGCTCTCATACGTTTCAGTTTGTTCCTCCCACCCATTTCTCCTGCTTATTTCATCACTGGAATATACACAGGCAATTGGTGTGGCCCTGAGGAGGATTTTCTGCTCTGGAAAGAGCTAATAGAGAAAGGTCCTTTAAAGCAATAATCTCCACTGCGTTTTAGTCAAGCAAGCAATAAATGGCTGCCAAGATTGATTAAACAGACAAGTCAAGCAGAGGCTCTGATGAGTCATGAGTGCTATCTATCTGGTTGATACTGCCACAGAGAGACAGCACCTCTTCGGCTTCCCCCTCTGCAGCCTCACTCACAGTGGTGCAAACAGACTTCACAGACCCTGGGTGTGATCGACTACATTGGGAAGAGTCAATGGGAGCTAACAACTTAAAAGTCAGAAAGCCATAGACGAAGATTTTTTTCTTTCTAATGATCATGCGATCACATGGCAGGTGCAGTGTCTCAACGTTTGGGCTTTGTATTTTTGTCTGAGAAATAAAAAGATTCTACAATAGTGCTGTCAAATGAAAGTAAATATGAGTAACATATAGAATTTTGAATTTTCTAGCAGCCACATTAAAAACAGTAAGAACACATGAGATTATTTATATATTTAATACAAATACAGTACATAATTAAAATATATTTGATAATATATTTTTGTCCTAGTATATCAAAAATTACCATTTTAAAGTAATAAATATACAAAATTATTAATGAAATATTTTATATTCTTTCTTCATACTAAGTCTTCTAAACTCCAGTGTATATCTTATGCTTATAGCACATCTCAATTTGGATGCAAAATTTTTAACAGTTTAAGTGAAATGTAGTTCTACCAAACAATAGTTATATTTAAGGCAAAAATATTTTAAATTTTAATTAAAATTAAATAAAATCAGAAATTTACTTCCTTGATTACACTACCTACATTTCAAGTGCTTAAAGACACAGGTGTCTTGTAGCCATCATATTAGACGGCACATCTCTGGAGACTAGAATATGGATGTTACTCTTTTTATAGTATTCACAGGACCTTAGAAAGTGTCCAGTCCTCATTAAACGTTATTGACTGGTTATTAGCTAATAAAATTCTAGCAAATCACTAAAAAACAAAAGAAAGAAAGATCTAAAATTTGGAATAAGAAAGAAGAGCAAGTTTGTTTTACACATCATGAACTTAATTTCCTCATCTGTGAACAGTAACCATAAGTGTCTTGACACCTCCCAGAATGTATCTGTGGATAAACAATTCCCAAGAAGTTTGGGAAAGGTTGCACACTAATTCATCTTACTGGAGATTCACAAAGCAAATTAATATCATCTTTTTCATTCACAGATCAGATATACAAAACAATCCTTGCACCATGCTCCCATCTTTGGCCCATAACTATCTATCTTTCTTACTCTTTCTCCTGTTCAGTAATATAAAAGCAAGTATGAGCCTACCACCCAAACAAAAATCCAAAACTTTTCTGGTAGCTTACTTACATCCCTCATCTAAGATAGTCATCATCTCAAACTCTATGCCTGTTATAATCTTACTTTCACTTGATTTAACCTTATATCACATCTGTGTATTGTTAAAAAGTGATATATAATTTATTACACATACACTTATAGTCATGGCAGAGTGAGTTATCATGGAGTATAAAATCTTGAAACTTTCTAGAGCCTGAGTCATATTTAATAATCCATAAGATACTTCCTTGTTCAATGCCTTATCAGCTCCAAAGAGACTATTTTATTATTCTTCTAAATAAATTTTGCCTAACTTCCATCTTTTCTCTCTTCAGTCCATCTTCTACACTGCCCTCAGAGTCATCTTTCTAAAACATAAACTGACCATATAGTTCCTCTGTTATTAATACCTTTCAGAGCTGCCTCAAGCCCTAAAGGATAAAGTTGAAAATCCTCATAAGGACTGGGGTAGATTGTTTAATGTCCAGGACTCCCCCCGTCTCAGTTAGACATAGTTATATGTCAGCATGACTTTGCCTTTACCTCCATCCAGTTATGGAACATATTTTTCTATCCTCTTGAGACTAGGCAACCTATAACTTACTTTCACCAATAGAACATGGCAGGAATGACATAACGCAATTTCCGAGATTAGGCTTGAAGAAGCCTTGCATCTTCTACTTTTGTTCTCTTGAAAAACTTCCCTGAGACAGCCATGAAAGGAAGCTGAATTAGCCTACTGGAAGATGAGCGACTATGTAGAGAAAACTTGAGGAATCCCAGAGAAAAGCCAGCACCGATGGCCTAACATGTGAATGAGGTCATTTTGCACCTTCCAGCCCAGCCAAATCCCTAGCTGAAACCACATCTGAGTGAATCCAGGCCAAGTCAGCATGGGAGAATCCAAGCTGATCTACAAAATGATCAGAAACTTTAAAAATCATCATTGTTCCAACTCACTAAGTTTTGAGGTGATTTGTTATGTAGTAATGGATAACTGTAAGACGTTTTTTAAGACCTCGAAAATCCTGAAGCTGGTGCCTAGCAGACCCTCTCAGGCAGACAAAAGGGCTTCTAATGACCTTCTGTATTCTCATACGCCACCAGAATTCGATGAATATCTGACTCAAAAATGATTATGGATATGGCTTTTGGGGCATTGAGTGAACCTCTCATCAGATTCATAGAAAATCTACAAAATTTTAAGAGAATCATATTGGTGGAAATGCTGGCAGCTTGAATTAAAAGGGACAAAGGTATTTCAAAATGGGCCCTCAATTTCCTGTGTTCAGGAATCAGGCTTTCAAAGAGCTAGACATGAAAACATGGGTCAGCTAGGTTTTTTTGTTTTTAACAGTTTTATTGAGATACAATTCACATACTATACAATTCACTCATTTAAAATGTAAATGCAATGGTTTTTAGTATATTGACAACTTGAAACGATCAGGACAATCAACTTTAGGACATTTTCACCACCTCAAGATAAAAAAACTTACAATTTAGTTATCACTTCTCATCCCTGGCCCTCTCCCTACATCCTTCCCAGGCCTAAGCAATCACTAACCTATTTTCTCTATATATAGTTTTGATTATTCTGGACATCTTATATAAGTGGATCACATAATATGCGGTCTTTTATGACTGGCATTTTTCACTTGGCATAATACGCTCAAAATTCATCCATGTTGTAGCATGTATCAATACTTCATTTCTTTTTAGGGCCAAATAATATTTCATTATATGGATATACCATATTTTATTTACCCATTCATCAGTTGATGGATATTTGGGTTGATTCCACCTTTTGCCTATTATGAATATTGCTGCTATAAATATTTGTGTACAAGTTTTTGCATTGACATACGTTTTCACTTCTCTAGGCTATATATGTAGCAGTGCAATTTCTGGATTATATAATAAATCCACGTTTAATCATTTGAGGAAACTGCTAGATTGTTTTCTAAAGTAGCTAGATGATTTTACTCTCCCACTAACAGTCTATGAGAGTCCCAATTTCTCCACACCCTTGCCAACACTTGTTATTATCTTACACTTTGATTATAGCCAACCTAGTGGGTATGAAGAAGTATCTCATTGTGGTTTTGATTTGCATTTACTTGAAGACTAATTATATAAGCTATCTTTTCGTATGTTTATTTGCCATTTGTATATCTTCCTTAGAGACATATCTATTCAGATCCATCCCCATTTTTAATTAGTTGTCTTTTTTATAATTGAGTTGTAAGAATTCTTTATATATTCTACATAGAAGTTCCTTATCAGATATAAGATTTTCAAATATATCTACTGTCTTTGGGTTGTCTTTTTATTTTCTTGATAGTGTCTTTAGAACCATAAAAGTTTTTATTTTGGTAAAGCTCAATTTATTTTTTTCCTCTTGTTAATTGTGCTTTTGGTGTCATATTTAAAGAGCCATTGCCATATCTGAGGTCATAAAGATTTATCCCTATGTTTTCTTCTAAGAATTTTATAACTTTCACTCTTACTTTACGTTTATGATTCATTTTGAGTTCATTTTTTATATAGTGTGAAGTAAGTACCCAACTTCATTTTTTTGCATGTGACTATATCCAGTTGGCCCAGAACCATTTGTTTAAAAGAATATTCTTTCCTCATTAAGTGGTCTTGACATCCTTGTCAAAAATCAATTGTCCATAGATACCCAGACACGAGAGTCTTTTTGGAGTCATGAGAAAGAGTGAACTGCGAGTCTTACCTAAATTTTACAGAGAAGAATGGCTCTTTTCAGTAAGTCGTTTTTTGAAACACAAAGAATGTGAGATTTCTTAACCATAACTCTTTTTCAGGGACACAGAGCTCAGGTAAAGTTCAACATTGTCAGTCCCTCCTTTTGTTCAATAAGAATTGGTTCCTGAACTGCTAAACCACAAGCATAAAACTCCTGCATGAGATGAAGCAGGATCTAATAGTCTTTCTAGGACTCTTGTTGATGTTGTTTCTATAAAATGAGTTGAAGTATCTGTTGAGAGGTTATAGCAAAGTTCCATTGTTTTAGGGTCTTGAAGTCCAGGCATGTTAAACAGGAATGCCTGAAATGAAAAAGAGAAATATTAATATAAAAGCAAATAACCAGGAGTCACACCCTGTGGGTTACAAGTCTAGTGCATTCCAAGAGGTTGGTGGAAGGAAATCTTTTGACTAAGCAGCACTGCTTTGGAAGTAAATGAAGACCACCCAAATGAGAATGAGCAAAGACTATCTATTCAGAGCTTACTATAGCATGGAGTCAGCCACCATCACTTACATTTGGCAGAATCTGAAGCAAACAGAACCAGGCATCCTGATCACAAAGGAAGTAGTACTCAGTAGGCACACATGGAGATCTAGGAAGAAGTTTATCATGACATAATGTCAGAATCAAGGCCGTACATCAGTTGGGTTACATATTTGAATCTCATTAGTGTCTTCCAGATAGAAAATATTTGGCCCATTGCCCTAAGAAGGCTTTGGAAATAAAATATAGAAATACATGGGATCTGATCAACAGACTAGAATAATTGCTTCTTTTTCTTGGAGAAATGGACACTGGTAAAGTCATTTACCAGACGATTTGTTTAATATCATTTTTCCATATAGGTGCAAATAGAAACATCATTGCTTATAATTCCTTTTGGTCTCATTTGATGAGACTGGAATTTCCCAGAGGTTTTATAACGGGATCCAGTAACAGATGGCATATCCAGCAGTTGGTAGGACTGAGGGCAGTGGCTACCATTTGAGATAATTTAAGAATGGCACTAGAATAAGTATGTTCTGACCTAACAATTGCATAAGGAGGAAAAAAAAGAAAGAAACATCATGTGTGGGTGACAACCAAGGGTCTACAGAAAATGAGAAGAAGAATGATTGTTAGCAGACAGATAAAAACAAAACAAGAATCAGATATTGGTCTGTTAAGTTGTGCCCCCAATCACTTAATATAAAAGTTGGGATACCCCAAGTTGAACACAAAATCAAGTAGCTTTTTAGTAGTCATAAGGGCTGTAGCTCTTCAGCAAGGAAAAGTTTTAGCCCACCCTGAAAATAGATGTACAATAACTAAAACATATTCAGATCTAATACAGGTTGGAGGCTGGATAAAATCCATCTGAATATGTTCAAAGTACCATTGAGGTTTTGAGTCCTGGCCATGTCCCACCTTTACAGTTTTTCCAGGATTAAGCTGTTGACAAGTGACACATAACTTAAACATAAGCTTGGCTGTCTTTTGAAAGTTTCCTCGCCAATGTTGATTCAAAATAACAATAAATTTATCCATTCTCTGATGAAGAGTTTCATGGAGAAATTTAGTTGTTATCTGTTTGAAAGGACCTGGTATCACCAAGTAGCCATTTTCAGAATGCCAGAGATTGTCTGAGTGAAGGATACAACCAGACTCTTTCTATTCTTCCTTCTCAAAATCAGGGGCTAAACACTGATATTTTTAATGGCCTCTTTGAATCCATCTAGAAACTTATCCTTTGAGGGTTTATATAGGATCATAAGCTTAGTTAAAGCAGCTTATTTAGCAGAATGATCTATGAGAGCATATCCTTTAGCTTCATTACTAGCTCTCTTAATATGGGCATCAATCTTTATAATAACCATCTCTATAGGAAGTAGGAGTACATCTAAAAGTTTCTTAACTTGTTGTCCAATTTTAGGAGGATCCCAGCAGAAATGAGAACTCACTTTGTTATGAAAGCATTCCAATGTCTTGTAGTACTCAAAAAGCATATCTGCTATCTTTGTGTATGTTTACTCTTCGATCTTTAGCTAGTTGAAAAGCTCCAATAATTACAGTAAGTTCTACCATCTAGGATGATTTAATTCAGGTAGAGGACTATATTCTAAAGAACTATCTTCTTAAATTATTGATAGCATATCCTGCTTAATAAACTCCAGTTTTAATGTTGAGGTATGATCGATCAACTCATAATATCAGTTTTCTCAACGGGCTCTCTAATACATTGAAGTGAAGCACAGAAAGTTTGCTAACTGAAGTAAGACAATCATTATGTTGCCCTTCTTTTAAGAGGGCCAGGAGAGTGGCAGGATTCAGGGTACTGCCGGAGTGAATGGCAATGTGAGAGGGAGAGAGTAACAGAATCTCATTAGAGGTTAATCACTTGGCTGAAAAGGGTTGCATGTTCTCAGTCTGTAGTAGTGTCTGTGCTGCATGAGGAACCATAGGGTTAAGCAGAGAGCCTAGAACTAGTTTAGCAGAAGCATCAAGTTTTTCTGTGGCACATAATGCCTTAAGTCAAAGGGGATAAACCTTTACAACTAGGTTAAGGGTAAGGCTATAGTAAGCAATGGGTTTTTGATGGTTCCCATTAAACTGAGTTAAAACCCTATGGGCTTGTCCAGATTGCTCATGCACAATTAGATAAAACGGCTTTTTGTAGTTAGGGGTGCCTAAGGAAGAAGGCTGTTGAAGAGCCGTCTTTAGGTCTGTTCACATTTGCGTTCCCAGCTCACAGGGTCTCTTACTGAAGACTTAGTCAATTCATAAAGAAGTGTTACAGTCACAGAAAAATTTGGCATCCATTGTCTGCAGTATATTCAGTTAAACCTAGGAATTCTCTCAGTCGTATCTTGAAATAGGAGAGGTCTAGGATAAATTTTTATAGTGTTTAATTTATCAGGAGAGAATGTTTTCCCTCCTTAGATAAGTCATGTCCTAAATAATGGACTGTGTTGTGGAGCATTTGTAATTTATCTTTTGAAACATCATGTCCTTTTTCTGCTGAGGCTGAGTAAATAATTGGAATTCTTCTTATAAGCTTCCTTGTTCTCTGAACAAAGCGGGAGACCATGTACATATTATATCAGAACTGAATGACAAGGAAAACTTAGATCTTATAAATCTTGATTAAAGCCCTGGGAAAAACTAGAGGAAGCTTCAGTGTACCCCTGAGGCATGACTGCCAGGTATATTACTGTCCTTCCCAGGTGAAGGTAGAGAGGTATTGACTCTTTTGGTCTAGGGTCACGCTGAAAAAGGCAAGCAAAGATCCACTATGGTGAAGCAAGAGGCTTTAGGAAGAATAGATGACAGGATGGTATTTGAGTTAGGTACTACAGAGAAACAAAAGATAACAATGTTATTGATGGTCCTGAAGTCTTAAATTGGTATCTTCATCCATTTGATTTCTTTACTGGCAGGAGGAGTGGTTTACAAAGGCTACTGCAGAGTATGAGAAGATCTTTGGATATAGGACTTTCTCTTTCTTTTTTTTAAGATTGGCACCTGAGCTAACAACTGTTGCCAATCCTCCTCCCCTCCTAAGTTGTTTTTCTCATGTCTTATTCCATCTTGTGTCGTGAGTTTGTGGTTGAAATGACAGGATTAACTTTGCTTTTGGTGTTTTCCTTCCCTCTAGTTTAATGCTAAAGTTGAATATTCGCTATCTTTTTCTGATTCTGTCTACCAATTTATCTCTTTACTCTGTCTTTTGTGACCCCTATCTCCCTTTTTTTCTCCCTTTCTCCCTTCTTGAGGGAGGGTCTTGTGGCTACGAAGTCCCTTAGCTTCTGTGTGTCTGGGAAAGTTTTAATTTTTCCTTCATATCTGAAGGATATTTTTGCTGGATAGAGTACTCTTGGCTGAAGATTTTTGTCCTTTGAAGATTTGAATATGTCGTTCCATTCTCTCCTAGATTACAAGGTTTCTGCTGAGAAATCTGCTGAAAACCTGATAGGGGTTCCTTTATAGGTTATTTTCTTCTGCCTTGCCACCGTTAGTATTCTTTCTTTGTCATTCATTCTTGCCAGTTTTACTACTATACACCTTGCAGTAGGTCTCTTTACATTGACAAATCTGGGAGATCTGGAAGCTTCCTTCACACATATTTCCCTCTCATTCCCTAGATTTTGGGAGTTCTCTGCTATTATTTCTTTGAACACGCTTTCTGCTCCATTCTCCTTCTCTTCTCCTTCTTGAATACCTATAATTCTCATGTTGCATTTCCTCATTGAGTTGGATATTTCTTGGAGACTTTCTTCATTTGTTTTTAGTCTTAGTTCTCTCTCCTCCTCTGTCTGGAGCATTTCAACATGTCTATCTTTGACTATGCTGATACACTTCTTTATGATGTCCACTCGAGTGTTCAGGGAATTCATATTTTGTTTTATCTCTTCCATTGTGTCTTTCATCTCTAATATTTCTGAATGATTCCTCTTTATAGTTTCAATCTCTTTTTTGAAGTAGCTCCTAAACTCATTGAATTGTTTCTCTACATTCTCTTTTACCTCGTTGAGTTTTTTGATGATAGCTATTTTGAATTGATTGTCATTTAGGTTACATATTTCTGTGTCCTCAAGACTGAATTCTAGGTGCTTGTTGTTTTCTCTCTGTCTGGAGATTTGATGTAGCATCTGATGTTGCTAGGTCAGGTCTTACGCATTCTGATATTATTTGTTTGCACTTATGCTTATCATCACTGGGTGAGGGTCAAGATCTGCATATTGTAAGCCCTCCACCTTCAGCCAATATCCCAGGCAGTGGACCTGTGTGGGATGGGTGGGGGAAGGGGTGCTTTCTCATGCATGCACTCCAGGCTTTCTCAATCAGCCCTCACTATCTGGTCTCCTGGGATATTGGCTCAATGAGGTCACCCCCTGCATAAGCTTTTGCCCCATTAGAGGGCTTCCCTGTAGGTTGCAAGGGCCCTAGGGAGTCCTTGATGATCCCGCAAATAAGCGACCCCTCCCCCATCCCTTCCTTCAGGGAACCTCCCACGGTCTTGATCGCAATATTTAGGGGAGGGAGAAAAGTTCTCTCTTACCCCGTTTCAGCTCCTCTGAGGGGGACTCCAGCCTCTCTGGCCTCCATCATGTGGCCATGTGTCTCTCCAACGTTTTGGTGTTGTTAGGATGTCCTCTGTTGGAGTATGTTTGCCCCTTTTTGTTGTATGTTGGAGAAGAGAGAGTCCTAGGCAAGTTCACTCCTCCATGTTGCTGACGTCACCCTCTTTCTTTCTTAAGGAACCTTTCAAGTGAATAATTTCGTTAAAGTCAAATGTTCTCCAGAGTGCCCACTGAAGTCCTAAATAATACTTTGGGAAATTATGTCATTTGAAAAGATAGGTGCCAGAGTTAGAACTACAATGAGAGTAAATATAAGAAGCAGGAGTTTACCTGTAAAAGGATAAAATTTATATTCAGATGAGCCCATGAGAGTTGACAAGGGTGGGTAGTAATGAAATACTTGTGCATCTCATATGTCAGATCCCCAGATTGATGGTTGGCCAACTCCAAATGCAGACACAACATTCTGCATCCACCAGCAGGTGAAATACACAAAAGAATGCTCTCTCTGAATAAAAAAAAAGAAAAGCAAAAAACTCTCAGGACAAAAACTTGAGATAGAAGGAGAACCTCATCCAGGTTTACTGGTGATCTACAGCAAAGTTTGTCCAAATGGGCGGTTCTCATATGAACAGCAAACTCACTAGTCTGTAGGCCATGAAGAACAGGCTTACAGGCATATGCCTGGGTTTTACACAATGATTCTCCTTCTTACGACAAATAATGCTTTTAGACAGCACACCACAAAACAGTAACACAAATGCAGCGGAATGGAATGAAAAGAATGCCTTGATTCTACAAAGATGCCAAACAAATGGGAACTGATAGAAAAATCTGGATGCCAGACTGAGAATAAACAACCAAGAAACTCAACACAAAGAGAGTGGAGTTTAGACTTGGTGCTTACTTACCACATCATTGTGGACTTGACAAGAAGTGAGCAGGAAGGCACAGTGGGTTCTGCACCTAGTTGAAGACTTGGGTCCATGGTGACAGTCAGTGCAAACAGTATTTTGGTGCAACCTCCAAGAAAACTGTGGAAATTAATGAAGATCAGTCACATGAAAATAAGCAAATACTATTTATTCAGAGTTTCCTATAGCCAGAGAGTCACGACCAGAATTTGGTGAAAACTCAAATGTAGGTAAAACAGTGGGAAAGTTCTAGATTGGAGAAAAGGGAAGGCTTCAGGTATGCCCTAATTAGAAGTGTTTGGCCTGCAGAAGCTGGAAATGGGCTAAGTAGAAGTGGGCCATCCTATATGATTGGTTAGGAGTGCATATATGGTTTTCTATGATTGGTCCTAAGCTAGAAGTGGACTAAAAATTAGAGAAGTTGGAAATTATTGACAAGGTCCCGATCTGGGGCTGATATTTAAAAGGTTGTGGTTGGACTCTTAGGACTGGTTGCTCTAGAGGTTGTGGGTCAAAGATCTATTTTTGTATTATATATATTGCCTGTTTGTATAGTCAGTCTCTCATCACTTACTGAGTTTTTTGAAGCTAAGATGTCGTTTGGTATTGGTGATGTCCACAACACTGTTTACTTCTCCAATATGGGCATGGATGATCTGAGTATTTCACCAATCTTGCTTGGTAGTCCAAGTAGTGGCTTGTCCAGGGAAAGAGCTGGACCATGAACGGTCAACTGGGGTGATGAGTCCTTCTAGGTCAATAACAGGCTGTCAGGCTTGAACTTGCAGTGCGTCTGCAGGTCCTGGGGGCAAAGACCAGCTACAAGGCAACCTAGAGTCCCAGTAAGAATGTGGGCATTCAGGTTTGAGTTCTCAGTGACTCCAAGTCAAGAAGGAGGGAGAAAAACTGGAAAACTTGTTTGGAGGCTAAGGTGAGTTTGTAGCCAGATATCGAAGGAAACTGGAAGACTTGAAAATCTGCTAAGGGTTGACAGGCTAGCAAGGTGAGAGGATCCAGCCCAGTTTGGAGGTAAATACCAAACCGGCTTTTGCACAGTGAAAGAGAAAGCTTGCTTACCAGACTAGACAAAGTTTGAGTGTCTATCAGTCACCTGCAATTTACACAGAGGTGCAAAATAGCTCCAAGACAATGAATGGAATCAGAATCTGATAACCCAGAGGGCATGCATAGTTGCCCGATGAAGCACAAAATTTCTCTCTACAGTCCCTCTGGCCCTTCTGATCAAAGACAATCTCAAACAAAGATCATTCTTGATCGCAAAATAAGGCTGGCCTCTTTAGATGTGGCCCGGTTATTTACATAGATGCAGCAAGAATGACAATTTACCATATAGGTCTTCTTGCCTTTGCTTTGCTGAGAGTTTTCACAAAGCATCTCAGATTGGATTTTTGTGAGCCTCTTGAGGATAGGAAGCCAAGCCAAGAATTCACCATCATTTGTCACCTGCGGTACCTATGGATTGGCAGGAGTTCCTCTCTTTCTGAGGTCCCCCAAATATCCGAAGATTCCTGAGCCTGCCAGGCAGTGACCTTCCTCACTCACCCATGAGGCTGGGAACACTGGAGAGCCAGATGCCAGGCCAATTTTCCCCAGGGGCATGTTGTAAGCATCGACCCCATCAAGCCAACCTGAGTTCCTCAAAAGTGTCTGCTCATATCTGCTTAAATGAGCATCATTCTCAAATATGACATTATAGGCCAGCCTTTGTTGCCGCTGTAACCAATCAATGTTTCCGATTAAGTCCTATTAACAAGGTGGATAGACTCTTACTGAATTTATGCAAATAACCATATTGCCATGAAAATAGGAATACTCGATAAGAGTTTCTGAATTTTGGAAGGGTAGAAAAGATAAATGTTTCATTTCCGTTTACGAGAGCACAGTCTACTAATTTGTCAACTTGCTTAAGAAAAAGTGGTTCCTTCTATCCAGAAAACAGAACATTAAAGCATTAGCACTATTCCAAATATAGTTCATATTTATCCAGTTCATTCCATCCTTTTTAATTAATTCTTCTTCTGCTTGATCTTGGGTCTGTAGTCTCATGAATGCATTGTGTCTTCACTTGACGGCTGGAACTTCTAACTCCATCTGCTGGTATGAACTCACAGTTATTCAAGCAATGTCATTCAGAAACCTGTACCCAAGTGTCCTAGCATAGTCTTTTTTCACCAGGCTCTAAGACAGTCCTTCTTTCTTGAAGATGGAGCACTCTGCCCTATAACTGATTGCAAGTGATTACATGGAAGCATCAGGAGTAAAATAAAACACAGGAACAGAACTATCTGTAGATGACATAAGACTAAAAATGGCTATTGTTTACTTATTATTGATATTTTTCAAAAGTGAATGATCTGAAGAGAGTCCAGTACAAGAATAATGCAATTAACAAGCGTATCTGGTGGTTTCCACGGCTTGCAAAGCAAAATAAGCTCAATGCAAAAAATTTTAGACGAAATATCTACAAACACAAAGATTTAAGCCTATTTACAAAAATAGTAGATGTTACATCTGACTTATGAAAATGGATGAGCATAATCTTTACAGAGAAAACATTTTCAGATATAACATATAAAAA
Organism: Equus przewalskii; assembly: GCF_037783145.1. Classification (NCBI taxonomy): domain Eukaryota; kingdom Metazoa; phylum Chordata; class Mammalia; order Perissodactyla; family Equidae; genus Equus; species Equus przewalskii. The sequence goes on along the minus strand of NC_091838.1, from coordinate 69,472,926 downwards.
TCCTGAGACATTAGATGCCATACATACTTAGCACAGATAAAGAATATACCAAGAATATATCAAGATTATCAAGTAAATAGATTCATTAATTTGGAGTAGGTTCTATACATCAGTAGGTTAATAAAACTCCACAGATAAGTGATGTGAATCCCCAGTAGAAAACTACTGGCCCGGAATATACTAGATTCAAATTAAAGAAATAAAATTGCAACCAAGTTAATGTTGTAAAAATAACAAATTATGACTGATAGCACTATCCTGCTTTTATGCAAAGGACTCAGAAAAACAGAAACATATGAACAAGAAACACTTTGACAATTCTATAGAACTTTCCCGTACAGAATACAATTGTTTAAATATTTATATTAATAACATTTTACCCATACAAATTTAACCTAGGGAAGTCTAAGCATTTCTTCTGATTTGACAATATTCCCCATTCAACTCATCATCAGTAACATATCAAATAAACCTAATTATTTATATTATTTCCCCTGTTACAAGGTGAAAGGACAAATCTCTCTGGTTTTCCAGGGACACTTTGGGCAATCTCAAAGACAATTTTAGGTGCTGACAAGGCTAATCAAACTTTGAGCTTGATGCAATTTTAGGACCGCAAGGCCCTTAATTCTGTTAGACTTTCCTTTGTTTAAACTTATTTCCGCTATCTCAGATGCACACTCGGCCTCATGTGCCTAACCACAGATCAACACTTCCTGCCTTGACTTTCCTGTTAGTAGGTATTTGATGAAGACTGTTATGTTTCAAAAATTCCCCTCCCACCCCCAGCTTTCACCACCCCCACCCCCTAGTTTCGTAGCCACCTATCCCAGGCGCCTCTGCATTTAAAAGCTTTGCCCACCCATCCCCTCCCTGAGACATTTCTGGCTTAGTCTTTGAGCATCTTCCCATTATGATATTCTGCTCCTCCTATTGCAATATCTCCCTTAATGAAGCCTTTCATATTAACATCCAGATTGCTTTTTCTTCTTTGACAGTAATGATGCAGTGACTCTGAGGGAGTGTTGACCACCCCTGGGACCCTGCTGTCTTTACCCAAGTGCCAATGCCTTCTTATGGAACTCTGTGTCCTTTCCTTGCTGCAGAAATTTGGATCTACAGTGGTGAGTCCTAACTCTTAACCCAGTGTTCCAAACGTTTGTCTGTTGTAGCATGGTAAAGAGTTGGCTTTATTTTTCCTTTATTTTTGTCCTTTTTCTTCTATTTCTCTGTCTTCTCCATCTGGCTTTTGTGAGTGTGTTTAAAGCCTCTGACTCTCTCCAGGGATATCATAGCTTAGGTTGAAGTCCCAAGGCTTTAGCACCAACAGGTGTTCCTTTCATTATCATGCGAAACTGTCAATCTAACTTGTCCCTCAGACTTCTTCCCTGTAGGGTATATACTTCATTATTATGGTACTAATTCCACCCAGTTTCTTTAAAAATGGCAAAATTTTACTAAAAACAATTTAGAATTTCATTGGCCTCTTCGAGGAACTTAGGATCTTTCCAAATTGGCTCATTCTGAGCGGGAGTCTTGAATCCCCTGACTCCAAGATCTCATCCAAACAATGGACACATTTCATTGTCTGGTACAAAGAGACAAAACAATGTCTCTCCCACAAAAACTTTTCAGAGACTAGTGCCTCCTTCAAAGGCCATCTTCCTTCCTAAACACCTTATAAGACCTGTCTCTTCCCAGGGACCTGTCCCTGTCACTACCCGCCAACTTCTCCTTCTTCCTTTTTTCCACCCTCGACCTTCCTTTCAGCTCCCTTGAATCCTTTGGTCTTCCCTCTTCAACACCTTTACCCCCTCCTCTCATCTAGCCACCCCAGCCAGACCTTTCCTTTCTCACTCAGGCTCCTCATCTCCCTGTAGTCACTCAAGATTTAAGGCCCCCTGACCACTGTTAGGGCTCTGGAGGAACTCAGTGACACCAAGAGCAACAGCCTGAGGCTGAAAAAGCTCATTGGAAACAGGCTGGCTGTTTTCTCCATTCAGAGGGACTTCGGAGACACCAGATGGCTGCTTGGTCTCTCCTTCGTCCCTCTCTTGAAATTTAGTCCACAGCCCCCATAGGATTACACATCGGGGCAAAGAACATCTTGAGGGTCTCTTCCACAAATACTGGTGAAGAGGCTTCAGCCCTCATATTGAGCAAGGTACTTCAATTTGCCCCGTCTGCTAGAAAGACAATCTGTAAAAATGTAAAAGTGAGGCAAGAATGAGAGTCTGCTCTTTTATATGAACCAGTGAGTTTTGAATTTTTGTGTTCTTGCCTGAACCATGGCTAAAACTTTAAAATTAAAAATTAAAGCTATAAGCTCTCTGTTTGTGTCTGTCTGTATGTGTATGTATGTATGTTTGTATGTATGTATTATGCATGTGCAATATTTTCCTACCTGCAAATGGTATTTCCACATTAAACTGTAAAATCCCTTAAAGGGCGCTGGCCCAGTGGTGTAGACATTAAGTTTCTGCACTCCACTTCTGTGGCCCAGGGTTTGCAGGTTCAGATCCCAGGCGCAGACCTAGCACCGCTTGCCAAGCCGTGCTGTAGCAGCATCCCACATAAAATAGAGAAAGACTGGCATAGATGTTAGCTCAGGGTCAATCTCCCTCACACATACACACACAAAAATCCCTTAAAGGAGCTCCCTTTCATTCGGCTAAGAGATAAATAAGAGCCTTTGTAACTCCAAATATTCCTGAGATTCCCAGAAATTAAAGAAATTAAATTTTGAATATGCTCAATGTGAAAAAAATATATTCTTATAGAAATTTACCACAATATTTTTTAAAATTCAAGTGCTGATGATTTAGGTAAATCTTTGGCAAATGAGACTGATTTGATATAATTGGTTAGTAAACACAGCTATGTCTTTTGAATTATCAGCCTTGCAAGAATACATTTTTATTCTACTCAACTATGTTCTTCCTAACTTATACAGGTTTAGTGAACCTCTTTGCTTGATAATCTAGATATATTATTGCTATATTCTAACTATACGCTTGATATATTCATGGCAATTTATGTCTCAGGATTATGATGTTTCATCTGACCTTTTTTTCTCTCTAAAAATTATGCTCATCCACTTTCATAAAGTAGATGTAATATCCACTCTTCTTTGAAAATAGGATTAATTATTATGTTTAAGCATATATTCTCTAAAACTTTTTGAATAGATTTTGTCACATAAAATTTCCTTTTCAAATGTATTACTTTTACAGTGCGCTTTCAACAAATCTTTCACGCTTGAAAATTATCAAAAATACATTAATCATGGCCATTTTAAGTCTTTTCTCATCTACAGATAGCTTTGTGTTTTCCTCTGAGGCTTCCCAAAGAGCACTTGCAGATCAGCTACGGGCCAAGTGCCTTGTCTTCAACGAAAGGACTTCCTTGGAGACGCGGAGAAAAGGACGATGCCAGGTACTCTTGGGCTGAGCCTTCTGAGGGCATTACTTAAATCACTTTGGGACCATACCAGTGAACTAAGTCAGAATTTCCAAAACTCTAGTCAAGAGGGAGATGGATTACTGAAACTGCTAATCCAAGATAGAGTGAAACAGGTTTAGTTACATAGGACTGAATGAACTGGGGAGGGATAATTATGGGCCTTTTTTGGAATAGTGCAAATGCTTTAATGTTCTGTTTTCTGGATAGAAGGAACCACTTTTTCTTAAGCAAGTTGACAAATTAGTAGACTGTGCTCTCGTAAACGGAAATGAAACATTTATCTTTTCTACCCTTCCAAAATTCAGAAACTCTTATCGAGAATTCCTATTTTCCTGGCAATATGGTTATTTGCATAAATTCAGTAAGAGTCTGTCCACCTTGTTAATAGGACTTAATCGGAAACATTGATTGGTTACAGCGGCAACAAAGGCTGGCCTATAATGTCATATTTGAGAATGATGCTCATTTAAGCAGATATGAGCAGACACTTTTGAGGAACTCAGGTTGGCTTGATGGGGTCGATGCTTACAACATGCCCCTGGGGAAAATTGGCCTGGCATCTGGCTCTCCAGTGTTCCCAGCCTCATGGGTGAGTGAGGAAGGTCACTGCCTGGCAGGCTCAGGAATCTTCGGATATTTGGGGGACCTCAGAAAGAGAGGAACTCCTGCCAATCCATAGGTACCGCAGGTGACAAATGATGGTGAATTCTTGGCTTGGCTTCCTATCCTCAAGAGGCTCACAAAAATCCAATCTGAGATGCTTTGTGAAAACTCTCAGCAAAGCAAAGGCAAGAAGACCTATATGGTAAATTGTCATTCTTGCTGCATCTATGTAAATAACCGGGCCACATCTAAAGAGGCCAGCCTTATTTTGCCATCAAGAATGATCTTTGTTTGAGATTGTCTTTGATCAGAAGGGCCAGAGGGACTGTAGAGAGAAATTTTGTGCTTCATCGGGCAACTATGCATGCCCTCTGGGTTATCAGATTCTGATTCCATTCATTGTCTTGGAGCTATTTTGCACCTCTGTGTAAATTGCAGGTGACTGATAGACACGCAAACTTTGTCTAGTCTGGTAAGCAAGCTTTCTCTTTCACTGTGCAAAAGCCGGTTTGGTATTTACCTCCAAACTGGGCTGGATCCTCTCACCTTGCTAGCCTGTCAACCCTTAGCAGATTTTCAAGTCTTCCAGTTTCCTTCGATATCTGGCTACAAACTCACCTTAGCCTCCAAACAAGTTTTCCAGTTTTTCTCCCTCCTTCTTGACTTGGAGTCACTGAGAACTCAAACCTGAATGCCCACATTCTTACTGGGACTCTAGGTTGCCTTGTAGCTGGTCTTTGCCCCCAGGACCTGCAGACGCACTGCAAGCTCAAGCCTGACAGCCTGTTATTAACCTAGAAGGACCCATCACTACAGCGACCAGGCATAGACTCAATTTCTCCCTGGACAAACTGCCGTCTGGGAGACTAAAAAAGCCTGGTGAAAGGCTCAGATCAGGCATGTCCTCAGAAGACAAGTAACCAGACTCTGGGCAACATAATTAAGAGCATGACACTATTCAAAAAGCAGTGCTGTAGAATCAGTTTCAACCACTGCCCTCTCGAAATTCACTGGACTGGATACCCTTAGGATTTAATTTCTGGCTCTTTACTTTAATGCATCCATTTTTACTAACATTTCTCTTTTTCATTTTAGGTATTCCACTTTTAAGATGCCTGCTCTGAAGAACTAAAACAATTGATCTTTGCCAGCACTCCAAATAGATAATTCATCTCGCCCTTTATGGGCATCACTGAGAAAATGCTGACCCTGAGGACCATTTCACTCAGCCATCCCCTGTTTGAGATAGTCGTTATCCCTGTGTTGTCAAGGACAGTGTCTCTGAACCTGCCTTGACCAAAAAGAGAGACTGACAAGGCTGATGAAACTCTGTGCTTAAGACAGCTTTAAGCTGCTTTGCTAAGGACCACTAGGCCCTCAATTCTCTGTAACTTCCTGCATTTTAACTTGTTTGCTTCATCTCAGACCCAGAATCCCAACCCCATATGAGAAACCACAAACCAACTTTCCTCCCTCAATTTTTCTATTAGGATAATATTTGATGTAGTTCATTAAGTTTCAGGGACCCTCCCACACAGAAGCTCTTAGCCTTGTATCCCCCTCCCACCTTCCAGAGGCACCTCTCCCTGGGCCTCTGCAGCTAGAAGCTGTGCTTGCCCAAACCTTGCCTGAAACTTTTCTAGCCCAGGCTTTGAGAATCTTCCTACTGCAATAATCTCCCTTAGTAATACCTTTCCCTACTTAAGTCCAGATTTACTTTTTTTCATTGACAATGCAAAAGATATCATTTAGGATAAGATTTTTAAAAGGTAAAACCTAAAATGTTCTCAGGAAGTTTGAACACTTGAATAAATAGGATCAAGGGTCACTGAGAAACAATATTTGGTTATCTATTTAACCAGAATATCAAGAAAAATTTTTAAAACTAGATATAGAGCTAAGGTGATTATAACAAACTTCAGCTCTTTTGAGTGAAAAGACTATTCTCTTAAATATTCCAGGATATGATAAAGTCAACCCCTAGCATGATAAATTATTCTGATAAGACCCTGAATACTTGTCTTTAAGGCAGGTTACTCAGAAGGTAAAGAAAAAATGTTTTATAAGCTCTTATTGAGAGCAGATCAATAATCTAAGAAAAATTTGTCAATTTAATCGAGAAAAAATCAAATTGTAGTTTTGAAAGAGTATATTTGAGGCTAAAGCTCTTTTTAAAAATCTTATAAATAATCTCATTAAACCTAAGCCAGCTTTGACTATAAGCAACAAAATTCCCTTTCTATGACTCATCTACAACTTTCTCTATCCAGGCAGGTCTTGTCATACATTTTCCTCATTCTCCCTCTGGAACCAATCATTTTACTCTAGAACAAATCTACTCCCATCTTCCTTAAGACAATACATCCTGCACACTTGCATGCAAAGTTTTTCCTCTCTGCCACTCTCGCTCCCATTAGAGTCTCATTGACATATATTGATTGTAGTTTTTAACTACAGTAACTTCCATTGCATAAAGAAAACTAGGAGATAGTATAAAAAAAGAGCTATTCACTGGACACGTTAAAATGGTGAGACAGATGTGTGTAGAACCTCTCCAGGAGGTGAGAGAGACTTCCGTAGAGAGCTGAGCTCAACTCCCCAAACAGCAAAGACAGCTGGAGATTTCTAGCCAAGGAGGAGAGTGAGGGAGTCAGTAGATGGAAAATCACTAAAAGAAACTTGATTCGATATCAAGGGTAGGGGGTTTCTTGCCAAATTAGCATAACAGGATTCTTAATAAAAACAGGCCAAGGAGTTAGGTATTCACGGCAGAGGATGAGGAATGAATTAGATCTCAAGAGTGGGGGGATTCTCAGTTAACTAGCTTAGCAGAATTCTTTGCTAAAACTGGACTCAGGGGCTGGCCCGGTGGCGCAGTGGTTAAGTGCGCACGTTCCGCTTCAGCGGCCCGGGGTTCAGCGGTTCGGATCCTGGGTGCGGACATGGCACTGCTTGTCAAGCCATGCTGTGGCAGGTGTCCCACATATAAAGTAGAGGAAGATGGGCATGGATGTTAGCTCAGGGCCATTCTTCCTCAGCAAAAAGAGGAGGATTGGCAGCAGATGTTAGTTCAGGGCTAATCTTCCTCAAAAAAAAAAAAAAAAAACAACCAAAAAACTGCACTCAGCAGGCCAAGGCTTAGGTCTAGACTAGAACAGGGCTCACAGAAGCCTGACTAAAATTTGGTCAAGGAGGAAGTCTCTGTCAGTAGATAATTGTAAACTGTCTTTCATATACCAATAGTTTTCAGCAAGCAAGCGGAGCTAATAAAAACACATCTCATAACTTTTTATAGCCATAAACATCCCTTACACTATAACTTCTCAGGATGGCAAAAATGAACGTCCCCATTAACAGAAGCAAACATATAGCCTCTCTGTACTATATAAAAATAAGAGGAAAAAGTGTATAAAATGAAATTATATTTAGTCATTAACACTTCAGTATTTTATTCTTTTTAGATATGATCTAGGTATCTAGTGAATATTCATTAATTAACTCAATTTAGCATCAGTACAAGGTTTTAAGTTACCAAAAGATTTTGGACACTGTCTTTAAACTGACGTACTCTAAAACAAAATTACTTTTGAAATAAGGTATAATCAGAATCTAATTTAACTCTAAATTATTACATAAATTATAAATTTATGTAATTACTCTAAATTACTCTAAATTATAAATTAATAATTCTGCACATTACGTAAATCTGTAAATTATTATTCTGAGTTGCAGAATAATAATTTAACTTAATAAAATACAAATTTATATTTCTCATAATCTTAAAACTATAATAACTGACATGATAGCTTGTTAAATCAGTACACCTTTATAAGTTGAGGAAAAATATGCCCAAATAGAATAAATATGTATGTTTTTAATATACTTAATGCTGATAACTCAGAAAATATAGCCGTTTTTACGATATCAATGATATTAAATTAGTCTCATTTGTCAAAATTTGCCCAAATTATGTAAATTTGAATTCTTAGAACAGTTGAGTTAGTACCTTTAAGATTATGTGTTTAGCGCATTGAAAGTATTAAAAATTTAATTTTTTCTAAATCTGGGAATATTCCGTTTGCATAAGAGTTTTCTTAGCTCTAAGTCAATCAGAATAGAGCTCTTTCCAAAATTTTTATAGTCTAATTTAGTAATACCATTTGGAGGTAGGAAAATATGACATATCCACAGATACATTAACATACAGCCAGCCAAAGAGAACTTATAGCCTCAATTCTGAAATTCCAACTCATAGGTTGGGCGAAAAAATAGAAATATGAAACTCACTTTTTATCTAAAAGTGCTCTTATCTTCCCAGTGGGTACAAATTCTTAATTGCTTTGAGTTAAAAATAGGGAAAAATTTTATTTAAAAAAGCCAGAAGAGTAATAAACTCCGTTTTCTGTCACCTTTCACCCTACAGAAACGAGATACCTATAAAACCTTTAATTCATTACCAAAAATTACCAAATGGTTAGATGATAAAGCAAAACAAAACAAAACAAAACAAAACAAAAAACAAAATTCCAGCACCAGAAATCAACCGAGTACTCAAAAGAATCAAAATCAAATTCTCACCATGCTGCCAACAGGCAAAAGTCTGGAACGTAGGACCAGGATCAGGACTCACCTTTGATCCCCTGTGTGGCCAGTCAGGCACAGAGCACAAAAGGCTCCAAGTGCCTTATTACCTGGGTGGAGTAGACAGGAATCTGAAGGCATGGTCCTATCCCAAATCATGGCACCAAACTGTCAAAGACAAAAAGCAGACAAATTAGAAGATTAACATCGAGACTATTGCAATAGGGAGCTCCTCCCAAACTGAAGCTCTGCAGGAGTGTCTCAGCTTATATAGGGAGAGATAAAAGAGATGCAAATTGGTGTTTTACGTGTGATGATTACATCACAAGCAGCTGTTAACCTCTGAACAGGAAGTGGTTTTTCTTCTATAAGTAGCTACCTTCCGCTAGCAAAGCTTGTAATCTCAGATAATCAACCATGAGACAAAGACAGCAAGCTGAAATGTCTATGTGGGTTTTTTTTGGTTTTTTGGGGCTTTTTTTTAGGTTTTTTTTTTGTTCTTGCTTGAGGAAGATTGGCCCTGAGCTATCATCTGTTGCTGATCTTCCTCTTTTTACTTGAGGAAGATTGTCCCTGATCTAACAATTGTGCAAATCTTCCTCTACTTTGTATGTGGGATGCCACCACAGCATGGCTTGATGAGCAGTGTGTAGGTCCATGCTGGGGATCTGACTTGGAAACCCCAGGCTGCCAAAGCAGAGCTTGTGAACTTAATCACTATGCCACCAGGCGGACCCCTGAAGTGTCTACGTTTTGCCTTGTCAGCAGATTCAGGCAGAAGGGGAAGCTTGCTTGGTCTTGTCACACGTGCACAAAGGCCTTGTGGGAAAATTTCAAGCAGAAGTAACCACAAAAACTATGAGCTCTCTAGTCATTCCTGAAGCTAGGCTATGTTGTGCCTCCTTGCTCAGCCCAGCTGGCTTTTCTGCATAATGCACTTGCTTTTTTGTTTCTCATTTATTTATTTTTTTGAATTATTTTATTGAGATCATATTGGTTTATAACATTGAGTAATCTCAGATGTACATAATTATGTATCAGTTTCTAGATAGACTGCATAGTGCTCACCACTAATAGTCTAGTTTTTTAAATGATAAGTAAAACTACAACACATTTTACATTTTTTAAATTAATAAAATCCAGAAGAAAACAGCATATTTATTACAAAATATCTATTGATTAGCTGCTTAGCTTACTTATCTACTATTTTCCTTAAACTTTATGACTACTGGCCCTTTGATCACCTCTACATATGACAACAATTTTGTGGTATCATTTTTTTTATTCTATTGAGATCATATTAGCTTAAAACATTGTATAACTTCAGGTGTACAATATTATATGTCAGTTTCTGTATAGACTGCATCATGCTCACCACCAATAGTTGGGTTTTTATCCATCACCATACATATGTGCCTCTTTACCCCTTTCACCCAACCCTCATCCTCTTCCCCTCTGATAACCACTGATCTGTTCACCTTATCCATATGATTATTCATCTTCCACATATGAATGAAATCATACCATGTTTATCTTTCTCTGTCAGGCTTATTTCGATTAACATAATACCCTCAAGGTCCAACCGTGTTGTTGCAAATGGGACTATTTTGTCTTTTTTTATGACTGAGTAGTATTCCATTGATATATACACCACAATTTCTTTATCCATTCATCCATTGATGGGAACTTGTTTTGCTTCCGTTTATTGGCTCTTGTGAATAATGCTGCAATGAATATGAGGGTGCATAAATATATTTGTATTATTGATTTCGTGTTCTTTGAATAGACATCCAGTAATGGGATAGTTGGATGGTATGGTATTTCTACTTTTAATTTTTTGAGAACTCTCCATACTGTTTTCCATAGTGGCTGCACCAGTTTGCATTCCCACCAGCAGTATATGAGGGTTCCCTTTTCGCCACATCTTCTCTAACATTTGCTATTTTTTCTGTTGTTAATTATAGCCATTCTGACAGGTGTAAGGTGATATCTCATTGTAGTTTTGATTTGCATTTCCTTAATAATTAATGATGTTGAATATCTTTTCATGTGCCTATTGGCCATCCGTATATCATCTTTAGAAAAATATTTTCATACCTCTGCCCATTTTTTGATCAGGTTGTTTGCTGTTGACTTATATGAGTTCTTTATATATTTTGGAAATTAATCCCTTGTCAGATATATGATTTGTAAAATATTTTCTCCCAGTTGATGAGTTGTCTTTTGGGGTTTTTTTTTTGCTTTTTTTTCCCCAATATAAATGCATTTATGTGTGCAGACTTGCATAGAAATGTTTGTAGACACATTATTCAAAATGGCCCAAATCTGGAAACAACCCAGTTGTCCATCAGTACTGAAACGGCAGAAAAGTTTGGTAGATTCATACAATTGCAAGTAAATGTAAATGAACAATGTATGGTGACTCGCAACAACTTGGATGAACTTAACACCATAATGGTGAGTGAAAGCACACAAAGTGTTTAATAAAATGTACACAAAGTTCAAAATCAGCAGAATGAAAGTATAGCATTTGGGGATGGTACTTATGTAAACAAACTATGACTTAAAGCAAGAAAGCGATTACCACAAAAATTGCTTACTGGTCCCCTTTGGTTGACGAAGGGGATTATGGTTGGAAAAATGTGTACAGGGGCTTCTGAGTCGCTAGAAACTTTTTTTTATTATTATTAATATTATGACAGTTCACTACCTTGGGAAATTTCAGTTGTACATTATTGTTAGTCATGTTGTAGGTACACCATTTCACCCTTTGCGCCCTCCCCCCACCCCCCTTTCCCCTGGTAACCACCGATCAGTTCTCTTTGTCTCTATGTTAACTACCACCTATGAGTGGAGTCATACAGAGTTCGTCTTTCTCTGTCTGGCTTATTTCACTCAACATAGTACCCTCAAGGTCCATCCATGTTGTTGTGAATAGGATGATTTTGTCCTTTTTTATGGCTGAGTAGTATTCCATTGTATATATATATACCATATGTTCTTTATCCAATCATCAGTTGCTGGGCACTTAGGTTGGTTCCATGTCTTGGCTATTGTGAGTAATGCTGCGATGAACATAGGGGTGCATGGGACTTTTGGAATTGCTGATTTCAGGTTCTTAGGATAGATACCCAGTAGTGGGATGGCTGGGTCGTAAGGTATTTCTATTTTTAACTTTTTGAGAAATCTCCATACTGTTTTCCATAGTGGCTGCACCAGTTTGCATTCCCACCAACAGTGTATGAGGGTTCCTTTTTCTCCACAACCTCTCCAACATTTGTCACTCTTGGTTTTGGATATTTTTGTCATTCTAACAGGTGTAAGGTGATATCTTAGTGTAGTTTTGATTTGCATTTCCCTGATGATTAATGATGAGCATCTTTTCATGTGTCTATTGGCCATCCGTATATCTTCTTTGGAGAAATATCTGTTCATGTCCCCTGCCCATTTTGTAATTGGGTTGTTTGATGTTTTATTGTTGAGGCGTGTTAGTTCTTTGTATATTATGGAGATTAACCCTTTGTCGGATAAATAACTTGTGAATATTTTTTCCCAATTGGTGGGCTGTTTTTTTGTTTCAATCATGTTTTCCCTTGCCTTGAAGAAGCTCTTTAGTCTGATGAAGTCCCATTTGTTTATTCTTTCTATTGTTTCCCTCGTCTGAGGGGTTATGGTGTCCAAAAAGATTCTTTTGAAACTGATGTCAAAGAGTGTACTGCCTATGTTCTCTTCTAGAAGACTTATTGTTTCAGGCCTAATCTTTAGGTCTGTGATCCATTTTGAGTTTATTTTTGTGAATGGTGAAAAAGAATGGTCACTTTCCATTCTTTTATGTGTGGCTGTCCAGTTTTCCCAGCACCATTTGTTGAAGAGACTTTCTTTTCTCCATTGTATGCCCTCAGTTCCTTCGTCGAAGCTTAGCTGTCCATAGATGTGTGGTTTTATGTCTGGGCTTTCAATTCTGTTCCATTGATCTGTGTACCCGTTTTTGTACCAGTACCATGCTGTTTTGATTACTGTAGCTTTGTAGTAGGCTTTGAAGTCAGGGATTGTGATGCCTCCGGCTTTGTTCTTCTTTCTCAGGATTGCTTCAGCAATTTGGGGTCTTTTGTTGCCCCATATGAATTTTAGGATTCTTTGTTGAATTTCTGTAAAGAATGTCATTGGGATTCTGATTGGGATAGCGTTGAATCTGTAGATTGCTTTAGGTAGTATGGACATTTTAATTATGTTTATTCTTCCAGTCCATGTGCATGGAATGTCTTTCCATCTCTTTACGTCATCATCGATTTCTTTCAAGAAACTCTTGTAGTTTTTGTTGTATAGATCTTTCACTTCCTTGGTTAAATTTTCTCCCAAGGTATTTTATTCTTTTTGTTGTGTTCGTGAATAGGATTGAGTTCTTGAGTTCTTTTTCTGTTAGTTCATTGTTAGCATATAGAAATGCTACTGATTTATGTATGTTGATTTTATACCCTGCAACTTTGCTGTAGCTGTTGATTGTTTCTAATAGTTTTCCTGTGGATTCTTTGGGGTTTTCTATATATAAGATCATGTCGTCTGCAAACAGCAAGAGTTTTACTTCTTCATTGCCTATTTGGATTCCTTTTATTTCTTATTCCTGCTGAATTACTCTGGCCACTACCTCCAGTACTATGTTGAAGAAGAGTGGTGAAAGTGGGCATCCTTGTCTTGTTCCTGTTCTGAGAGGGATGGGTTTCAGTTTTTGTCCATTGAGTATGATGTTGGCTTTGGGTTTGTCATATATGGCCTTTATTATGTTGAGGTACTTTCCTTCTATACCTATTTTATTGAGGGTTTTTATCATAAATGGATGTTGGATCTTGTCAAATGCTTTCTCTGCATCTATTGAGATGATCATGTGGTTTTTGTTTTTCATTTTGTTAATGTAGTGAATCACGTTGATTGATTTGCAGATGTTGAACCATCCTTGTGTCCCTGGTATAAATCCCACTTGATCATGGTGTATAATCTTTTTGATGTATTGCTGTACTCGGTTTGCCAAAATTTTGTTGAGGATTTTTGCATCTATGTTCATCAGTGATATTGGCCTGTAGTTTTCCTTCTTTGTGTTGTCCTTGTCAGGTTTGGGGATCAGGGGGATGTTGGCTTCATAGCATGTGTTAGGGAGTACTCCATCTTCCTCAATTTTCTGGAGTAGTTTGAGAAGGATAGGTATTAAATCTTCTTTGAATGTTTGGTAGAATTCTCCAGAGAAGCTATCTGATCCTGAACTCTTATTTTTGGGGAGGTTTTTGACTACTGTTTCTATTTCTTTACCTGTGATTGGTCTATTCAGATTCTCTGTTTCTTCCTGATTCAGTTTGGGGAGGTTGTAAGAGTCTAGGAATTTATCCATTTCTTCTAGGTTGTTCAATTTGTTGGCATATAGTTTTTCATAGTATTCTGTTATGATCCTTTGTATTTCTTCAGTATCTGTTGTGATTTCTCCTCTTTTATTTCTAATTTTATTTATTTGAGACTTCTCTCTTTTTTTTTTGGTGAGTCTGGCTAAGGGGTTATCAATTTTGTTAATTTTTTCGAAGAACCAACTCTTTGTTTCATTGATCCTTTCTACTATCTTTTTTGTTTCAATATTGTTTATTTCTGCTCTAATTCTTATTATTTCCCTCCTTCTACTGACTTTGGGCTTTGTTTGTTCTTCTTTTTCTAATTATGTTAGGTGTCATTTGAGGTTGTTTATGTAAGATTTTTCTTGCTTATTGAGGTAAGCCTGTATTGCAATGAATTTCCCTCTTAGGACTGCTTTTGCTGCATCCCAAATAAGTTGGTATGACGTGTTTTCATTTTCATTTGTCTCCAGATTATATTTGATTTCTTCTTTAACTTCTTCAGTAATCCATTGCTTGCTCAGTAGCATGTTGTTTAGTCTCCACATTTTTGCCCCATTCCCAGCTTGTTTGTTGAGGTGGGCCTGTTTTGCTATGAATTTCCCTCTTAGAACTGCTTTTGCTCACCCTGTAAGAGTTAGTATGTTGTATTTTCATTTTCATTTGTTTGTATGCATTTTTAAATTTCTCCTTTGATTTCTTCATTGATCCAATGGTTGTTCCGTAGCATGTTGTTTAGGTTCCATATATTTGTGCCTTTCACAGCTTTTTGCTTGTAGTTGATTTCTAGTTTCATAGCATTGTGATCAGAAAAGTTGTTTGGTATGATTTCAATCTTCTTACATTTATTTAGGAGTGCCTTATCTCCAAGCATATAATCTATCTTTGAGAATGTTACATGTGCACTTGAGACGAATGTGTATTCTGCTGGTTTTGGATGGAATGTTCTATATGTATCTATTAAGTCCATCTGGTCTAGGGTTTCATTTAAGGCCACTTTTTACTTGTTGGATTTCTGTCTGGATTCTCTATTCATTGATGTAAGTGGATAGTGGGTGATGCTCTATCCATTGACATTGAGGTCCCCTACTATTATTGCACTGCTGTGAATTTCTCCCTTTAGCTCTGTTAATAGTTGCTGTATATACTTTCATGCTCCTGTGTTAGGTGCATATATATTTATAAGTGTTATATTCTCTTGGTGGAATGTCCCTTTTATCATTATATACTGGCCTCTTTGTCCCTCATTGTCTTTTTTATCTTGATGTCTGCTTTGTCAGATATAAGTATGGCATCACCTGCTTTCTTTTCCTTGCTGTTTGCTTAGAGTATTGTCTTCCATCCCTTCGCTTTTAGCCTATGTTTGTCTTTAGAGCTGGAGTATGTTTCCTAGAGGCAGCATATTGTTGGGTCTTGTCTTTTAATCCATCAATCCATTGTCTTTTGATTGAAGAATTCAATCCATTTACATTTAGAGTGATTATTGATATATGAAGAATTAATACTGCCATTATATCTCTTGTTTTCCAGTTGTTCTATATTTCTGTTGTTCCTTTTTCCTTGTATTTCTGACTGCTATTTCAGTTTGGTGGCTTTCTCTAGTGGTTTTCTCTTTATTTATGATTTGTGGTTCTGCTCTGATTTTTTGTTTAGTGGTTACCATGAGGTTTGTATAAAAGATCTCATAGATGAGATAGTCCATTTTCTGATAGCCTCTTATCTCCATTATCCTAAGTAGATTCCATCCTTCTCCTCTTCCTCTTCCGAGTTATTGTTGTCACAAATTATTCTTTTTTTGTCTTGCAAGTTTGTGACTAAACTGAAGAGTTTATAGTTATTTTCATGTTTTCCTTCCCTTTATCTCTTATGTTGTACTTAAGTGTTTGCTAACCTGTTCTGATGCAGAGCTCCAATTTTCTGATTTTGTCTGTCTATTTATCTCCTTGCTCAAAGCTTTGTAAACTTTTGCTTTTTTGTTCCAGGTAGGAGGGCTTGCCACATTATTTCTTGTAAGGGAGGTCTAGTGGTGATGGACTCCTTCTGCTTTTGCTTGTCTGGGGAAGCCTTTACTTCTCATAATATCTGAAGGATAATTTCACTGGATTGTGTATTCTTGGCTGAAAGTTTTTGTCTTTCAGTATTTTGAATGTATCATTCCATTCTTTCCTAGCCTGACAAGTTTCTGTTGAGAAGTCTACTGAAAGCCTGACGTGGGTTCCTTTCTGGTTTAATTCTTCTGCCTTGCTGCCCTTAATATTTTTTCTTTGTCATTGACTTTTGCCAGTTTTACTATGCCTTGGAGAAGGTCTTTTTGCATTGATGTAATTAGGAGTTCTATTGGCTTCATGTACTTGTAAGTCCAGTTTCTTCTCCCAGTTTGGGAAGTTCTCAGTTATTATTTCTTTGAACAAGCTCTCTGCTTCTTTCTCCCTCTTTTCTCCCTGTGGAATACCTATAATCCTTATGTTTCTTTTCCTAATTGATTCAGATATTTCATGAAGAATTTCTTCATTTTTAAAAAATCTTAGTTCTCTCTCCTCCTCCACCTGAAGCATTTCTATATTTCTATCTTCGATTCACTAATTCTGTCCTCCATAAAGTCAGTGCTATTTTTATGATTTATAGATTATATTTTATCTCGTTAATTGTGTTCTTCATATTCAGAATTTCTGTATAGTTTTTCTTAAAGGTTTCAATTTCTTTGGTGAAGCCTTCCTTCTGCTCATTAATTTTATCCCTGAGCTCATTGAACTGTCTTTCTGAGTTTTCTTGTAACTTGTTGAGTTTCTTTATGACAACTGTTTTGAATTCTCTGTCATTTAGATTGTAATCTGTGACATCAGGATTGGTTTCTGGAGACTTGTCATTTTCCTTCTGCTCTGAAGTGTTACTGTAGTTCTTCATGGTGTTTGATGAATTGATCCTCTGCTAGCACATTTGTGGTAGTATCACATCGCAGATTCCACCTGCCACCTCTGTGCGGGTGCAGGAGCTGTGTTTTCTGATCCTACTTCGTCTGCTGGTAGTTGTGCTGGTAAGGCCACTCTGCATTTGCATGGGCTTACGAGAGCCACTTGACAAGTTGTGCTCACATGGGTGGGGTTTCTGTGCTCAGTGGGTGGGCCACTCTCTCATGAGTGGGGCCACCATGCTCTGCAGGGGACTGGCTGAGGTTCTTTGCTAGGTAGGAGGGGCACTTTCCTTCATGCAAGGCAGTGCTGTACTTGGAGGTTCAACTGAGCTGCTACATTTGGTGAGTGGGGCGCTTCATGGGAGCTGAGCTGCCACCACTCAGTGGGTAGCGTTCCCACAGGCAGGGTCACCTCAGTAGGTGGATGCTCCTGTCCGCTGGACTACCCCTCCAAAAGTGTTCATGCACAGGCCAGGCTGCCCTTGTCTCCACCTACAGTCATGCTGGTCACTGTGTGAGAAGCTGCAGCCTGGATCATTGTTGATGGGGAGGAAGAGGGGTCTGCTCACCTAGTTTCACTGCTTCGCAGGGTTCCAATCCACTCACCTTCAGATGTATAGCTATGTGGATCTCTCAGGCATCCTGTTGTGCTGTGTACAGAATCTTCTGTTGGTTAATGACTATCCATTTTGTTGTAACTTAGATGGGAAAGACAAAGGAAACAACTTACCCTGCCATGATGCTGATTTCACTCTCTGCACTTACTTTTCATGCCCCTCCCCCACTTTCTCACATGTAGTCCCTCTACTGATGCCGGCCCATCACTATGTCACCTTATCCCTTCAAGGATAAACTATCCTCCTAAATGGTTGTCTTCCTTCCAGTCTTTTTTCTCACAATTCAGTTTCCACAGAGCAGTCAGAGTGAACTAAAGTAAAAATCTGATTTTATTACTAATGTATTCAAAATTTTTCAATCTCTCCTTATTACTCTTCAAATGGAATTTATACCATCTCACAACATTCCAGCCCTGCATGTTCTGGTTCACCTCCTTTCTTTCACCAGCCCTTAGCAGACCCTACACTCCAGCTATATTGAACTATTTGCAATTCCTCCACTCCCTGTGCTCTTCCCCATGATCAGATGTTTGCTTGTCTTTCTCCTTCTGCCTCCAATTCCCTTTCTCCATCTAACCAAGTCCTTAATGTATGTATATATAAAGTTTAGATGATGTCTACTCTGGGTTTGTCCCTGGCCCCACTTCCTCTCTCAGACTTCCCAAGTTTGAATGGGCTGAAATTCCTCTATTCCATACTCTCTTCTTTCATAGCACTTACATTACCATTTGGAAAATTACTTCCTTTATCT
This sequence comes from Equus przewalskii, assembly GCF_037783145.1. Taxonomy (NCBI): domain Eukaryota; kingdom Metazoa; phylum Chordata; class Mammalia; order Perissodactyla; family Equidae; genus Equus; species Equus przewalskii. Next base: position 69,454,629 of record NC_091838.1, on the reverse strand, counting down.
GTCTCTGCGGCTACTGAAGCTCTCTGTAAGTTGAGACTGTGTGTTCTTTATTGTATTTTCATGGCAAGGGGAGATAAAGGGGTGCAATAGTGAATGGGCATCAGTTCCCAGAAGACAGTGCCTGGCACACTACAAACACTCAATGAACACTTGTGAAATTAATAAGTGGGTCGACTTGCCATATGTCTTTAAAATGATACAGTATGCTTGGATGACACAACACATCTCACAATTGTGTTTGGAAACAAAAGAAGTTCACATAAAGCAATTAGAAAAGCTGACGACTATGAGGTAAAATATGAAGCAGAGTAATTTATTTTTAAACAAATGTGTTGTCTCTCATGAGGCCTAATAAATGTTAGAACCTACTAACCAGCCACCTTGGGGGTCTGGATATGCACTTATTTCAGGATTGCCTATCTTCACTCAAAAATAGGAAGGATTTCTTCCATAGAATCTGATTCCTGAGACAGCATCTGAGCAAGCTGCACACTGAAATCAGTTTATTCCTTTTCTTAGTTAACCAATGTGAATATCCTCCTGGCTTTCATGACAACAAGAACCATGCCTCAAAATACAATTCACACTTAGACTATCTTGGATCCACTCAGTGCCCTGTGTGGACACTTTTTCAACAAGACTTGATAAATGTTCATTAACAAGACTTGATAAATACTTGCTGAATCAGAGACTTACAGAAAAGCTTCCCACCATTTTGGGATGATTTTGGCTTCCTTGTAATATGGAAATATAATATTATCCAATTATAATATCACTTTATCAGGAGGATGAAGGATAAGGACACCTACTCTTCTAGGTATTTCTGACCTGTCTAAGAATTCAGTTGATATGTCACAGATTAATGAGAGAAAATTCAATTTAATTTAGTACATATGAGGGTTCCACAAGAATATGGGTCCCAAGGACAAATCAGGTAGTTGATGCTTTTATGCCACCTTGAGCTAAGGATAGGGTGCTAGTGGTTTGGGACTTCAAAGGGGAGAAAGGCAATTCACGTGGAGAAAGAAAAGCAAATGTTTGATAAACAAATGTTTGCTGGGCCATGCAGAGACAATGGGACACAAAGCGAACTCTGATCTCTAGTCTCTGCTGAGTCTCCTCCCACCACACCTAGCCCATATTCCTTGTGGTTATCTCTGGTGATAGCTCTATTCTGGGAACAAGCCCTTTATCTAATTTTTTTTTTTTATTTAGTTAAGGGGGAAGTAACAAGAAAAACTTCCAACAACATAGATAAAACTTGAGGATATTATGCTAAGCAAAATAAGTCAGATGGAGAAAGACAAATACAGTATGATTTCACATATGTGGAAGATAAAAAAAATAACAAACATATAGATACAAAGGATAGAATGGTGTTTATCAGAGGCAAAGGGTAAGAAAGCGAGTAAAGGGGGACATTTGTACAATGATGAATGGAAACTAGAATTTGGGTGGTGAACATGATATAGTCCATACAGAAGTCAGAATATAATGATATACACCTGCAATTTATGTAATGTTATAAATCAATGTAACCTTAATAAAAAAGAAAAAGATGCAGTTGAAACCAGTAAATAGTTAGCCACTGATGATTAGGTAGCTAGTAACTGAAAGGTTTTTTTTTTTTTTTTGCAATTACTAATTATAACTTTTAGTTGTTCACCCACCCATTGTTAACTGTGCTGCTAAGGCAGTATATTATCCAATTCCCACTAGGTTCCTATAATAACATCTCCCTGGTGCCTGGGTCACCATGGTAATGGATGTTTGAAATGTTTTTCAGGAATGAGGACCCCTTGTCCAGTTTAGGCCAGTTAAGACCACCAACCCATGAAGTGCACCTGTACAAATACTTGACAAGTGACCTTCTTGATGTCAAGTAGCTAAAACTCCATCCTCAGATGATGAAGGGGTGTGGGGTGGCAAATTTTGCTCTCCTACAATTTCTTTAATACTTTCCTTGATTTTTTTCTCCTCAAATGTGTCTGCTTACAATACCACTCATGATTATTCAGGCCACAGTCAAAATGAAAAAAGAAAAAGCTTTATCTTTACTAACCATATTCATAAACATGAGTTACAGAGTCTAAAACATTTCCCAAAGATGTGTGCTCCAAACTTGCAGAGCAGTGGAATAGGTAAATTGCCTTTTAAAGACACTGCATCTCAGGAGAACACATTCATGAGAATATGAAAATTTTGAGTTTGAAATTTTCTGTCTTAATTTGGATTTCCATAGAAGTGGTACTGAAGCTCTTAATCTCAAGTTCGTGTGCCCAATGCTCTGTAAGCCAAACACTGAGACATTGGTGCTTGAAGATCGAGAAAGGTTTTATTTGAATTGGCCAAAATGAGAAGGTGGGAGCATGGATTTGCTCAAATCCACCTTAACAAAAGCAAAAAGTAGGGGGGTTTTATAGAGCTAAGGGGCTTTGCAGGAGGAGCTTCAGAGAAACAAAGGGGTCACTCCTCATAAGCCCCTGGGAAATCTGACTTCTAGGCACCAATGGCAGCTGGGGGCCAGCCATGCAGTGATTGCAAACCCCCCAAAGTTATTCTCTGTATTCTGAAAAACAAGCTCACAAATCCTTGAGACCCCTGAGTCACTCCTCAAGTTAAGCAAGAAACCAGCAAGTTGCTTATTGAATATCTATGGTAACCCTCAGGTACCCAGCTTTAATCTCCACTGTCTATTTTCCCTTCCTCATTCTTCTAGGAAGTGGCATATGGATTGTTTGGCTACTTCTTGCTGAAAGGGGGTAAAGATGGGGAAACTGAGGAAGCAAATTTTTGAACCTGAGATTGAAAATACTCTTCGGTACTGGGCTATATTTTGCATTTTGCATTATCTTTATTTGATTGATTTTAACTTAGAACAGCACTTTATTCCATATTTGATAACCCAAATTTCCAGAACTCAGAATGCAAGAACCCAAATAATTTTATTTATCTGACGGCTTGGTATCAGCTATCTTAACCCAGAATAGCAGCTTAAGGTCTTTCAGTGGCTCATAAGACCAGTGGCTCTGGTTGTGGTGGAGGTGAGCCTCACTCAGGTATGATGAATCCACGGCTTGACTCTGGCCAATTTGACTGATGAATGGGTGGTCAGGAGGACTTCATAAGGCCCAGTCCACTTGGGGGTTAGTTGATCCTTTGGTCCATGCTCCTTCCCAGACTTAAGGAGAACATGGTCACCTGCCTTGATGTGGTAGGGTGGGACATCTGACAGGAACAGGGATCTGTGAGAGGCAAACTCATGAAGAGAAGTTAGGATTCCATTTAAAAATTTTAAGTGCTGCCTGATTGCTATTTCTTTCTGTTGTATAAAATCTCCCCCCATTGGTGAAGCTGAGAATGGTCTCCCAGACATCACTTCGAAGGGGCTCAATTAAAGCCTACTTCAGGGAGCTACCCAGATGCTCAGCAGGGCAGAGGGCAACACCTTGTCCCAGATTAAGTTAGTTTCCTGACAAATTTTGGCAATAGTCTTCTTTGTGGTTCGTCTTTTCAGTCTTCCCCATTGACTGGGGCTGCCATGAGGCATGGAGTTTCTAAGTGATCCCCAAGCCTTTTGATATTTCTTGGGTTATTAGGGAGATAAATGCGACTCTGTTGTCACTCTGGATCAACAGTGGGAATCCGTACCTGGGAATGATCTCCTTTAACAAAGCTTTGGTCACTTCATTAGCCCTCTCAGTTCTGGAAGGAAAAGCTTCAACCCATCCTGTAAAGGTATCTATGAATACTAGGAGATACTTAACATTCCCAGAGGCTCGAGGCATCATAATAAAGTCAACTTGTCAGTCCTCACAGGGAGCTGCTCCTCAATGTTGAACCCCCTTGTTCAAAGAGGGCAGCCCCGTCCTGGGATTATTTTTGCCACACATAACATATTGTTGGGTAACTTTCTGAATGATCTGTTACAATTTCAGACCGACTAAATACCTTTGGATCCACTGCAAGGTGGCATCCCTCCCATAGTGAGTGCTCTGATGGGTTTGATTAACAATTTCTCCCAGAAGGGCTTCAGGTACCAGGATGAGTACTTCCAAGGTACATTTCCAGCCAGGATGCTCCAGAGAGGAGGAGCCAAATCCCCCTTCTCTGGCTCTCCCTAAATCTTTCTGGGAGTAGCTAGGTTGGAATACAGTCAATTTGGGGAACTAAGGGAGCCAGGAGTGCCTTGAAACTCATAGTCCTAGCAGCAGTCTTGGCTGCCTGATCAGCCAGTTGATTGCCTCTGGCTTCCAAAGTGTCCCCTTTCTGATGTCCAGGGCAGTGAACGATAGTTACTGCCATGGGGTCATTAACGGCCTCTAAGAATGTTAGCATTTCCTGGGAATATTTTGTGTCCCTCTTTCCAGCAGTCAAGAGTCCCCTATCTTTCCATATGGCCCTGTGGGCATGGACCACTAAAAAGGCACATTTTGAATCTGTATATATATATTGACTCTGTTGTCTTTACCTATTTGAAGAGCCCTAGTTAGTGCTATAAGTTTAGCCTTTTGAGCTGAGATACCTGGAGGTAGGGCCTTTGTTTCCATGGTGTCCTATAAGGTGACAACTATGTACACTGCTTGACATTGCCCCTGATCCATGAAGCTGCTTCCATCAGTGAGCAATTCCAAGTCTGGCTACTCCAAAGGTTGGTCAGTCTAATCAGGTCAACTAGAGAATACCTGTTCAATGATCTGAAGACAGTCATAAAAGGAGGGCTGTTTGACATCAGTAGGTAGCAGGTTGCAGGGTTTAAGGTAGAAATAGCTTTTAACTTACCTCTGGGTGGTCTAATAAAATAGCCTCATACCTACCTAATCTTCTTGAGGTTAGTCAATGTCCTCCATCTGTTCTAAAAAGGGAGGACACAGCGGGGAGTGTGCACCATGGTGGGTTGCCCCAGTGTGAACTTTTCAGTTTCCTGTAGTATGTCACTGGTGGCGGACAACAGCTCAGAAGCAAGGTGGCCATCCTCTGACCAACTGCTTAGAAAAATGGCCACAGGCCTCCTAGTGGGTCCAAAGTTCTGGGTCAGGACGTCCAAACTAAGGCTCTGTTTCTCATGTACAAAAAGAGCAAAGGGCTTTCTCAAATCTTGGAGTCCCAAGACTGAGGCAGTTAACAATTTTTCTTTAACCTGATTGAATGCATTCTGGCACACTTGTGTCCACACCAAAGGCTCGAGGTCTCCTCCCTTTAAGGCCTCATACAGAGGTTTTACAGTTAATCCTGAGTTGGGTATCCAAATTCAACAGAAGCCTGCCATCCCTAAAAATCCCCACATCTGTAAACGGGTGGTGAGAGTCACTACTTAAGGGATTGCTTCCCTCCTATCTGGGAGCAGGCTTCTCTGTCCTTCTGGCAGTTCAAACCCTAAGTATTTAACTGTCTTTTCACAAATTTGGGTCTTCTTCTTTGAAACCTTGTAACCTCTATCTGCTAAGAAATTTTAAAATTCAAATGGTGTTTTCAGCTGAAGCTTCCTTAGATTTATTGGCAACGAGAACGTCGTCCACATATTGTAAGAGCCCCTTCCACCAGCTGAAGTTCCCTTAGGTCCCTAGCCAATATTTCCCCAAATATCGTGGGCAGATTTTTAAAACCCTGAGGCAAAACGGACCAGCAAAACTTCTGTTTGACATTGGTCTTGGGACCTTGACACTCAAAGGGAAAGGCCTCTTGGGAACTTTCATCCCGGGAAATGCAGAAAAAGGCATCTTTCAAACCCAAGACCGTGAACCAGCACGGGTCTCCTGACAAAATAGTCAGCAAAGTGTTCAGATTGGGAACCACTGGGTGCACATCTGGAGCCATCTGATTTATAGCTCGAAGGTCTTGAAGGAACTGGTATTCATTGGACTTGGGCTTGAACACTGGTAAGATGAGAGTATGGTAAGGTGAGAACGTGGGTGAATCAAGCCCTGCTGCAGAAAAACCTTCAATAGGGCTTTACCTCTCTCTGTGCTTTTTCTTTCAGAGGGTATTGTTTTAGATTGAGGCTCTCATGCTCCTTCACAGGAACCATGGTTTTGGTCCATCCCTACCTCCCACTTGCCTAGATGTCCTCTCTTACCCTATCAAGAATTTCCTCAGGTATCTCAGGTTGAGATCCATCATCAAGCTGCAACAATAGCGTCTGAGAGGTGAAGGCAAGCTCTGGAGGGACCTCCACTTCTAAGTGTCCTGGGGAACAAATAATTTGGGCATTTAGCCTGGCAAGCAAATCCTGACCCAGAAGAGGAATAGGGCATTAGGGCATGTATCTGTGTATGTAACTGTGTCTCAGGTTTGTATTTCCAAGATGACAGTCCAAGGGTTGTAAAAAGGGGTGGGTCATTGTCTTCACTGACACCCTGGTAACAACCATAGATAGCTTCTTTTGAGTTGGGGGATAAATGTGTGTTAACAACAAAGTAGGTAGCCCCTGTATTGATGAGAAAGTCAATTATCTTTTTGCCCACTGTCATTTGAACCTGAGGCTACTGTGGGGATATAAAGATAGCTTGCTTCAGTCTAAGCAGGGTCCCTGGGCCTATTCATTCCTCATCTGTATCTCCCCCTTCTATTTTCACCATTTGGGTTAAGGGTGTCTCACCTTCTTTGGCCATCTTCTACAACCTGGGACACTCCTTCTTCTAATGTCCTTCTTCTTTACATCATACACACTGATCTTTCCCCAGGGTTGGACGTTCTCCTCTTATCTTTCTCAGTCCCTTTTTTGATCTTCTCCCTGTCTTCCCAATGGCTCATTGATGGAGCACCACCACCAGCAGAGAGACCCGCTGCTTCATTCTCCATTGTTCCTTCATGTCCTGGACCTGATCCCTACAGTTGTAAACCTTAAAAGCAAGGTCATCCACGTGGGAGATGGTCAGCATGAGGGCCCCATCGACCTTCCGTAGTTTCCTCCTGATTCTGGGGCACTCCCACTGCTGAAGGTCATGTTGATTACTTTCTGATTCTCTGGGGCCTCAGGGTCAGCACTGGTGTACTTCCTATAGGCTTGATATGCTTGTTCTAAAAACTGGGACGGATCCTTCTGTGGTTTTTGCTGAACTTCCTGAACTTTGTGGGACTCCTTTTCCCAATCCTTCCAGAATACATTTCCTGTAGTGTTCTAGGCAGAGCATTCCCCCTCCATTTGTATCCCAGTTTAGTTCAACTGTGGGACAGCCTCAGTGAAATTAGGCTGATTGTCCCCGTCCTTGAAATGGAGCCAATGGGGTTCCTCCTGTGCCTTTTCAATAACCATATGGCCTCCCCCGCTGTGAGTAAAATATTCATTAAGGCTTGAATGTCAGCCCAAGTGGGATGCTATGTCAAAAAGATGGAGGAGGGGCCGGCCCCATGGCCAAGTGGTTAAGTTCATGCTCTCTGCTTCGGCAGCCCAGAGTTTTGCCAGTTGGGATCCTGGGCATGGACATGGCACCACTCATCAGGCCATGCTGAGGCAGCATCCTACATGCCACAGCTATAAGGACTCACAACTAAAAATATACAGCTATGTACTGGGGGGCTTTGGGGAGAAAAAGGAAAAATCTTTTTAAAAGTGATGGAGGAGAATAACTCAGTCATATGCTTGGGGTCCTGTCTATAGGATGGATTATTGTTCTTCCAATTAAAAAGATCCAAAATAGAAAAGAGGGGATGCACTCATATCAGGCCTGCTGGCTGGCCATTAGCATTCAGTCCTCTGATTGGGAACTCGGGGAGTGGAAACTGCCGTTCTTGAGAAGCCCCTGCTCCCTGGCTGAACTGCACACCCTACTACCTACGGGAAGTAGAGAGCACATCCTGGCTTCCCTCAACTCTTGGGGGTTGTGTGGTCCCTGCTACCTGCCTTCCATAGGGGGGTGGGCCGGAGGTTGCCATGAGTGAAGGGTCCACTGGTTGCAGAGTGGGAACCAGCGGAGAGGGTGCTGGCTGAAAAGGAGGTGGCACAAGGGCCAGCAGGGTTTCTGGCAGAGCTGTGGGAGGATTTAACGCATTGATCAAAATTTCATCATCCTTCTTCATGCCCTTGGCGTCCAACAGAACTAGCTCAGGCTTCTCAGCCCTTTGCACCATCAGATTGTACCTCCTGTGGGCTGACTCATTTTAGTGCAACAGCATAAAAGCCTGCACGTACGAGATTTCATCCCATTTCCCTTTTCTGTTACAGAACAACTCCAATTGCAAGATGATAGCATAACTTAGAGATCCATTAACAGGCCACTTTTCTCAAAAACCTAAGGAGCACTGTGGCCGGGAAACATTACAAAGGAAACTCATCTTTTCACATTTCATAGGCTCATAACTAAAAGCCATCCAGTTTTGAAGTATGTGTCCCAGGAGGCTGCATTCAGGGATGGAATTAGTGTTTCCTGTAGCTGACTCACACACACGAGTGCACCCACACAAAGACAAAATCCAACACCTGCAGGATAAAAGCAAAAGGTGAAGTCCAACAGTCCCCTCTATCTCTCCCATATGAGGATGCCTCCTTTCAATCACACAAAATGCAAACAGGGAGACAGGGAATTTGTAGCTGCGTGTGTTGTGATGACTCACCCAGCAAAGCAAAATCAAAAGTACTCATATCTGATAAGACAAATGCATCCACACAATGACAAAAAGTAGACCGAGGTCCAATACATTTCTCCACTCCAAGTGAGTGCTGCACCAAGGGCGGTTGATGCCAGTGGGAAGGGAGGAGCAGCAGAGGAAGTCCCCTGGGCAAAGACACCTAGGCAGCTGCTGGGGACCACCAACTGCTCAAACCCTCACTGTGCCCATCCAGCTACGGACACAAGACTCCTGGCTGGCTCACCAGAATTGATACCTAATCTCTTAATCTCAAATTCATGTGCCCGAGGAGCAGTCAGCCAAACATTGAGACATAGTGTTTGGAGATGGAGAAAGGTTTTATTCAAATTGGCCAAAACAAGGTGGGAGCATGGGTTTGCTCAAGTCCACCTTAGCAAGAGCAAAAAGCAGGGGGATTTTATAGTGCTAAGGGGATTTGTAGGAGGAGCTTCAGAGAAACAAAGGGGACACTCTTGATAAGCCCCTGGGCAATCTGAATTCTGGGTTCAACAGCTGCGGGGGGCCAGCCATCCAGTGATTGCAACCTTCCCAAAGGCGTTCTCTTTTTTCTGCAAAACAAGCTCACAAATCCTTAAGACCCCTGAGTCACTCCTCAAGTTAAACAAGAAAACGGAAAATTGCTTGTTGAGTATCTACAGTAACCCGCAGGTACCCAGCTTCAGAAACAGATGTTGACACAGGGATTCATTGCAAGTAGATTTGGAGTGAGATCCCAGGAAACATCAGTAGGGGGGTGAAGAATGAGCACAGGCAAGAAAAAGAAGCCAAAAGAGACTGCCCTTGTGAGAGACTAGGTTTCAACCTCAAGGAGGTCGCATTGAACACGCCTCAGAGATTACTCACTTAAACAGTGAGAAATAGGGTATATTTAATGCACTGACTCCTATTAGTTGAGAACTACTGGCATTTACAGCCCACCTGACATCAGGTCAAGCATGTTATTTTAGACAGAAAGTCACAGGTTCTTGTAGCATGGGGAAGCTTCCTAAACTACTGAGTCCTAGGGAGACATGGGTGAGAAACAAGGTCATGTCTCTAACTTCACTTTGTATAGTCACGTTCTAAATTGCAAGATGCGTTCATGGATCTTAGATCCGAGATGCATGGAACTTAGACTCCATCACATTTCAGCTGAACCCAGGCAGTTTCACCTGTTAAAGTCTGTCTCAGCTGATACACAGGCACAAAAGAATTATGAATTTCTTTAGCTTCATTAAATTTCTGCAAATTGCCATCCAGTAACTGGATTTCTAAACTCTTTTCCGGAATTGTCATTCACTTGTTTTGTGCCTAAATAGGACTAGTTGCCTCAAACAAATTAAACTTGCTTATTCTCTCCTTTAAATCTCAATTCAATCCACCCTAACTGCCTTTGAGTTTGAGGCCCAGTTCTCTCAGAAGCAGACCCAGAAGTGCAGATTTTAGTGCCGGGGATGTATTAAGGAAGTGCTCCCACAAGAAACCAGGAAAGGAGGAAAGGAAGCAGAGGAAGGAAGAGGAAGACGCCAAGCGAGGGTGTGATCTCCGTGAAGCCCCAAGCTGCAGCCTGATCCTGCAGGGAGCCTGGAGTATCAGTTACTCTCTGAAAGTGGTCTTGTCTAAAGACAAAGGAGGCTGGCTATTGTATTCCTGTGGTCAGTCAGGCATTGACAACAGGCTGCCCTGGGGGTTGTAAGGCACTTCTGGCTCTCTATGCCCAGGCACAACCCTCTACAGCAAACATGAAGAGGTTGGGGTATGGATGCACAGAGCTGGCTAAAGGGCAGTGAAAATGTGGGACCCTTTTCGGCGTTGGGCAGTTAAAGTGTTATCTATGATTTGCATCAGCTACCCCTTGTTTTGGTGGCACTTCTCTGGATGTGATTTGTTATCCAGGTAGGGCAGAGTGGACTTCCAAAGGGATGTGTGTACACTAGAGGCATTCAGGGTGTAAAGGGCTCAAATTTTTCTGCAAAAACAGAGCTGCAAGTTTCAAGCTTACACCAGCAATTTACCTTGCTTAGCTCAAACCACAAAAAGTGCAAAAGGTACTTTCTTACACATGTTTGCTTCTAAGTCACGTTTTCTGAGAAGAGACAGATTTCACTTTCAAACTCACTTCTCAGAAATTGAAAAGAGTTAACTGACCTTAGAGGTCATCTGCCTGCTCCCCCCTGACCCAATACCGCATTCCTATTTCCTGGTTCACTTGTCTCAGGACCAGCCCTGGTACCCATAGGACCTATAAAATGTACAATCTCTGCTAATTGCCAGATGTCAGAGCCATTTCACTTTTAGACTGACCCTTCCACTAATAGCAAATAAAGCCTATTTTTTCCCTCACCTCTATATCCTTCAACAAGAGATTTTTGTCAGTTCATCTTGCAGCTAGACAGTTCTTGCTCCAGAATTCCTTTACGCACACCCTGTCCTGAGCTGGAATGTATGTGCCAATGTTGAGTTCAATGCTGCGGGTTACACTGATGTCGAAAGGATCTCAGAATACAAATGATACTAATGTGCCCTCAAGATGTTAGATAGAACAGCTGCAAGAGAGTTTAAATATCATTGAGCCAGACCCACTTTCCATTGTTCTGTAGCCTACATGTCCCCATCAGGACAACTAGAAAGCCCTAAAGACACTCGTAGCCAGTTTTGTTAAAATTGCCATCATCTACTAACAGAGGTTTAGGCCAGAAGGCTGCCTAGATTCCTGGTTCTCAGAGAGTCGAAGCAGTCTGCTAATTTAAAAATACAAAAAAAAAAAAAATGGGAGGGAAAATATCGTTCTAAAAACCCATGTTAATATTTTAAAATATAAGAAAAATTTGATGAGCTATAGTTATCTTTCAAGTGAGTTTAAAAGGGGAAGAAAGAGTTTAAAATCATCTATTACACATAATAGAGACATGAAAAGTGAACTCTGGAAATAGCAACGGTAAGCTTGTAGGATAAAAGAGAAAATCCAAAATGCATCTGAGAGCCCACTTACTGTGAACATCCTGGTGGCTTCTGTTTAAAAGAATTTCTTCTAAATTGCAAAATAAAATACGCCAAATTGTAGCCTGCAAAAATATGTTTAATGTAACAAAATAAAAACATGCATTCAAAGTACATATAGGCAATAGTGTCAAAAGAGTGATTAATCAGCAAAAATGTTGTAATTCATGCTATTACGATTATTAAGGGAATACTGACACAAAAACATGGCCTCAAGTATGTATTAAATAAATAAATATTTAAAAGCCATCGAAAGGGAGAAGGAAGATAACGTAAAATCATAAATAATAAAATAAATAAAATAATAAAACAATAGAAAGATAAAATGTATATGATAATATAGCAATATTAATAGTGCTTTGGGAAAAATTCATAAAATGTATGTATTTGAATTTAACCAATTAACCAAAAACTGAAAAATATAACAATTAATAAAACTTGGAATAAGAAATGAGAAATTTAGCAAGTGACTTGTACCTGTATGATATCCATATTTTATTGTGTCGACAATGATTTAAAGCAGTGTCTGATTCCCCTAGTGGATGGAGATCTTCCTGGAGGGGCTGCGTGGGTTATGTTCAGGTTTTGGTTACCCACATCAGAAGTGCTTAGGAAACGTTTTTAAAGCCAGCCATATTGGTCAGTGGTTAAGATTCAGTGCTCTCACCGCCGGGGCCCGGGTCCGTTTCCCTGTCAGGGAGCCACAATACCCATCTGTCAGTTGTCATACTGTGGTGTTCTGTGTTGCTGAAAGCTATGCTTCTGGGATTTCAAATACCAGCAGGGTCACCCATGGTGGACAGGTTTCAGCAGAGCTTCCAGACTAGACAGACTAGGCAGAAGAAACTGGTCACCCACTTCTGAAAAAATTGGCCACAAAAACCGTATGAATAGCATCAGAGCATTGTCTGATACAGTGCCAGAAGGTGAGAGGATGGAGCAAAAGGACAGAGTGGGGTTCTGCTCTGCCGTTCACAGCGTCGACTAGCAGTCGGAATCCCCTCAACAGCACTAACAACGACAAATGTTTTTAAATGAATGAGAACTCAAAGAAAAAGAGATTTTTAAGTTACAGGATAAGATCAAGAGATTTAAGGGGCCGGCCTGGTGGTGCAGTGGTTAAGTTCGCATGTTCCACTTCGGTAGCCCGGGGTTCACTTGGTTCAGATCCCGGGTGCGGAAGTGGCACCAGTCGGTGGGCCATGCTGTGGCCGGCGTCCCACATATAAAGTAGAGGAGAACGGACACAGATGTTGGCTCAGGGCTAATCTTCCTCCAAAAAAAAATTTAAAAAAAGAGATCTAAAACAATGTAAAAGGTTAATAGTGACTTAAAAATAAAAGTCCCTAAATCTGACATATTTACTGGACAATTTTTCCAGACATCTACAAAGAGGGAAAAGGAAGATGAGAATAAACTTATTTTTTGAGAGGGAATGTGTGCCAGGCACCATGCTCAGATTTTACATTTTAAAAAAGGAGACGTAAGAATCAGAATGGAAGACACTGAAATATCGATGTTTGTGGATGATATGATTGTACAACTAGAAAACAAATAAGAGAAAAATGAATTCTAAAACAAATTAAGCTCTTTTTGTTGTAGGATACAATAAAATCCCAAGCATTGCAATTAAATTCTTGAGTACTAATGATAACTAGAATGTGAAATGAATGGATTCTATTCCTGGCAGAAAATCCTGAGTACTTAGGAATTAATGCATTAAGAAATAGATGTTCATCCAACACACACACACAAACAGACCCCACTCGACATGTACAAGAACACACACATTAATGAAGAGGGAAAGTCCACAAGATTGAGAAGTTTTTAAAATACCTGTATTATTCAAAGCAGGAATCCATTTCAGTGATTTTATTTCTGAGTCCTATCATCCGCCAACCACACTCCATCCTAACTCCTATACCAGGTTGATTACCCTAAAAAAGAAATTTATGATGCATGCCATGGTCCAAAACTTCCTCATCCAGCAGATCCCATCCCTGCTACAGCACAGAAAAACATGGAAATACAAAGTCTTGCACAAGAGCCCATGCATTCTTGATGTATCTCCACTTATAACATTCATAATTATTGGATTTTTATTACAGTAAGAACATTTAATATAAGATCTACCCTTTTACAAAAATTTTAAGTGTACAGTACAGTCTTGTTAACTGTAGGCACGTTGTCACACAGCAGATCTCTAGAACTTATTCATCTTGCATAAATGAAACTTTATGCCCTTTGAATAGCAACTTCCCATATCCTCCTCCCCCAGCCTGTGCCAACTGTCATTCTACTCTCCGCTTCTATGAGCTTAACTATTTTAGCTTCCAGGTGGAACCATATAATATTTGCCTTCTGTGACTAGCTTATTTCTCTTAAAATAATGTCTTCCCGGTTCATCCATGTTGCTGCACTTACTTTTTATATTCATTTTCTGATTTCTCCAAAGTTGCTTACTTATTGACCTCCAATGCCTGTGCCACACGCTCTCCACCCCTGCATTTTTCCACTTGTGTGCCTTTCATGAAGTTTTTCCAGATTTTTCCAACTTAGGCACCCAATTTCTTCATCATATAGCATTTTGTCTTCTATGCTGCCATTTACTGCAACTTTACACTTCATTGTGACATTTCTTATACGCCTCACTTGTACTCCAATTTTACAGTCTGTGTGTTTCTGTCTAATGTTTCCAATTAGGTTAAACGTGTGTCCTATACAACATTTATAACTCTCAGAGTATTTAGCAGAGTGTCTTACACACAGTAATTATGCAGTAAATATTTAATCAGTTGGATGGTTGTAAAGTCTTCAAGAGAACATTTCATTTAACCTAGTAACCCTAAGTCCTAGGAAGTATCTGCCATATAGAAAATGCTCAATAAATATTGTGTTGTGTATGGGGAGAAATAGAGAGAAAGAGAGTCTGCAATGACCTGGCTGAGACCCTTTGCTGAAAACAGAAATCAGTCCTCAGTTCTCTTCTTGACCTCTCAGCAGCATTTGACCCAGCTGGTAACTCCTTCCTCCTGGACCCACTTCCTTCCCTGGACTTCTAGGATACTCCCCGTCTCGGTTTTCCTCCTATGTGTCTGACTATTCCTTCTCAGTCTATGTTGCTGTCTCTTTGTCTTCCCCCAGCCTTTTCACCGTGGAATGCCTCAGGGGTCAGTCTCTGGTCCACTTCTCTTCTGTTCTCTTCTCTAACACTCACTCCATAGATGATCTCATTAGTTTGTGGTTTTAAAAAGTCCATGTGATGATAACTCCCATATATATATATATATATATATATATGCATATCTCCACCCCTGATACCTTCACTAACTCAAACCTACTTGATATTTCCACTGGGATGTCCAGTAAATGTTTCAAATTTAAAATATCCCAGGGTGAACTCTCAAGCTTCCTCCTTGAGCCTGCTCCTCCAGAGATATCCCTCATCTCAGTTAAGAATGGAAACATTCTTCCAGTATCTCAGGCATTCTTAACCATTTCATTCTCTCACATCTCAATCCATCAGCAAACACTTTTGTGCTCTAGCTCCAAAACATATACAGATGCTAACAACTTCTCACTTCCCACCACTCTACCAACCTGATCTGAGCCATCATCCTTGCTCCCCTAGATAGTTACAACAGTATCTGCAATTGATTCCCTACACAGCAGCCAGAGAGATCCTCTAAGAATGTAAGTCAGATCATGTCACTTCTCTTTCACTACCCTGCAAAGGCCCTCCATTTCACTCACAGCAAAACTCAAAGCCTTTATGAGGAAATATCCAATTGGACTTCTCATGTTCATTTCTGACTTCGTCTCCTACTAATTTCCCTTTTGCTCACTCCCCTCCAGTTACAATGCTCTCCTTGCTATTTATTTCAGTGGTCTATTGCTCCATAACAAACTACCCCAAAATTAATTGGCTTAAAATAACAATTTGTTGTTCTCTCTCTGTGGCTGTGGAGGTTGATTGATTTCAGCTGGGTACTCTTGCTTACGGTGTCTTGTATGGTTGCAGTCCAGTATCAGCTGGGTCTGAAGTCGTCTGTAGGCTCAGTGGGCTGGGCATCCAGGATGGCTCGCTCCCATGAATGGCAACTGATGCTGGGGCTGTGGACCAGAGCGCCCCCTTATGGCCTCTCCATGTGTCTTGAACTTCTCACAGCCCAACAGCTAGGGGAGTCAGCGTTCTGTGAGTCACCATCACAAGAGCAGGTGTTACAGGAGGCAGGAGACAGAAGTTTCCAGCCAGTTAAGGGCCACACGTGGGACTAGCACAGTGACACTTTAGCCATATTCAGTTGGTTTGAGCACTCACGGAGCCAGACAGAATTGAAGGACATGGAGAAATAAATTCCACCTGTTCATGGGAATGTGGCAAGGTGGCATTGCAAAGGAGAATGTGGGATGGGAGATATGGTTGGGGCAATCTTTAGAAAATATAACCTGTTCTGCTACTTTTCGAACACAACAGCTATATGCTCACCTCAGTGCCTTACGCTAGTCTTTCCCTCGGCCAGGAACGGTTTTCTCTCAATATCAGCATGTTTTGCTCCCTCATAGCTCCAAGCCTTTGCTTTCTCACTTACTTCAACTCTGCTAGTTTGTCAGCTTCTCAATGAGCCCATCTTTGACCGACCTATACATTATACATTATACATCAACACTCTCCCTGTGACCAAGTGCTCATAACTGCCCATGACACACCCACTGAACTTGACCAAACTTTAGACAGGCTCTCCCCCTCCTCCTCACAGGCCCCCCAAATTTGGCTTATCTCCAAGTTTACCAAGCACTAAACCACTAAGGTGCGGACATCCTCTCTTAACAGCTCATTCTGAGAATCTGCTAACCACAGAGAAAAACATTCCGCTGTGAAAAAGCCCCAACAATGCCACCTGTTCACCCCACCCACGTGCCCTGCTTTCCCCAAACTTCCTGCCTGTTCTGCACACCCCTCCCTAAAAAGAAAAGCCTTTTTTGCTGTTTAATTTTGAGATACTTGCAGATTTCTGGGATCACAGCATTGTACCTATTACAATAGTCATTTAAAATAGTCTCTCTTTATCTAAGTTCATATTTATTTTGTTTGGACACTTAGGAACCCTTTTTACCCTACATGATTTTTTCATATTGCCTATTACTTTCTAAAATACTGTATATTTTATCTATTTATTATGTTTATTGTCTCTCTCCATTAGAATATAAATGGGATTTTTCTATTTTGCCTACTAAATTCCCATCACCCAGTACAAACATTGTAGGTGTTCAAAAAGCATTTGTCAATTTGGTGGATAAACTCTCATTTGTGGTGTGGTGAAAGCAGGTCCCTCTAACGTAGTAAGATAGAGAGTAAAGAAATATTTGCTGCTGATCTGCTGGAATTTCATTCTCCATCCCAGATAATTGAGTTTCTACATGTTCCTTGAGCTGGCTCCTCATTTCAATGATGTGGTTCCTGTAAAACTCTTATTAGTGCTCTGTCATGTTTTCCTTAGTCCTTCCTAACTCCATTCCCTCTCTACTCTTGACTTAGCTCAGAAACTGGAGCCTGCTTATTTGTGGACAGTTTTCTCTGATGCTGCTAGCCCTCTGGATTTTTAATCCTTTTGTCTCAGCATGCCCCTGTTAACTCGTGTTGAATTCATGTGCAATGCAATTCCAGCCAGGGGTCTAGACCTTCCCCGTAGTCTGGTGCATGTTCTCAGATACTAGATTGCCATCAGGTCTGGACTATCTTTCCTTCTTTCTGGCCGATCTGTCTACCCAAGCTTGCCGTGCCTCACTGGTCAAGGAAACATTGCTATTGCTGACACCTCCTAGACTTCCACATCCTACTTGAGTGAACTGAGTCCCTCATAAACACATCCTGAGGCAGAAGAAAAAGAAACTTCTTTTTCATCATCACACATAGGTAATATTTATGGAGTGAATTTTTGTCAAAAAAGATCTGAGGGCACAGTGATCTTATGTTCCAAGTTATTCCTCCATTCCTAGGATCTAGGAAGAGAGAGGAAGAGGAGGAGGAAAGTTAAAAGTCTTAGGTTTGTCATGAGTTTCAGTTCATGACCACATAATCCACCTTGTTATGACACACTGCTGCTCCTTTAAATAAAGTCCCAGAGCCCTACTAAAATGAATGGGATACCATTGCCTCAAAATTTCACCCAAACATCACTAAAGAGGGGCAGTCTTCAAATTTATTCAAACTCACAAATCTCTTGAATTTGCAAAATTGAGCTGGAAATCAGTTGAAGAAAATTTAAGAGAGTTCTGGCCCTGGAGAGAAAGCACAAGAGTTTGGACAGTCCAAACAACAGGAAAAAACTTCCCTCTCATTGAAAAATGAAAGTTTTATTTTCATCCCTTTGGTATCGAACCTGAAGTGAGTTCACTCATCCGTTGCTCAGCAAGCCAATCTCTGACACTGGGTGCAGTGGAAGAAAGGAGAAATTTTATTATTGCACAGTGCTGAGTGAGGAGAGAGGGCAGCTATCGCTGAAATCCCAAACTCCCCAAAAAGCTAAAGGAAGGGTTTTTATTTGGGGTTTTAGGTAGGGAAGTGGGGAGCATATGGCCTTGATGGCTGGAGCTTTCCCACCAGCCTGTCTTTGGCCTTGACACTGCTTGCAGAGAGGAGGGAGACCATGACCTTGCTGGTCAGCAGCTTGGCAGGGAGGAGATAATGAATCCAGGTGCTTGTCCTTGGTGCTGTCTGTCTCCATGGAGGATAGTGGATTCCGGAGCTGGGAAGCCAGAGAGTAAGCAGGGAAAGAGTATTTTGGTTTTAACTTCATATATGCTGGGTTTAATGTGGGGAAACTGATATCAGAGCAGGTATCACCTTCTTTCAAATGTAGGAAATGTCTCACACTGTCTCTGACATTTTCTTTGTCTTGTTTTCCAATTTTAGACCTTCAAATGAGGCAGGGGATGAAAGAAAAGGCTCTAGAATCCAAGTCAACAGGCTTGGGGTCTACCTTCCTTTGGTCTACTTCTAAGTCTCATCTACGAAATGTAAATGATAAATTATATACCTGCCCCATGGATAATAATGTATATTAAACAAAAGGACAAACTGAAAATATTTTTAATAATAAGCTTATAGCCAATTGCAAGACTATATGTTGATTCAGATTGTAAAAAAAACTGGTATAAATTAAAATACATCTGTATTGGATAATTAATATTTTAAGTGCCATTTTCCCATTAATATGTAAATTAAATATATTTTTTTAAATATCTTTTCAAAGTGAATCTAAAATTTAACTAGAATAATAAGTGTACGAGAATAATTGAGATATGTTTGAGGGGAAAAAAACGAAAGAATGAGAGTTGGTTTGTCTTATCTAATGTATAAAATGTATTAGTAAGCTAAAACAGTAGTTTTTAATTGTGGGCAATTTTGTCCCACAGAGGATATTTGATAACATCTTTGAGACATTTTTGCTTGTTACAACTGAGTTTGGTGAGAGTGGGGGATGTGTTACTGGCATTGAGTACATAGAATCCTAAGATGCTGCTAAACATCCTACAATGCACAAGACTTCTCTCCACAGCCAAGAGTTATCCAGCCCAACGTGCCAACAGTGCTGAGGTTAAGAAACTGAGCTTAAAGTATCAAAACTATAGTGCAGGTGTGGGACTAATAAACAAATAATGGAGCAAACCGGAAAGTCCAAGTACAGTCTCAACTGTTCATAAAAGTGTTACATAAAATTAAAATGTCCCACCAGTTTGGTAAAGTATTCAACAAATGTGAGTAGAGCAACTGACTAATGCATTGCAAGGAATAGCATGACAACCTTATTTTATAAAAAATAAGATTCAAATTTTTTTAGTAGAAGAAATGAAAAATTAAGTAAATAGTTATTTAACTTTGGGATGGAGAAGGTATTTCTGAAAGTGACATTTTTTTCTATCCATCATTTAAGATCCAGTTCAAGTTTGAGCTCCTGGCCATGCCCCTGTGAAGTGGGAACTGGAAGGGTATAAATTTCTATTGCCCAACAAACAAAGTAAGTTTCAGCTCTGGGGAGGCTGGTTTACGCCTGCAGATAAGCAAGAGATCCGATTAAACAGGATTTTGTAAAAGGAGCTTAAGTTTCACTTCTCAGTATTTGCTTTCAAATGAGGAGAAAGAGTGTTCTCAAAGAGATCTGGATGCTGAAGTATCAAGACCTAGCTGCAGTGTTCAGCTTCTGTCTAGAGAACACAAGCATCCAGCAGTGCACACGCTTCTTCCCCTGCTCGTAATTGTGGAGCTACAGTTTAGTCTTTGTGCCTGCTTTACTTACCCCCTTGAAAACCATATGGGTTGGCACATCTTGATTGATGAAAACAAAATCAACAGCTCCAGTGTCATTTTCCAAGAGAATGGGGTATATATCATATATAAGAGAATGAAAGGATACGATTAGAATGTGATCCTTACAGCTAAAGACAACGGGAGCTTTTCTTTAGTATGGCTGCAAGTCTTCCTTTTTGTTTAATGTTTCCTCTTTAAATTCCCCAAATATCTGTCCCTGGGGGCATGACTGGAGGAAAGATGCTCAGGTCTGGCCTCAAAGCAATAACATGCAGAACTATATGGGCAACTATTTACTTTCAAGGGGCCGTGTACAACCCAATCGCAGTTTTAAGTACATTTAGAGATGCTCTTTCTGGTCCATTGCTCCTCATTCACTTATGACCTGGACATAGAAGTCCATAGTGGCCTATAACATCGTTTGCAATCAGAACATGGAGCCAGTCCCATAAGTGGTTGCGTCTCAAGTGAGGAAGTGGAGGATTGGGGCTCTAGAAAGCCCGAGGTTCTCTGCTGAGGAAAAGAGAGCAGAGCACAGTGATGGTGGGTTATATGTTAAATAAGAAGGAGATAGAGTATTAAATGAGACAGTACAACCTATTGTATTTCAAAAGACTTCTAAACTTTTGCATATAAACATAATCATGAGGTTTAAGCATCAAGATTTTTTTAGGCTACAGTCAGTACACAGAAGTTGGACAAACTTTCCTTGACAACACAGTCTTTCTGTAAAAAAGATTTCTCAGCCCACTTCAATCCTGTTTCTTCCCTCAATTGTTTATATTACCTGCCCAATCATTAGTTTTTCATGAAATTTCCTTTATTTTTTGCCTTTTTAAAAAATTTTGAATTTTCATTTGATTTTGCGTATAACTGTGCATGAGCTTTCCACAGATGCTTTGAGCAGCTTGAGGGCAGGAATTTTGCTTATTTTGTATCCTCCAGAGTATAAAGCATAATTCTTGCCCCCAAAATAACAGCGTTTGTGATTTTAAATTATAGCTGGTTAATGAATCCATGGAAATGAGTGGAAGATAGAATAATATCTCATCTACCCAGAATCCACTGCTGCAAGAGTCTTATCTTTTTGAAACCTGTGAAAGAACGGAAGAAAAAAAAAGCTTTCAAAAACCCAAAACGGATGTTATTCATTCATTTGTACCATCTTAAATGAGCATGAAATAACTAAAGGGAAAAACATGAGACAGTTACAGCTGGGAATTATTTTAACAACGTGACACAGGAATTAGAACAGAGTAAACAACCTTTGACCCAGTGAAACATTGTTTTTTTAGATAGCATAAAACTTGAATTATTTTTTTCTTTTCATCAAAAGCCAAGCAACCTAAACCTCTCTCCTTGCTACAGAGAGGAGATGCTATTCCCAGATAACAAGGAGCTTTAGCAGTGTAATTTTGCAGAATGTACTCTGGAAGAGGAAAAAAAATCCCTCATTCTCCAGCATTTTCATGGATAGGTGTAGGAGGGAGTAGGAACAAGAATGGCTAAAAGAAATGCCATAAATGAAGACACTGTTCATCATGAATATACTACAGGTAATGGTAGACCAAGAGTCTGAAAATTCTCTGGAGTTAGACTTTCAACACAGATATAAAATGACAACTTTTATGAAATAGAATCATCCGGCAAATCTGGCATAGGCTAGTGTGAAATACAGAAGAGATTCAGCAAAACAAGCAGAAACAGACATGAATCAGTAGGAACATCCACGCAGGAGCAGGAGAGCAGTATTGCCCTTTACATATTCCTGAAGAGCTCACCGTTACCTGGGTGAGGCGCAATGGGAGGTATCAACCCGTTCTGCTATAGCTACATCAGAATAGCATTTGTATTGGGAGATGATATCACGGTGCTTAGGTCAACCAATTAGCAGCCATGCATAGTTGATCTTGTGTATCAAATTAGTCATTCTTAACTAGTTCTTTGTGTTATCTTTTAAAAGCAGCAAGTAAAAAGTACTGATCAGGGATTATTAGAAAGAGATTTTACATAGTGATTGCAGGTTCAGTTTAGTTGCTCAGAGTGACAGAAGCTCACAAATTGAGAAAAAAATGGCTCAATAACTTTTTCCCTCTGAAGTTCATCAACAGAAGGAAATGGCTATTAGAAACGCAAAGAAAAACTAAGTTAAAACCCTGATAAGAATAAAATAAGCATATTTTGTTAAATTTCTAAAGCATGCATTTTATTTATTTTTTTTTTAGATTGGCACCTGAGCTAACATCTGTTGCCCATGTTCTTTTCTCCTCCTCCTTGTTCTTCTTCTTATCCCCAAAGCCCCCCACTACATCGTTGTATATTCTAGTTGTGAGTGCCTCTGGTTGTGTTATGTGGGATGCCGCCTCAGCACAGCTTGATGAGCAGTGCCATGTCCCCATCCAGGAGCCAAACCAGTGAAACCCTCGGCCGCCAAAGCAGAGCACATGAATTTAACCACTCGGCCACGGAGCCTGCCCCTAAAACACAAATTTTAAAACCTAAATTTCCAAAACTGCTTTCTTCTGTTTAATATTAATAACTCAAATAGGATTAAGTTAAAAAGTAATACTTTAGGTTTAGCCATGACAGAGTCTGGGTTCTAGATTTCTCCCCATATTCCCTACTGTAAACAACCATAAAACTGGACAAATATATGACGGATTTTCTGGAGGAGAATTGGAGACGGGGAGGTGGTGTTGGTGTAGAACTGTAATGCCAGCAAAAAAGCAAGCACAGGTGGTAAGCTTGATGTTCTCTCAACTTCCTGCCTTGGGGAACTTCAAGGTTGCCACATTGATACCGACCCTGATATCAGTTTTCCTACATTAAACCCAGCATATATGGGGTTAAAACCAAAGCACTCATTCCCTGCTTACTCCCTGGCTTTCTGGCTCCAGAATCCACTATCCTCCATGGAGACAGACAGCGCCAAGGACAAGCATCTGGATTCATAATCTCCTCCCTGCCAAGGAGATACAGGCTGGTGGGAGAGCTGCTGACCAGAAAAGTCATGGGCTCCCTCCTCTCTGCAAGTAGTCTCAAGGCCAAAGACAGGCTGGTGAGAAAGCTCCAACCATCAAGGCCATATGCTCCCCTGCCCCTACCTAAAACCCCAAATAAAACCCTTCCTTTTAGATTTTCGGGGAGTTGGGGATTTCAGCATTAGCTGCCCTGTCTCCTTGTTCAGCACTGTGCAATAATAAAATTCGTCCTTTCTTCCACTACACCTAGTGTTGGAGATTGGCTTGCTGAGCAATGGGTGAGCGAACTCACTTTAGGTTCGGTGTGCATGTCACAAGGTGACAGAGCCCAAAGGAGAGAAGAGCAGCCTTGCTGAGCTGAGGAGGCAGCGATTAGGGCTGAGAGCTGATAAAGCCACTGGGATTTGCAGGGCAGTGCACCGTGCAGAGAGGAGTCCCCAGAATGCTTCCTGGGGAAATCTCCACGGATCCTTTGCCCAGGGCTGGATTGTACACATGTAAGGGAGTCTCTTCCAGAGCTGAAAGGAAATATCACAGACTGCTTACAGACTCTGTTTCTGAGTACAAAGGAAATACATTAGAATTCAAT
The DNA here is from genome assembly GCF_037783145.1 of Equus przewalskii. NCBI lineage: Eukaryota > Metazoa > Chordata > Mammalia > Perissodactyla > Equidae > Equus > Equus przewalskii. The sequence goes on along the minus strand of NC_091838.1, from coordinate 69,431,180 downwards.
TACTCAAAAATATGCAAATATTTTGAAAAACAGTACACTTCTAATACTGCATGGGTCAAAAAAGAAATCCCAAAGACACTGAAATGTTTCAAACAATCATAATGAAAAGGCAATGTGTCAGAAATTTGAGGAATCAGCTAAGGCAGTGCTAGAGGAAAGTTTACAACTTTAAATACTTACATGTAGATCAAAAACAAAAAAAAGAGCTAAGAATCAGTGATTTGTGTTTCTACCCCAAAGGTTAGAAAAAGAAGAGCAAAATAAACCCAAAGTAAATGGAAGGAACTAGGAAATATGAAAACCTAAATCGATAAAATAGTACACAAACATAGAAAGGAAGAAGGGGAAAAGTTGGATCTTTAAAAAGAGTACCAATAATTCCCAGAGTGCATACTATGCCACCCCTGATGCTATGTGCTATTACACAGATTCGAATAGCACAGTGCATTGGGCCCCTGTCCCCAAGTTCACCATAGTTGAGGTGTCACAGATGTGCTTCACAAAATGGTTCAGCTATAAAACATCCGAAAGTTCACCCAGCCCAACAGTGCCGAGAACAAAGTAGGAGCTCAATAAACATTTGTTGAATAAATTATTGAACTGTTTCCTTTAACAGACCAGGAAGCCCAGAGAGCAAGGGACTTCCCCAAGGTCGCCGAAGTCTGAAGTGGTGGAGCCTGGGTCCAAATTGTACCTCTGGGTTTTGTCCCCGACACCAGGAGTTATTCTCTGCCCTAGCCAGGTTAGGCTTTAAACCTTCAACCTTTTATGCCTTGAGTGAAGCTTAATAACCAGTTCTTTTTTAAAATTGCCCTGGCAGCCTGTCTTACAAAGGCATTTCATTAACATTCCCTTTATTTGAATGTCAAGTTGCTAGCCAAGGGGTCCATCAGGTGATCAGAATGGAGAGAGTTAACAGACACAAAAATTAAAATGGAAACTTGCAGCTCCACTTCACACAGTGGGGCTGCTGGCAAAGGCCACCTCTCTTAAGCTCGCTCACCTCCACTGTTCCTTTGGGCTGATCGAAACCGTCGAACCAAATTTTCTTGGGGCAGAGCTCAGGTATAATTGAGACTATAGGACTATTTTCTACCAGTGGAGAAATTTCAATGGGAATCACACTGAAATTGAAATTGAATTTGAAATTGAAATTTGAATTTTGAAATTGAAATCAAAATTGAAAGGAAAATTCCTTTTCTACTGAAATCCCAGGGAAAAAAAACCAATACTGTCATAATCCAAGTCAGCTCAGGAAATGGTCAGCTGTTAGCAACTCAGGTGAGAAGGGAGGCAGAGGAGGTTCGAACTACCAGAAGAATGGAAGGGGACTTAGGAAAGAAGTGTTTATAGGAGCTGGCACCTGAAAAGGCATACCGTGATCTATCTCCTAAACAAAGAAAATAATAGCAAGTACTTAAATAGCATGTACTATATGTCAGAAACTGTTCTAAACACTTTATAAAATCAATACTAAATGATTTAGTCCTCACAACAATTCTACAACGTAAGCAAAGACAGGTCAAAGACAGGTTAAGTAACTCATATTCACAGAGCTAGTAAGTGGTGGAGTCAGGCTTTAGATCCAGGCAGTCAGGATCCACAGTCTGTGATTTTGCCCCCCATACTACACCAAGGATTGCTTTTGCTATGGACACGAGCTCCTGACTAGATAGGCAGACCAGCCCTCGAATTCTCCTCCAGAGGTTGAACCCTGCAAAATAATAATGACAAGCCCTTGTTGCAGCAAACAGTGAAATGTATGCTAAGCACCAGTTACATCCATTCCTTCCTTCCTCTGTTTGTTATCAGTCATTTGACCCAATAAGGAATGTATAGATGAGAACTGAGTTAGTGCTCTGAAGGAATGGAAGACAGTTTTTTGCAAGTGAAAACTGGAAGAATTGCAGGTTTTTGCAGCATCACAAATATTTCTTTAGCACCTACCATATACCAGTTTCACACAGATAGGAGAGTGACTGGGACCTAGTGAGGGATTTAGAGAATATTTACATAGCAGGTGACTGGGACTAGAAGACACCTGAGGTCTGTGTCAGCCACGCTGTTCTGTCCCTGCTCTTATGGAGCTGACATCATAAAGGAAAGACAAATATTAATCAACTGATCCATTAGAGAATGTATAGCTGCAGAGAGGGCTCTGAAAGAAAGGAAGACAAGTCTGTATTAGGGATTCACACAGGAAGCTGAGCCGGCCCCGGGGCAGCAGAGTAGGCTGCCTTGAGAAAGAGAGGCTGGCTGAGAGCCAAAGGATGAAAAGGCTTTAGTTAGGTAACACAAGAAAGGTGGGAAGATAGTTCTAGACAGAACTTGCAAAGGCAAGAGGGAGGAGACACTGAGACCATCTCGTCTGCCTGGTCCCCAAGGCAGAAAGCAGAGTCCGGGTGAGGGGTGAGTTGAGGCTGGAGAAGGAGGCAGAGGCAGGCCATGCAGCAACTGATAGTGTCATGATCTTTGTGCAAAGGTCCCTGGGAAGCCACCGAAGGACACTAGCAGAGCAGTTGCATGAAACAAGGAAGATCCATGCACCCAATGAGTGACCAAACAAGGGAGACTGAGATCCTTCATCCTTCTCCCCAACGCCAACCTCACTGCATTCATACCAGCACACAAAATTCCACCAGGAGAGGTCTTCCTCCAGCCACCCAGATCACAGAGCCCCACTGTTGGCAGGGACTTAGACGTCATGTAGTCACACCATCTACTAAGTAAACACTGTCCTGCCCTCTCGGAGCCCCAGGTAGTCTCTAATCTGTGTGAAACTAGATATCTGGACTCAGCATAGGCTTAGTACCTGGGTAATCTCCAGCAAGTTAAATCATCTCTATGAGCCTCCTTTTCTTCAAATGCACAAAAGGGAAATATAGTGTCAATTGATTATTAAGATAATGTAGGTAATGTTTCCAGCACCCAGCCTTTGATATAGGCCCAGTAATGACAATTTAATTTGAGTTCAGCAATTTATTTTGAGGTATATCTGTCTCCCATTTGATCCCCACAATGTGGGATGGTTCTTATCCTCCCACCCCATTTTGCAGGTGATGAAACAACCAAAGCGCTGGCTAGTTAAGGAGCCTGCCAGTTGCCAGTGATGGAACCATGGCTCAAGCCCACTTCATTCTGCCTGCAAACCAATTGACCCACCAGAGTCTGCTCTCACATTTAGTTGGTAGGGGCCCCAAGAATTGTTTGCACCTGTTGGAGACACAGCTCCTGAGGAGCCCTGGGCAGGTCAGAACAAATCTTCAGAAAAAGCAGATGGCTAGAGGGAAGGCCTGCCTTTTCCAGCAGGTAGGATCAGGGAGGGGGAAAGGATGGATGCCTGGTCCAGTCCTGCTACCGAGACAAGCTTCGTGATGGCTACTGTGCCCCCGTGAGCTCATGTGGCCCTGAAGCTGGCATTATATAAGTGCATAGGCTGATGATTATGCCAATTAGCCCTTTGGGGGCTTACTCTGGCAGAAATGACTACTTGTACATATTAGTACAGCTTCTCTGTAGGACATTTCAGAGGCTGGAGCATAGACATCATTGCTTTTCCTAAAGCCTCTCCCTCTTTCTCTTCCTTTTGCAGCACACACCTCAGTTTGGGGATGGCGGAATAGGCTGAGGTTTTAGAAACTCTTCTCTGTTTTTACTTCCTGGGCCACCTTGTCTGCAGAATTCTCCTATAATCGTGGAGTCCAGATCCAGCACAACCCTGTCACCAATCTATAAGCTCCATTTGTCTCCATATCCCTGGTGACCACATCACAGATGGGCAGTAAATAATTGCTGAAATAGTATGGAATTATTGAGTGAAGCTCAAAAAGTGTATATTTGGTTTGATTGCAGGGGGTTATATTTATAACAATCAGACTTGAAGAATCCTCTTGATATAAAGTATGCTACAACTGCCTTTTGCTACTCCTCTAAAGTGTTGAGTGACACCAACTATGCTGAGGGAACAGCTAATATCTGCTTGTCCTGAAACATCACATACCCACACACAAACACACACACACACACACACGGTCCTCTTCAATCTTCTTCTTATGAGTTTTAGCAAGCTACTGAGTGTTGAATAGTTTAGCAAGCTATTAAGTGACTTCTCATTTACTATCAAGTAGGCAGACACACAGTCCTAGGGAATGTACATGAGTTTTGGTGGTGTATTATGGGCCCTACAATCTCTTGGCACATCCTTTGGGCAGTTACTTAATTCTGAGACTCTATATCTTCAGCATTAAAATGGAAATGATAATAGGCATTGAATGGCAGGAGAAAAAAATCATGATGCTGTCATAAGGGGTCGGACTTCCTGAGTTCAAATCCACTTTGCACCACTGTGGTGGATGCTTTGGTGCTCCAACCACATTCCTTCCCAGGACTGAAAAACTCATTCCTACAGCTGCTGGGTGAGCGGGGTGCTGACAGCTCATGGCTGAGTTCCTCCCCAGGAACTGCCCTCCACTGGCCTTGCCCAAAGTTATCGCCCTCTCCCAGGGACAATCTGCAAGGGTTCAAAGGCTTGGCCCTCTTTCTCAATTCAGGACAGCTCTGAAGGGCCATCCCAACTCCAGAAATGCCTAGAGGATCAGCTCCCACTTTGCTGCAGCCACCTTTAACCAAGCCTGCTTCTCTTCCTCCCTGACGGATGGTTTTACAGAGAACACTTCCCTATAAAGTTTCTACAAGGAAAATCTCCATTTCAGAGTCTGTTTCCCTGAGTCTTGATAGCTTCTGTGAAATATACTGCTCATAGAGGGCAGTTCTTCAGAGGTCTACATGTCACGTAGATAATTTACACATGGAGGAGTTGGAATTCTGGTAAGAATCCTGAAATTTCAAGTTCAGGCCTCCTCTTGGCATCTGTCATTCTGTCCCTACACACAAAATGGGGTGGAAGAAATCACAACACAGCAGACCCATATATTTCAGATCATCAATAATCACCATATTTTGGTCTTAGTGGTAATTGTCAAGAAGTTGGATACTCCATCATTATCAGTGTGCTCTGGGCCAGTTTTCCCACCACAGAGGGACAGAAAGCATGGGCCACAGTCAATATACTAGGCTTTCTCAAATATTCTTGAGATTCATTTTTTTTTTTAAATTTCTTATGGAACTGATACTAAATATAAGCTGGAGTGATCCAAATTTGGGGGTAGGTAATTATACAAATAAGCAAAGTTCTTTGCCATTCATTCATTTATTCATACTTTTTTAAAAATCCATCCATCCAACCACTATGTATTGTGTGCTTTCTTTGTGCCACGAAACCTTCTAAGCACTTTCCATACATGCTCTCCTTTCATCTTCACATCAACGATATAAAGTTCAGGAGGTGCTGGAAATTGTCCAAGATGACCCAGAGGGGGAGAGGCAGAGTGAGAAACATAATCCAGGTAACCCTAAAGCCCGTGCTGTCATAACAATCTTATGACATTGTCCTCCCCACCGGTACACAGCTAAAATAAAAGTCAGACTCTGAGAAGTGATAGAAAGCAATATCAGATGCGGGAGAGAAGATGCATTTAGATGGGTGAGCCTGCAAGGCTTCCTGGAAAGGGCACGAGTTGGCCTTTTGAGCTACCAAGCCTCACTTCTAGAAAGAAAGCTCAGCAATTTTGTTAGAGAGAGAGAATGGAAGGGCCCCAGGCTTCAGAGTCTGGCAGATTTGAGTTTGAATCCTATCTTCATCTATTACTAGCTAGGTGACCCTGAACACCTCACTTACCCTCTCTGGGCCTTCATTTTGTCATTGTGAGAGACCTCGTTAACTTGTTGTAAAAGCGAAAGTATGAAACATGTCTACTCCGATATCTGATAATATAGTAGACATGTGTCAAATGATGCTGGATTTGAGCCAACGCAGATCTCTAGGTTAGAGCAAGAAAATGGAGAAAAGTTTACTAATCAGCTTCTCTAGCTTGTGCCTTAAGAGAAGGTTAAGCCAAAAGAAGACTTGACTCTTGTGCTCACATCTCATATTACACTAATTGGTCATGAAAACCATACACTCACACGTGCACACCTATGAGCACACACTCGCGTGCACACCCATCCCTATACGTGTATACACAAACGCTCAGGCATGAACCACAGACCACAGGAAAAAAACGCTTCAAGTGCTTGGGCACCATCATAAACTCTCACATGAAGTGCAGTGCTAAAGTGTTCGTAATTAAAATCTCTAGAGAACTCTTGTTGTTGACAATATCACCACCCAAAGCCATATTTACGTTGTTAATTATTCAAGTTACAGTGAATAAGAAACAATGCCCAGGCTTCCCATAAAATTTCCAAAAATTAAACCAGGGAAATGGGCAATAGATGTCATTTGAAATGGTCCTGATGCCCGTTAATTGCAAGACAGCTGTAAAATAATGGGGCATGAGGTGCTTCAACAACGCCTAATTAGTAACCCTATGGACATCTTCTTGGAAAAAATGGCAACGACACAGTGCAAACACTTAGCAGTCATCATCAAAGGCCCCTTACCAATATTAGCTAATTAATCTTCCCCACAACACTCCAGGAGGAGGCAGCATAGGTCCTCATCCAGAGAGGGAGAAACAGAGGCCAAGGGTTGAAATGGAAAATCCTCTTCCTGCTTGGTATCTCTACAGTAGAGTTTGATGACGGCAACCTAAAAGCACCCAAGAAGGATCCCCAGGCAAGGGGAGAGGGATTTTTTTTCTCAATGAGTGCCTTGCCCAGATGATGCGTAAGGTTAGTGTGGTGAATTCTTGGCTTCTTCCTGATCTCTTGCCATGTCTCCCCTCCTGGCTGTCCCTGAGAAGTCTCCGTACCGAACTACTGTCACGGGACACAGGCACTCTTGCATTTGTCCACCCGTTCCCTTTTTCTCAGCAAGAAGGTTTTTTATCTCAAACATACCAAAGCAAAGAGGGGGAAGGAGAGCTCTGCCACCTTGCATGAAGCCATGCCGATTTTATTAAAACATGATTCACAACTTTGGTTTCAGCCCTGCTATCAGGTCTAGAATGATTTCTGGAGTACGATTGCTTTGAATTAGGGGAAAATATAAAGAGGGAGTCAATGACATCTTGTGTGCACTAATTTAATTCAGGTTAAAAACTTACAAATAACCATAGGAAAAGGGAGAAGAAAGGGAAGAATGAAGAGGAACGGAAAGAAGAGAAAGGAGAAGCAGCAGCATGCGCCAGACTCGAAATTCAGTGCTTTATGTATATTAGCCTTTCATCTTTATAGCCACACTCTGAAGTGGGTGTAATTACCATCCCCCTTTTAAAGGTGATGAAACTAAGCGATGGAGATGTTCAGCAGCCTCCACAGTCCCAGGGCTAGTAATACAGTGAACCAGGCCCTGAACCCATCTTTCTGTTTGATCCTAAGTTCTTAGTTTTTTCCACAATATTGCCTTTAGGATGAGTTTCTTTGCCACTTTCTAACCTGCCTCTAAACCCTTAGCTAGGCAATAGCTAGTGGGCGAGCATAAAGGACATTTGGGAAGGTGACTCTCTTAACAAAGTATTTGACGGGTTGAGATCCAGTCCCAGGTCAAACCTAAATACACTTTTCTTAAAGCAACACACACCCTTCATGGAAGAGGATTCATTATCTGTCTCTTCAGCAACACAAAAGAGAGAAGAAGATCACATAACTTTGAAAGGATAAGCTTTAGATTGGATTAACCCAGATCCAAAAATCCTGGCTCCTGTTCCTTATCTGTAAAATAGGCACAATTGTCCCTGTGTTGTGAGGTTGTTATGAGGATTAAGTGAGCAAGTGCCTAGGGCCTGGCATGTCACAAGCTCTCAATAATTGTCAGCTATGTTTTAATCATATCCTGCCCTATTAATGATAATGATAATAGTATCTTCTGGTATAGACAGTGGAATGAGGATCCTTAGATACAAGGGGGCTGGGAGACTCCTTTTTCAGGAGTGTTGAATGAATGAACAAAGTATGTTGCAGATCAGAAAGTCTCAGGAAAACTCATTTTATCTAACTTCCTACCCAATGTAAGAGTTCATTTCGTCTAAGTTCTTATTTCAGTAATGAACAAACGATGAACTCTCTCCCACAAATTGACAGCCTGTCTTTAAATATCTTGACAAACAGGAAGCCTTGTTTGTCAAGATGTCAAACAGAAGAGCCATCTGCGCTGTTCAGTGGCTCTAAAGTTCTTTCACCTGGTGATTATACTGAACCCTGGCCCCCTGGAAATGTCCACCTTTGGTCATTGTCCTGTCTCTGGAGCTGGGCAGAGCAAGTGTAACCCCTTTTCCACTCACTTGGCCTTTCCTACACGTCCACTCCCACTTCCGAGTCTTTGTTTCTTTAAGTTAAACTTGCAGATGGACTGTGATGAAAATTCTACAGATATGAGCATTTTTTTTCAGTGGTGAGCCTCCAGATAGTATAAACCACAACCAGGCCTGTGTCCTGGTGCTTGGCGCCCCAAAGCTCTCCATCTCAGCATCTCCTCTCCTCAGGGTCTGTATCAACACTACCCATACTTGTCAATTTGGGCAACTCTGCCAGAGTCCCCTCTCCTTAGTCCTTACTAGTGCTCAAGTCTCAGCATTTGCATAGAGAAGCTGCTATCTGATCTGCCTTTTGGGCCTTCAAAGATTTACTAACCAAAAAAGTGACTAAGGCAGGGATTTCAGGGCCCACAACAGGGCCACTGGGGCTCCTCAAGGCATTCCCTATCAGCATAAGGCCGAAGCTAGTCTGGTCTAAATCATGGGTCTTCTTCCAAAGGAGAACTACTCAGTTCACCTGCAAATTCCCGGGACTGCTGACCCCTGCTGCACATGGGGTTTGTCTGCTGGACTTGGCCAATGACTCTCCTTGTGTCCTTTCCCTGCTGCCCAGACAGCAAAAGTACAAGGTGCAGAGCCCTCAGCTTACCGCTCAAAGCCCCCCTGAGCTTAGTCCCTACTTATCTCCCCATCTTGTTTCCCAATACACCCTCCCTCCCTGTACCCCAAGCCCCGGGGGATCTGCAACCTTGTCCTGGCTCTCCACTTGTGACATTTGGGAATGTCACTTCTTTTCCTTGCAATGCTCTTCCAGGCCACTTCTGCCACAAAGGCCTGCTCAAAACCTATCTCCCCCTTTGAAGCTTACCAACATTTCCTCTCCTTAAAACGAATTAATCCACTCTCATCTTTATGTTCAGAATAGTTTTTGGATCTCTTATGGCATCCGATTAGTCACTCAAAAATTTTTTGTAAACTCTTCTTGTAGAGCAGGTTCTGCTAAGAGTACAGCAGGTATTATCTCATTTAATCTTCCCCTAAATCATCTGAGGCAGCTACAATCACTTAAAATCTTGTTTCAAAGATGAGGAAGCTAAAGCTCAGCCATACAGCAACACACCAAGATCACAGGGGTTGTAAATGGTGGAAACATATGTGTCTGCCTCCGAAGCCTCTGTAATCAGCCCCGCCTCTGCTGTTCACTGAGGCTCCTGAAATGCTGGATGCTCAGAGACAAAAGGTACTGAGGACCAGTTCCTGGAAGGCAAGCTCCTTGCACGGAGTAGAAGGAATGAAGTGTGACCTGTAAGGAGGTGAGGGAGAGAGGACAGGAGGCTATAGCTAAGAGAAACGAGGTGGACCGACCAGAGCTGAACTGAGGCCCCCCTGCTGGCAAATAAGGGAGAGACGGTTGAAGTGAAGCTTGTTATGAAGAGCTCTCATGAGTAATCGTGGCTTTGAAATGGAAAGGTGAGGGCTCTGTGTGAGGCTCAGAGAAGAGGCAGGCAGGAAAAGCTGACACGCAAAGGCCTGACTATTGAAGGGCTCTTTAAAAGGGAAGAAGGACTTCAAAGGCAAGCAATGCCTTTCCTGCCAGGGCATCCCTCAGACCTTGAAGGAAAGGGTTTTAGAGGTACCTACAGGAGCACTGAGTGGAGTATGTCCAGCCCATCCCCCAGGAAGGCAGAGGTTGTGGTGCCTTACACCATTCCCCATCCAAAGGTAACCCAGCCCAGGTCATCGTCAGGCAGGTACGCTGAGACTGGGTTGTGAAGGAACCCGAGTTCCCCCTTCCCTTCCAATCTTCTCCCAACCAAGTTCCTCAGTTTACCTATATAACAACGAGCTCTTATGTGAAGACCAATGTCAAGCACTGTGCACAGTACTGAGAATAAAAAAAGAAAACCTTTAATGACAGTAATTTCCCTAATGGTGACTGCAGTCTTGTGCAAAAAGCCAGTTCACAAACTATTTCAGTACAATATAGAAAGTGTCATGAGTGAAGCATGCCCCAGTTTGGGACCGGTTCATTAGGAGTGGCTGCCCGGAATGACTTGAAAAGGATTCTAAAGTTGAATCCAGGCTCAGCCAAGAAAGTGTGTCATTATTGACTAGGAATGAGTGCCAGGAGTGCACAGGCGAGGAGAGTGGTGTAGGAGGTACTGTGGGAGCAGAGGAGTGATAGTGAACACAGCCTTGGGGGGCAAGGATGACTTCCTATGGGAGATGACACCTGAGATGACTCTCAAGGAAGAGCAGAAAACAGGCAGGTGAGGTGGGTAGAGGTGCCAGAGAAGGAACAGAAGGAAGTAGTTCTCTGACACGGGAACAGCCTAAGCAGAGGCATGAGGGTATGATAAGGAAGAATGTCCAGAAAATTCTCAGTGGTTGAGTATGACTCAAGGGTAAAGTGTGAGAGGCCAGGTCAACATGACGTTGATGGATAGACTGGAATCAAATTGTGTGAGACCCTAAGACCGCTCTGGTATTTGACATTAGAAAAATAAAAAGTTATACGTATGCTCATTTAACAGGGATTAGATGAGTGTCCTCTGTACCTAAAAGCGTGGGTAATGGATTTCACGGCCACTGCACATTCACAGCTGATTTTTAACATCAATCAAGTTTTTTACCAGACCTGAGAGAGCGAAGTTCAATGACATAGACAATATGATAAGCATAGTGAGAATTAAGACTTCTTTAGCTGCGTATCCAGAACTGTTGAATACTCCTAGTAAAGTTCGTTTAAACCAACTTCTCATCCAATTGAGGAAACTCTGTTTCCACGTTCCTAACATAGTATTATTGAACATCTCTGAAAAAAGGGGTTTTAAAGCAAGTGCTTCCAGTGCACAGTAATTATACTGTTCCACCATATCAGGGTAAATTCAAATTTGCCCCCTTGTCACTTCCACCTCTGGTCCTTGTCCTTCTCTCTGGAACAAGATAGAACGGATACAACGCCACTTCCACAAATAGATATTTGCACATTTGGAGACTTCTGCTTCCATTCTTATTTCTGGGCCTTTGTTTCTTCAGCCTAAAGCTTCACTCTTCCTCTTTAAAATGAAGTTCAGATTCCTCATCATATGAATGTCTTTTCCTAGAGTATTCCAATTTTTTACTGTTTCTCTCAGGCTATGGCAACTAAATCTGGACATCTCTAACCATTTAGGGTTGCCAAGTCTTTAAGAAAGGGGCAGACAATTCCACAGACCCACAGTGGGATTTTTAGCAGCCAAGTCTTCTGTGCAGTGGAAAGGCCATGTGTCCTCTGGGAATCAATTACTTAGTGGATTCTCTGTTATTATTGGACAGCAACTCAGAAAATTCTACCTGTATTTACTGACCTGATGGATGCTAATATCATTTTGATTCTGCAGACAATGAGGATATTCACCCACACCCCACTCCCTTAAGAGTCAGCTCTCCAAATAAGCCATAAGGTTAATTCCTAAAACATGCTCATCATCAACTTTCTTAAGTGCCAGTCTCAATCCAGATGGCATTTGGCTTAACACTTTATTAGCTGACAGAATGGAGATCTCTGAAAATGAGACTTGTCTGGCTTCTTCTTTACATGGAGTTGGACTAATTTTCAGTCCCCTAATTAAACCTTGCTGTGATTGACAGAAGCTTATGACAAGCATATCTGCTGACGGAACTAAATATTGTCAGCTTTCTCTTCAAGGTAATAGACATTGAGAACAATTTTAGAGATCAGAAATTCAGCGAAAGTAGGAGGAGATCATTTAAAAAAGATATTAGTGTGAAGACAGCGTCTGAAGAGTCCTTTGACTGGACAGAGGAAGGATCCCAGGAAATGTGTGGACAGAAATGGTCCTCTACTCACTCTCTAGGAAATAAAATTCCCAAGAAAAATACACAAATACACTCTTGGACAAATACATTTACTCCTGTAGGCAAAATCAACCACTCTTTCCTGAGTCCCACCACATAAGATAGAGTGAGGCATTGAGCACTGACCACAGAGTCCACAGACGTGGGTGGGAGGACTCACTCTGGCTCGTCTTGAAAAAGCATGTTGGTCTCCTCTCCGAACTTCAGATGTTGATAGGTAGCTGCTTACCAGTCTCGAGAATTGTTAGGGGGACTTCAAGTTATATAGGTTGGTGAAAAATCTTTGTGTTACTATGAAATGCTATAGAAAGGTAAGACATTAATAATACCAAATCCTGCCTCATATGATAATTGTTTGTACATAGTGCCCACTAGAATATAAGTGCCAGCCAGCAGGAATTGCTGTCATCTCAGCCTCCTCTGTATCTAGCATAGTACCTGTCATGTAGTAGCAATTTGATAAATGTTTGCTGGATTGACTTCATGGAACAGAATGACTAGCCTGCACAGTCTCTGAGGACAATTGTAGAAGCTTCTTTTACATCATCACCATTGCCTTGCTCAAAGCTGACATGAAGAAGTACATAATAAATGGTCAGTGAATAAACGAATAAATTGAGAGGACCTGAAAAGATGGTTTTCAACTCTGAATGCACTTTGGAATCACCTGGGGTGTTTTTAAAAATCAATCTCAGGGACCTTGCCCCAGAGACTGATTGCAAAGTGCCCCGGGATATTCTAATGTACAGTCAGGCTTGAGAACCAATGACTTTAAACAATAGGAAAATATAAGGAAGAGCCCTCCCTCCCTTTTTTTTCTAACCAGTTGTAGGTATTAGATTCTTGGGAGGAATAAAGCATTCCGAAAGCTATGGCAGAATGGAAGAGGGATGTGGTTACTGCTTTTCAGAAAAAGGCTGATGGACCTCTGGGCAGCTGTCGCCTTGGCAGACACTGGTCCTCGGTATGGCTGCGCCGAAGGCAAGAAGCATCCCAATGCCATTGCTCAGGCCTTCTGCTAGCCTTAATGTTCTAGGAGGCTGCCACCTTGTGGCCGTTCTGCAGTGACAGTTACAGCAGCTTCCTAAAACAGGCTCATCTCACACGGCTGTAGATTTTTCTCTTTCTCAAATTATATGCAAGGCCTAGCGGCATATATTCTAATATTTCTGGAAAATTAAATAAGGAAGAGAGGGTCCTAGATTCTCCATGGTGAAAAGAATGCTTCAGATATTAACTCCAGGCGTGATATAGAGGTTAGATGGGCAGGTGATTTATTTATTACTGTTGAATATCAAGTGACAGAGGTCAAGAGAGGACAATGTGCTCAGTACGAAACCAGACTTCATTTCTAAGGTGCAAGGACTGGTTATGTCAAACGCATTGATAATTCTTTACTTTCATGAGAAAAAAGTAGAACAGTAATATGGCCGTCATTCCCATTCCACAGGTGGGAGATTGAGGCCCCAGGAGTTAACTGTGTTTGTCAAAGTTGCATAGCAAACTGGGAGATGAACTCAAACTGGAAAGAAACTTTTTAAATTTTTTTGTGAGGAAGACTAGCTCTGAGCTGACATCTGTTGCCAATCTTCCTCTTTTTGCTTGATGAAGATTGTCACTGAGCTAACATCTGTGCCAATCTTCCTCTATTTTACGTGGGATGCTGCCACAGCATGGCCTGACGAGTGGTGCCAGGTCCACACCCAGGATCCAAACCCATGAACCCCAGGCCACCAAAGTGAGCATGTGAACTCAACCACTATGCCACCAGGCCAGCCCCCAAGGGAACTAATTTTTTAAACCAATGTCTTCAGAAAATGAGATTCCTTTTTATCCTAAAAGGCAAAATTCAGGAATAAAAGGCAATTTCAAGACTGGACTTAAAAGTGCATGTGAGAAATAAAATGCACACATATGTGCATACACAGACCCACACATTTTTTAAAAACTTCATAACAAGGACAAACGGATGATAGAAACTTTCACTTCATGAAAAATTTTACTTAGTAACACTGTGTTACTTCACAGTAACATCTTCTTCAAAGACACGAAGTAATGCAAACAAATATCTATAGTTTCAAGTCGTGTCAGACTTACCGTAATGAAGAGAGAAGACATTGGTAAGGGCACCGGGAAGCTAAATATGAAGTATGAATTCTATATGTCACATCGGCCTGATGTTTCAAGTGGATTAAATGTCTGAGAAGTGGAAAGAGCTGTCCCTGGGGTCGTGCAGACCTGGGTATGTGTGACAGCTACTACTATGAGCTGCAAAATCTTGCAGAATTTGCTTGGACGCCTTATACTTCAATTTCCTCACCTACAAGTAAGAATGAAACTGGCAACTTGCTAATAATTCTTGTTGCTGTTAAATGAAAGAAATGTACCCAGACAGAGGTGCTAAGACAGGAAGCATCAGAATATTAAGTGAATGAATGGAGAATAGTTTCCCTTCTCTACACTACAGTTTTCTTAGAATGTTTGTCTAATTGATCACATTATTAATCAGTGGGGTACAAATTATGCTGGTATCACATCACTCTAGATATCTAGGATTTTATGAAGGTACAAGAAGCAAACCATTCAGAAAAACATATGAAAAAGATATTTCAGGCAGCTAAAAGGAGTTGGGAACATTGCTGAATGGATTAGAGTGGTTGACATAGTGGGTGAAATTGCACGTTCGGGAACAGTTTTAGGAAGTAAGTTATTGGAAGTACAGCTTTAGAATGCAGCCCTGTAGTCTGCTACCAAGAAAGGCTGTGCCTTTTACTTCCCACCTGACTGGGTCATGAGCCACCTGGCATCCGGAAAGTCAAGTCTTGAAAGAACAGGGCTGGGCTTCCGTAACAGCCCGTGCACTCAAATCACTGTTGAAGGTTGTGACTTCAGAAGCTGAGAGACAAAGACTTCCCCAAATAAAATGCCCAGGCCAGACACTAGATACCAGACATGGAAGAGGGAAATTTCTACTGAAACTAGACAACCTTCCTGAGGGCTACCTGTGGAATATTTTGCTTGTCTTCCACCTTAGAATACAAATGCCTGTATTTATCTTGTTTCTCTCTTTTTCTTTTTCCCTCCAGCACTAGTAGAATGAAGGAAGCATGGTGTTCATGCAATGAATAAACAGACAGGATTTAAAGAAACTATTGTGACATGGGCAGTATCTACACTTACACAACACATGGGGATGGGGGGACTAGAGATAGATGAGCGAAGCCTTTAAAAATGAAATCATTACCTGTTTTAAGAATGGAGTCTAGACTTAGTGACTTAAAGGACTAAAAACTATTGACATTAATGTCTATATCAGGTTATTGAAAGGGGTAAGATATTATTGTAATATATAAAGAAGTGTCGATGTCTGTCACGTAGGAGATGCTCAACTATGCCTTGTGTTCTAAACTGGCAAATGGATACTTACCCACAAGGCGTGGGTTGAGGGGCACAGGATAACCACAGACCTCCTTAACCTCCAAGGATTTCCCTACCAGGATTCTGTGGAGTCTGACATTCTTATTTTTTTTCCAGCTTAAGGACTGTCCCCAAAAGGATTCCATTAAAAAGCAAATATGTTTCCTTGGTAAAAGCCCTATTTGGCCTAACTTTATTATGTATAGAGGAAAAAACTTGAAGTAGAAACAGTTGAGGAAAATGGAAAGAAAGGGAGGTAAGAGAAGGAAGAGAAGTAGAAGGCAGGCTCCCAGTAAGTATCCCTCCAACCTTTAGACTTGCACTGTTCAATATGGTAGCCTCTAATCACATGTAGATATTCAAATTTAAATTTAAATTAACTAAAATTAAGCAAAATTACAAATCCAGCTCTCCCATCATGTCAGTCCTATTTCAAGTGCTCAGTAGCCCCTGAGGCTGGTGGGTACCAGAGTGGTTAGTGCAGACACAGAACATTTCCATCACTGCAGAAATTTCTATTGGACAGCACCGCCCTGGTAAGTGATTCTTGCAGAACCGTATCATATGCTTCCGAAGTGATGGGTTTAGAAGACAACTGAGCACATTGCTCTGGAGAGAGAGCCATAGTATCCTGGAACCTTTCTTAGCTCTGACATATTATGATAAAGGACCAAGAAGCAGATATTTTGTTGCAGCCTAACAGACATGGGAAAAGGACGGGATGGGTCACTGAAAAAGAGATTCAGACGTGACAAGCCAGAGGTCTCTTCCTTAGCAATCCCAGGTGAGAATAGTTCACCAGTGGGCACTAAATGGACACTGATATTGAAACACGCTTTGCTCGGCAGAGCTAACTGACTCTAACCGCGTGTTGCACGCTATGTGAAGCTCTCCCAGAGTGACATCAGCCTCTCATAAATTTCCATCGCCAGCTTTATAAGTTCCAGGTTATAGAACCCCTCCACGTATTTTATAGATAGGTTGGCTGCTACCTGATCACAAGAATTGTATGAGAATCAACGTTATGGAAGCTAGATTTTAAAAAACAAAAAAAGAAAAGAAAAAGGTAAGTAATCTGAATTTGAAAGTAATATGATTCAGAAGTCCAAACTTTTAAATCATAATGTACTATCTTTATAAGGAGGGGAAAATATCATGAAAGGGTTATTTTAGCCAGAAATAAGCACAGAGAAGGCCACCATGGCAGGACCCTCTGCAATGCTTTGGCGATATTGGAGAACTCCTGGCCTGATTGTAGTTGCAATAGGCTCAGCACATTTATGGTTTCTCGGGGCCTCAGGATCCCCCTCTGTAAAGTGAAGACATTGGACCAAATGATCTTAGACCCCTTTCAATCCTACATAATTGTTTAATACCCTAGATTTCTATAAAATATTCAGTGTGACGCCTCTTCAAGTAACGATGACTAAATTATCTAGTAAAAATGGTTTTACTGGCACATATTATTTTAGTGTTAAGAAAGGATATTGGTGCACATTAGCCAGCCACAAAATTGACAGTTAGCAAACTCACTCACTAGCCAGTTTCTCCAGTGCATGTGAACCCTAAAAGGATTTTTTAATTAAAAAGAAGTTATTTTTAAAAACAGGACTGCTGTCAATTTTTGCCACATTCATCATCTGAAAAATTTTTGCAAATGTATATCATCTTCATGTGCCTGTGTGTCGGTTTCTGCCCCTCCCATTCCCCCAAGCCAAACATGTTTATGCTCGAAGCTGTTTTGTGAATCCCAAGAAAGCGTTTGAAGAAAATTAAAAATCTCTGCCAAAAACTATAACCATCACCAAGCTTGGTCATAAACTTTAATTGGAAAACTGATATTAAGTATGCATCTTTATTACATTCTGAAAACATGAATAATATATGTAATCGTTTAAGGGCTGAGCTATGAGCATTGCTTTATTATTCAAACATAAATGAAAGTGCACTGTGTTATCAATTAGTGTCCAGCTTCTTTGGAAGAGTGAGAATAAAATCTGTTAGACCTCAGCTGGTGATTTACATTCTCGACCATCTTTATTCACAAGCCTAAAAAGCAGGCTGGTAGCAGTCGCCAAAGCAGTTGCCAAGACAACTTATCTCTGGATTTAGTATTACTGCATCAGGAAAGACGCCTGCAAGGAATTTAATTAACTAACGCCTCGTTCTCCTTGGCCAAAAAAGGATGGATTTTCCTTTAACTCAAAGTCCCTGAAGAATGATGAGATTCAATAGAATCAGGGCAGACACAGACCCACAGACAGACGCAAACACACACTCACAGGTGCAGGGGTTTAGCTATAATGTAATAAGGCCAGGGACCGGCCCTATGGCATAGTGGATAGAGTTCTGCATGCTCCACTTTGGCAGCCTAGGGTCACGGGTTCGGATCCCAGGCACAGACTTATGCTACTTGTCGATGGTCACGCTGTGGCGGCGACCAACATACAAAATAGAGGAAGATGGGCACAGGTGTTAGCTCAGGGCTAATCTTCCTCAAGCAAAAATAAAAGAGGAAGACGGGCAACAGATGCTAGCTCAGAGCAAATCGTCTTCAGGAAATAAATAAATGAATACATAATATAATGAGGCTAGTTTTCAGGTGAGGTTTACACAGAATTTGGCTTAATAGTTCATACATGTCAATTAATGAATATGAATAAATTATAGCTAGGATGCTATGTTTTATATATATAATTTATGTATTCATTCATTTATTTATTTTTCTTCTTCCTCCCTCTACCCAAAAAGAAATAGACAATTTACAGCAATGTTAGTTGAAACAGAAAACTAGTATCAAAAGAAAGGTGAATCGGATATAAAACAGATGGGAATTTCAGAATTGTTAGAACTATGCTTCATAATTGGTTCTGAGCTTCCAGGTAACCATGGGAATAATGGAAACAACAAATTACATGGCTTGCATTACTCCTCACAGAAGGGAATGCTTTTACTCCCCCAAATTCTAACATTATTTTGAGGGTTTGTTTGAAAACCGTGTATATTTCTGACTAACATTATAAAATTCCTAATATAAGTACCATACTTTGTATGTCATGCTCTGTATATGCTTTTTTCTCATTGAATCCTCACCACTAAAGCCCCATAAGAACTGAGCTAGTAGAAATTGCCATACAAATTTTGCTTAATCACATTAATTAGTGTACACCTGGATCATACTTTCTTCTTCCCTACATCCTGCTCCTCTGAATTAATACCCAATCCTGAGCATAGGATGTGGGGTCGAGGCTTTCACACCCTAAGGTGGTCCAGGCTGTGACTCTCTCTCTCTTCTTTTGGGCACTTTTTCCCCAGACTGGGCAATAACTGGGAAGTTTTCCCCATTCCTTGAGAGCTCCAAACACATTATAAAAGATCTGCATTCACATGTTAACAATTCCAGAGCTGCACAGTGTTTTTCCTTTTTAAATATATTTACAAGCTTTAATCCTCACAGTGAATAAGGGCGAGCAGGGAAACACTGCTTCTCCATTTGTATGCATTAAGAAATATGGCTTTTGGGGTCTGGCCCCAGGGCGTAGTGATTAAGTTCAGCATGCTCCACTTTGGTGGCCCAGGTTCACGGGTTCAGATCTCAGGTGCAGACCTACACCACTCATCAGCCATACTGGGGCAGCAACCCATATCTAAAATAGAGGAAGATTGGCACAGATGTTAGCTCAGGGCAAATCTTCCTCAGCAAAAAAAAAAAGAAAAAGAAAAAAAGAAATACAGCTTCTGCTAGAACACAAGTGTTTTTTTTACCCCTACCCTAGTGCACCATACTTCATATTTTCTTTCTTCTTATATATAGTCTGGCAATGAAACCATGACCCTTATACCTCCAGGATATTGTTTAGCAAACAATTACTTAATATAGTTTCAGGACATGACTAGTTGCCTCAGGATATGATTTTAAGTTAGCCAATTCTAATTTGTTTATCTATCAGGTAGTGTTGGCCCTGACTTTGTTCTTCATTTCCAAAATTTCTTTCTTTTGCTATTCTGGATCCTTTGCATTTCCACACGAACTTTAAAATCAACTTGACAATTTCTCTGAAAAAAGCTTGCTAGAAGTTTGAGATTGTGTTGAATCTTTAGATCAATTTGGGGATAACTGATATCTTAACAATATTGAATCTAATAACCTAAAGACAAGGTATAGCCTTTCATTTACTTCGGTCTTTAATTTCTCTCAGCAACATTTTGCAGTTTTCAATGTACAGGTTTTAACTCTCTTTTGTTAGATTTATTGCTAAGTGTTTCATATTTTTATACTATTTTAAAAGATATTTATTTCAATTTCCAAATATTTATTGCTAATATTTGTAAATAGAATTGAGTTTTGTGTATTAATCTTGTATCCTGTGATGTTGCTAAACTCATTTATTAGTTCTAATCGCTTTTTCATTATAAATTCCATCAGATTTTCTACATAGACAATAAGGCTACCTACAAGTAAAGACAGGTTTGCTTCATCCTTTCCAACGTGGATGCAATTATTTTTATTTTTCTTGCCTAATTGCGCTAGTTAGAACCAGTACTGTGTTGAATAGAAGTGGTGAGAGCAGATATCCTGGTCTTAGTTCTGATCTTAAGGAGAAATAATTCTGTCTTTCACCTTTAAGTACAATGTTAACAGTAAGTTTTTGTTTTCTTTTGCTTTGTTCACAAATTCTCTTTGTCAGGTTAGGCTCCCTCTTCCCCCCGGTTTGCTGAGAATGTTGATCAGGAGTTGATGCTGCGTTTTTTCTGCCCGGGTACGATTTTCTCACAAGCTTGTGCTGATCGGCACTCAGCTGAAGCCCAGAGGGGGAGCCCTCTGCCATTTTTGAGGATTCCCCCTGTGGGCTGCTCTCTTTCTCCAGTACTTTACTCCTCAAACTCGAGCCGCTTGGACTCGCATTTACCCAACGCAGGGGAACAGCACGCTCAGCCCGGGTCTGTCCTGCCAACA
The DNA here is from genome assembly GCF_037783145.1 of Equus przewalskii. Taxonomy (NCBI): domain Eukaryota; kingdom Metazoa; phylum Chordata; class Mammalia; order Perissodactyla; family Equidae; genus Equus; species Equus przewalskii. The sequence goes on along the minus strand of NC_091838.1, from coordinate 69,410,690 downwards.
GCCCAATTTGGAAACTCTCAAAGTAGTAATCTGGGATAACCACAGGGGCTCACCTCATGGCTTTCCTCTCTCTCAGGGTTCAGTGTCTTGTTGTCTAATGTGCAATGTCTTAAACATCATTGTTTCATATGTTTTGTCTAGTTTTTGACTTGTTGCTGCTGGAGAGTTAACATAATCCCGGTTATTCCACCTTGATTGGAAGCAGCGATCTCTCCCGGAGAGTTTGTATACATGCACCTTCTTAGGCCTTACTGTCTACAGAAATCGTGGGCTAGGTCTTGAGAATCTGCATATCGTCAAAACTCCCCACTGAACTTATTGACAATACTGGCTTCTGAAGTACAGATTTGCCCCTTGTTTTCTATCCAAGGAAACCCAAACTCTGTAGCGTAAGTTTCAAAGCAAGACCAGGACCCTGGACCCAGGTCCTCTGCCCCTTTAACCTTGACCTCTTCTAATTCTCCCCATGTGTACAACCAATGACCACATTTGCTACATTAGAGCTGGGAATGCTAATTTATTTTATGCATTTCAGTGATGCTTAACATCTAAATATTCAAAAGACTAACTGTAGTGGAAACTGATTGCTTAATAGAAACTGGGTGTTTCTCGTCCTGTTGTAAATATTACATACTTAGACCAGATGAAGAAGGGACAATGATAGTTCTATTGTATATAAATCCTCTTCCTAAAGGGAAAGCTGTCAAAGTTTTGATGCAGTGCATATTCACCAAGATTGCTATCCTCTTTTTGTCCTCTATGTGTTACTGGATATCCATCCAACACATAGCACCACCTCAATAACTGTACTTCCCAAGGGTGTTGGTTACCCTTAGACATGCTTTAAGACATGGCTGGGTTCCTCCATGATAATTGCTCCCATTCTTGAACAGTTATTGTGCAGGGCACATAGCAGTATTTTAGCCTTCTTCACAGTGTACTGAGAATGTGTATTTATGTGAATAATACCTGTATCGGTACTTCTCGTGTGAATTTTCCCAGGTAACCAATTTCATAGAAATTACTGATTTGGTATATCCATCCATCTTGTTCAGTTTTTCCAGAAATATTTAGAAATATGGAATATATGACAATATGTATTATATAATATGAATATGTGATTATGATTATATGATTTAAATAGGGATATAATATGAATATAGATTTATTTATTCTTCTCTGGAATTCTGCCTGGGACTATCTGAAAAACAGATGACTGGGTTATATTAAGTTTAATTAATATTAAACAGCATTAAGTTGGCAAGTCCCCTGTCTCTTGTGCTTCTAAATTTCTGATCTCATAGGTTTCTAAAGTGGCTTACAATGGCTGAATGTGTGGGGAGTCATTTCCATTTGAGACTCTTCGATAATGATCACACCCTCATACTACAGCTACAGTTTCTTAGGATCGTCCGTGTACTCTCCAACGTATCACTGATTTTTAGGGATTCAAGGAAAATCACCCTTGGCAGGGCCAAAGCTCTCCAGGCAAATGTTAACTCAATGAAATTTTATCCCTTTGTTCTTCAAGTCATCTTCTAAATTATTCATAGCCTGTCAAACTTAATGTATAAGCAAGAGAATGGAATTTTGTTGTAGTTCAGTAGTTAGATTTTAAGCTCAAATGCTATGTTTTAACCATGAGTTTGACTGACTCTGAGGATTAAAAAACAATAGGTGGGCTATGTGTATGCACACAGCTGAAACCAGGACTATGCCACCCATCTCGTAGAGACCTTGACCATGTGCAAACCCAGTGTGTAATGAACTTAGTCCCCCATAGCTGAATTCATAAGAAAAATAAAAGTAATGTCTTCATCTATGATTTAGCCCAATCCATTGATTAGAAGAATCCTTCTGTAGAAAAGAGTAATCATGGACGTATTTTATCTTAAAGAGGCATTAGAAAGCATCTAATAATTCTACATTTCTATAATTCACCTATATTTCTCAAATTGGTGGGGAAAGGGGTAGTAATCAGAATTACCTGGGGTGGTGAGGAAGAGAATGGAGGAGTCTTGAGAATACACAGTTTGACAAACCTCCAAGGAGGTCCTTTTTAACCTTTCATAATTTACGAATCACTGATCCAAACAAAGCTTTACAGCCCTGGTTACAATTCAGATCATCTGGGGAGCTTTCAAAAATCACGTCCCTCCCCTGATCACTCCAAGAACTCCAGCATCGTCTTTTTGGCTTTGGTCTAAAGAAGTATAATCATGTTGGAGAAAGAGGATGTAAAAGCTGCCTAGTGTGCCAAGACAACCTTTTCTCCTTGGATCTGGTTACTGTCACTGATCTACAGCATCCCTCACAGTTCAACTGTCCCTGTCTGCAGTAGTGACCCATACATGCCTACCACTATTGCTTTGAGAGGAAGGTACCCTGTTCCAGGGAGGGAAGCCATTCTCTCTTCATGCTGTAACCTGCTATGGTCACGGGAGATGAGTGGCCTTGAGGCTAATGGCACAGCTCAAGTTCTTGGTCCATCCACATGTACTCATGGATATTTTTGCGAGACTCATCCATGGGACAGGTTGGCAAGATTACAAAGGATTCTACCATCAGCCACACATTGTACCCGTAACTAGATCTCCTCTAAGACGGGGAGGCAAGCCTAACATTACTTTATTCTCCTCCAAAAGATCAGTCCTATTTTATTTCTTATCTTTTCCTAGCAAGGCAAGAGTAAATAAAGATTTTCCCATAAGAATCTGGGGTTCCACCCCACTGGGGCTGCCGCTGTTACTTGCTTTGCCACTGCACTCAGCGGGAAATGGCTGTGTTCATGCTTGCCTGTCTGCACAAGGTCAAAGGCAATTCATGTCTCCCTCCCACTTTTTCAACCACTGCCGGCATTGATTTCCAGTTTCCCATACTTCCCTTTCTGATCCCTAAGTCTTAAGTCAGTAATTACTCTTGCTCTCCTCTTTGCCGATTCACCACTTATTCAGCATTCATTCAACAGATATATATTGAGCACTTTGTATTAGCCAGTACTATTTTAGACACTGGGAATCCAAGAGTGAACAGAAAATAATCCCTCTCTTCATAAAGCTTACATTCTAGTCCCAAGATCCACCTCATTTCCTGACTCAATTATTGACCATTCAAGGAGCAAACCTCTGTCTTGCATCCATGGCCCCAAAAGTAACCTTTTAAATACAACAGCCTGATTTGGTATATTTTCAAGGTCTAGATTCAGTGTCATTTCTAGTCACCATGTAAAATTAAAAGATGAAGAAAAAAGCAGATTTGGCACATGAGGAACAAAATTCCGTATTGGAAACTAAGAGTCAGAATAGAAAATAACATTTCTGGGTGCAGTGTGGAGAAGGTTTCCTGAAGCAATCGCCAGTAAGTCTCTGTGGCTGGTAAGTAAGGCTGCATATAAACCAAAGAGTGACAAAACCTTGGGACTCAAGCAGCAATGCCATGGAACCCCTCTCAGTAGGTGCAAACTATGGAATAAAGTTAAATGATGGAATCCATTACCTCACTTTCTTTTCTTCTATCCACGATAATTCCAAGAACCCCTGCTTGACTCCCTTAGTTACCAAGACCAGTGAGGTCTTGGATGAATGGATTCATCCAGCAATCCATTAACTGATGATGAAAAGGAGGCAGAATCTTGAAAACAGTAATCATGTGGCCCTCAGGCAGAGAAGCTGTGTCAGTGTCAGGGTCAAAAGCCCTGAGGGTACTGAGGCCTAGAGCTTAGAAGAAGAGAAGCAGCTGTGATAGGAATGGTGACCCAAGGGGAGAAGTGAGAGTAGAAATTCAGGGCAGATTCTGTGAAGATATTGTGAGTCAAAACCTAGTCTGACATGAGTTCATGTGAGAACCCCACACACACACACACACCTCATCCGTATGCCACGAGACATACGGAGGACCAGAGAAAGAAGAGAAGAGAAGAAGTGGCCTGGGCTCTGCAGTTAGTCAGTCATGGTTAGGATCTAAGTTGTAATTTTGAATTCGGTATGATTTCACCATCCAGGAACCTTAGGGTGACAATTATTTATGGAGTCACAATTATCCTGTGATGTTTGCCTTAAAAGCTAACATGATTTTGCCCTTGCCCTTCTGAGAATGATAGAAACTGACTGAATCATTAGCACTTGCCCCAGTCTCACAGGTGTCTTTGTCACCTTCTTCACCAAATCACTCCACATTTTCTTCTACTTGGTGACTGTGCGTGGGCTGTAAGTGACAGAAGAATCTAAATTACCATCTTGTCAAACACAAGTTTAAACTAGATCTGCCTGACTTTAGGTCAAGGGTTAAGAAATATCTGATTTTACCAGATGGAAATTTGCAGAGGTGATGAGAGGCACAAAATCCTTCCTCTTCAATAAGGGATCTTGCTGAGACATCCAAAGCATCTCAAGCTTTTAACACTTTAAAAAATCATTTCCCTGTAAGTCTATGTACTGTCTGGTCTTACTTATGGTCAGACAGACCCAGGCTAGCATCTCAACCTTGCCACTAGCTGTGTGACCTTGATCTAATTACTCTTCCTTTTGGGATCTCAAATTGCTCAATGAAGACAATAATAACTACCTTTCAGGCATGACGTAAAAATTAAATGAAATAATACAAGTGCAAGGATTTAGTAGAGTCTATGTTCTATTGTAGCTTCTCAACTAATATTTGCTTAATTATAAATGATTGCATGAATGGGAAATGTTTCTTTCCTTTTCTTACACATCCTCATTCCACTGTCATTTAAGACATAAATATTAAAAATAAACATTGTATTTATTCTTACATAGGAACTTACAGTTTATAACATGAGCCAATATCTATCTCATTTAATTCTCACAGAAGTCCTTGAGAGAGAGTTTAGGCAGGGGTTGTCATTTCCATTTTATAGAAAAAGAAAGTGAAGCTAAGGACAACAATTTTAATTTTAATTATCCAAATCCATGTAGTTAAGGAAGGAAGGAAGGAAGGGCGAGATGACTCAAGCCCACGTCTTCTAACTTTAAGTCCAAAGTCTTTCCATTTTAGAAAACCACCATTCCATACATCCTTGAACACCGAAGCACCTCATCTGCAATCACTGGACCAGATGTTAACACAATCAAAATAGACATTGCCTTCCTGACTAAACCTGATTAATGGCTTAATCTGTCTATGGTATCATTTCTGGAAAACACAGAGGAGGCTTTTTTATCCAATGCTGTCAGAAAAGGTTCAGGCTCAGAAAAAGCAATCTTTTAATCATCTTCAGTTGTGCTATCTCCAAGATGGCTTCTAGTGGAGCAAAAATTAAGACACATAGTCATTTCAAATGTGTCATTCTTAGTGTTCTGACCTCCCAGTCAACAACTAGAACAATTTCAGACGAAGCCATGGGCAGGTTTATGATGAAGGAGAGCTTTTGGATTAAGCACCAAAGAGGTGGACTAACTCAGAAATTCCAAGAACACTCAGCTACCTAAATAGAATGACTTCCTGAAATCAAGAAGAAAAATTAAGGAGTGAAGGGATGTACTGAATATCTACTGCATGCTAAACACTGAAGTGAAAGCTCTAAATATACTATCCCATTCGATCTCTCCATATATCTGAAAGGCAGATATTTTTATCCCCATTGTACAAATAAGATTCTGTAGCTCATAGAATTCAGGTAACTTGTCAACAATTAGTGGCTGAGCTTCAATTTAAACCCTGACTTGTCAGAACCCAAAGCCCATATTTTATCACCCGACCAGGAGTTCTCAACTAGCAGTCCACAGATCAGAGCAGGGCCGAGAGGAAAGGAAAAATACACATATCCACGTCCCATTCTAGCACCAATATTCTGATTCATTACATCTTGGATGGAGCCCATGACTCTGTATTTTTAACAAGTTTTCTGGGTTATTATAAGGGACAGCTAGGCGTGAAAAGCTATATATCATGTTGCCCACTCAGGAGACACATACTTCTTGTAGCAGTGGTACTTGCCATATTCAGCGCTTAGCTAGTATAGTGCATATAGATCACTCTTTGACACCCAAGGTGCAAGAAGGATCCTATTTCTCTATATTTGTAAATCAAATTATGTCCTTTCAAATTCCCACTTATTTATCTTAATCAGTCATTTTTATGACATTGGAACATGATGGAAGCTCCTAGGATTACTCAAAAATTAGGAAGGGGTGTTTTCTTCAGGCCACTCACAGTCATCATCATTACTCAATCTACCACATAGTATTGGTTCTCTGCATTTGCACAAGTCACAGAATCACCAGCCATTCACATAGACGCTCTATGGCTCCCAGGCTGTGATCCTGAACTCCTATGCTTTTAAGATCTGACACTCCTTGCGTGTTATTGAGGGTAGTTCCTACTTACTCAAGGAAACCGGAAGTGCAATCATTCTTCCCAATCTTGAGGAGGCTCCCCTAATCTCCTCTCAACCCACAAAGCAAAGTAGATTTTACTTTCAACCCAAGGACCAATGTCTACTTGTCTTTCTCCACATTTTCTCTTTAACTAAGAAATTTAATGGTTAACTAGGATGCATAAAATATTTTAGGTCCAAGAATCAAAAGATAGCACTTTTTTGTCTTTTATGGGAATAAGGTCAGTCTAAAAATGCATGCGTTAGTTTTCTGTCCCCAAGGATGAACACCTACTCCTTCAAAGCAGCGGGAAACAAAACTCAAGTTTGAGTCTTCCTATTCTGCTACATTAAATTCTCATTAACTCACCTTGCCACATTGTTTACAGACTTCAAGGTAAAATGAGATGGAAATCAATGTGCATGTGCTTGGCCATAACAGGTGCCTAATAGCAAGTGAACAAAACATGGAAAACAAAAGAACTACCCAACATGGCCCCTTCCTCATAAAGCCTTTATAATGCTATTGTGAAATGAAATGTAAAATGACCCTGAACTTTCACACACTGAGATTCCTTTCTTTGTTCTGTTGTTCACTACCTCGGGCACTCTTTGAATCTAGGTTTTCTACCCTGGCCAAAAAAAAAAAAAAAGAAAATATTGACATTAAGGTTAATCTCTTTAAACAACAAAATAAGGTCTGGCAAAGTACTTTGAAAACTGTAAAATTTTGTACCAATGTAGCAGAAATTTTTACAAATAAGAAAAAAATAGAGAATTTTATCACTGCATTATGCAATAACCTCACCTCTGGCTTCATCTTATCTTTTCTACCCTAATTTCTTCTTTTTCACGCAGTCTTCATCCACTTAGGCTTATCTTTCATTGTATTTTATCTTACTGAGTTCAATGTACTCAAGGAAAATGATTTAAATTCTATCTGTAAGAAAATGAGATATTAAACAAACAAACATGGAGGCCTTATTTAGAGAAAATCTACAAAGCAGTGCCAATCCAAGTGCTTCACAGGGATACAAACCTTTAAAGGAGTCCAAAGAGGGAAAGATCAAGGAGGAGGAGAGTAGGAAGGGCTGGATGGAAGAGACTGGACAAATCAAAGAAGATCTATAGGAAGCAGTAGGCTTGAGCAAAATGTCGTAAATAATCGACAATGGGCTAACCTGACCAGATCAGAGTTCATACTGGTGAGCAATAAAAGACAAAATTGAAAAACACAGGTGGCTAATAGAATCCAAAAAATGTGTAAGAAAAATTATACACTATGACCGAGCGGGATTTATTCCAGGTGTATAATGCTGATTCAACATTTGAAAACCAATCATTGTAATCCACCTCGTCAATATACCAAAGAAGAAAAATCATGTGATCATATCAATTGATGACAGAAAAGCTTTTGGCAAAATCCGACACCCATTCATGACAAGAATTCTCAACAAACTAGGAATAGAAACTTCCCCAACTTGATAAAGAACGCTCTCCTCCCAAAATAAATATGAAAGAAGGAAAGAAAAACTATAGCTAACATCATACTTAATGGAGAGGAACTGGATCCTTTCCTCCTACGATTAAGACAAAGCAAAGCTGTCTTCTCTCATCATTTCTATTCAATATCAAATCAGACACTGTACCATAAGAAAAGGAAATGAAAGATACACTGATTAGAAAAGAAGGAATAAATCTGACTTTATTCACAGGTGACGTGGTTGTCTATGTAAAAAATCCCAAGGATTTGATTTAAAAAAACATCTCCTAGAACTAATAAGTTATTATAGCAAAATAGCAAAAGTCTATTGCTTTCCTATATACCAGCAATAAAGAACTTTAAAAATTCTGTTTATAATAGTACACACAAAGAAGAAATGCTTAGGTGTAAGTCTAAGACTATGGCCAAAAGAAACTGTACATCAATATACTCTAGTTGATAAAGTTTTTTCTCCCATGGGCTTATAGGTTAACAACTGTGATACCGTTATGTATGCTTACCTGATTTAAACAGTTAAGGAAATGGATGGCAGACCATAGGAGCAAGGTTTCTCATTGTTGGAATGAGAGGTTACAGATAAGCAATGGTAAAAGGCTAGAATAATACAAGTGGTAATGGCTTAGAGTTGGAGACATCAGTATGAATTCATGTTTAGCTAAATATAGACACAAAAGTTCATATATGGAAATATTTAAAGATACGTGTGTATACACTAGTTAGTAGACACAAATATTCCCTTAGCTCTGTCAGCTGAGTCATTGCCTAGAAGAAATAACACCTCTGTGGCAAAAACACAAGAGTGAGAACAGAGGAGCCAAATGAATGAGCTTCCAATAGCCAAGACTGGAATAATTTAAGCAATAAAGTAAATAAACTAGTATCGAATTATAACTCAAAGTATAAGTAGTAAATAAACATCCCTGAGAAATTCAAACTGATAGAAACAAACAAACAAACAAATTTTGGAGGGCAAATCTACAAAGCAGAAGAATTCCAAATGATTTATATAGATCCTCCGCCTTCAAGGAGGTGAAGGGTAATTCTTCACTCCTTAAGTGTGGGCCACATGTTGTGACTTTCTTCCAAAAGGTACAGTATGGAAAACAGGTAAAAAGAGTAACTTTACAGTGGAGAAAATTGGGAAGCAATGCCGCAGCCAAGTAATCTGGGTTAACATCCAGAGTGATAAGTCGTGTTTATAGTACACACTCTTCGCATGATGTCAGGAGAACGGCGCTTTACCTCTGTGGTCTTCATCCAAGAAACCGCAACCCCAATCTAATCATGAGAAAAGCATCAGACAATTCCCAGTTGAGGAACATCCGACAATATACATGACCAGCAGTCCTCAAACTATCAAGGTCATTAAAAGCAAAGAAAGTCTCAGAAACTGTCACAGTCAAGAAGAGCCTAAGAAGACATAATGACTAGATGTAGTGTGGGATCCCGATGGGATCTTAGAACAGAAAAAAGACAGTGAATGAAAACTAAGGAAATCTGAATCAAGTACGGACTTTAGTTTATGATGATGTATCTGTATTCATTCATTAACTGTAACGAATGTACCATAATAATATGGTACATTTTATGTACATATGTATGTGGGAACTCTCTGTACTATTGTCATGATTTTCTTGTAAATCCAAAACTGTTCTAAAATTAAAAGCTAATAAATAAAAGATTTTTTTTTTAAAAAAAGGTAAATTGAGGGAATTTTCTTCTTCTTAGTACCATTGAGTAGATTCCAACTCCTAGTGACCCCGTGTACAGCAGAGCTGAATGCTGCCCGGTCTTTTTGCACCATCCTCTCATCTTCTGGCACTATATGGGACAATGCTGCACTGCTATCCATAGGGTTTTCATGGCCAATTTTTTTGGGAGTGGGTGGCCAGGTCCTTCTTCCTTGTCTGTCTTAGTCTGAAAGCTGCTCTGAAACCTGTCCACCATGGGTGACCCTGCTGGTGTTTGAAATACTGGTGGCATAACTTTTAGCATCACAGCAACACTCAGCCACCACAGGATGACAACAGACAGATGGGTGATGTGGTTCCCTAGTGGAGAAACGCACATGGGCCATGGTGGCGAGAGTGTAGAATCTTAACCACTAGACCACCAGGGCTGGCTAATCAAGGAAACAGAGGCTATTAAATGTCAAAGAAAATTGCAAGTGCCTTACCGAAGTTCATTCAACTAGTTATGGCTGAGTTAGAATCAGAGTTGAGATCTTCTGAGTGACTCCTGGTTTAGGGAGGTAGAGCAAGGCCCCAAAACAGGAGATGATGAAATGCTATGTATAGAGTACCTTCTTCCAAATAAAAACAGAGACTTTAGCCAATCTATCCTTATGGCTTTTAGAGAATACAAATAAAGCTCAGACAAAGACAATGTGCTAACTGATGATGATGCCAATAGGAAGAAAAGTGTCTGGAATGTGTTTCTTTCTCAACTTATGCAGATTTTCTTGAGTTGGCTTAAGATTCATTAAACATTGCACCCCCAAACCCTACAGGAAAGAGTTATATTATAGCTATGAAATTTCTGTTCTTTGCAATCATGTAAACATACAAGATTTATAAAGAGTGTTGAGTTTGTCAGGAGATTGGTGTCACTGCTTCTGACATTGGGTCTGAGCTAGCTCACACATGCTGGGCTCCTATCAGGGGCCATATACTTTGCCTGTGTCATCTCATTCAACCCTCACAATAATGCTATGAAGTCAAAACATCACACATGTTTCCAAGATTGAGCAAACTGCACTTCCAGGAGGTTCGATGACTTGCCCAAAGTCATACAAGTTAATTAGAACCCAAGTATATCTATTCTGAAAACCATATAGCCTTTCTTACTCTGTAACCTTAGACGAATTAGTACACTTATTTTTCAAACACTCTATGGTGTCAATCGTGTGGTGGTTATAATTCTAAACACTTTACAAGTATTAATTTACTAATAATGAATTATTAATAATTTATTAACAAATTTATTTAATATATTTAGTAACCACTTATTAGGTAGGTGTTACTTCTACCCCCATTTTAGAAATAACAGAACTGACTTCATTTTCTGACTTTCTGACTCCATTTCTAAGAAAGATTTCTAAGACTGCCTTACAGCCCTACAGTAACTGATTCAACAATAGGCAGTATGTCTCCAGCGTCAGACTCCCCAGCCCTGGGCCTGAAACAAGGCCGTTTTGAAGACTGGGCAAAAATCCTTTGACATGGCATCTACAAAACTCAAGCCAAAACAATGAAAGAAAAACTCATCAAATTTAATTTTCCTTGGAAAAATTATGGCAAACAGAGAGATGACATCAGCCGACATTTGTGCAAGTTGCTATTTTAATACATTTTCATTTGAAAGGGTGCCTGAAAATACAATAAAGAAGAGAAGGGGCCCAAGTGGCTTCCATCAAAAGTACTCACTCTGTCTTTCATCTTTTCACTTAACAAAAAAGGAAAAGGAAAAGGGGAGAAAAAAACGGAAGAAGGGAGAGAAAGAAAAAGAGAGAGAGAGAAAGAAAAGTAAAGAAAGGAGTGAAATGACCCTTCTAGAAGCTAATGAGAGTCTTATGAAATAAACAAAATATCAAGAAGTGTAACATAATAGATTTAGTGTTAGCTAAGCCAGAGATCAAATCTTTCTTCCATGCCTTAAGAACTACACGACCATTGACAAGTTACTTAACCTAAGTATCAGTTTCTTTACCTGAAAAATTAGAACAATATCTGCTTCATTGGGTTTTTGTGTGAGTAAATGAAATAACGTGTGTGAAGGGTCTAAGACTATGCATAGCACTTAACAAGTAATAAACAAAAGTTAATCCTTTGCCATCCATCCACTCCCTACACGTCCCAAATAGTGGTAGATAAGACTAGAGAAGTGAGGATGCCCGCTCTAGTAAGGGGAGGTTTGAGAACATGAGAAAACTGCACATGGAGAGCCTTACCTTGAACCTTCACAACAAAAGTAGTATTTGGATGGCCATTCTCAAAGCTAGATGGAATCAGACGATTTCTAGAATCATAGAGAAATGTGCAGCACTGAAGGAAATACTGGCAACTCCCAGCTGACCCATCCTAACTATTTCAGATTCCTTAAAGCAATGAGCAGAGTAAAAGGAGGCTGACTGGTATGTCCTAGATCTTCCAAGCATTATCAGTACAGAAAAATAATAAGTATTTCTGAGTTTCCACGGTGACGTTTTTCAGTCATGTAAACGATCTGAATCAGGGGCTGTAAACTGCATTCTTCTTTCCATTTGTAAGACATGGCTTGTCTCCTAACCACAAATGCCTGAGACTTCCATCAGGGAGGCTGTCAATAATTAACCTACTTATTCAAGAAAATTCTTCTCTCTTTACATCCCTCAGTCGGTATTTCTTTCATGCTCACAATATCAAACAGGCTTTGCTACTTAAGATCTGAGTTCAAATTCCAGCTCTTTTAGTTGTTAACCTTGGGCATGTTACACAATCTCTGTGGGCCTAAGTTTTCTCATTTAAAAATTGGAAATAAGAATATCAGGAATCAAATGAACTAACATAGTCAAAATGCCCATCAAAGTGCACACATTCATTACTCAATATGTGGCAGGTACTTGTTTATTTATTCATATTATTCTGTTCCTTATTAATGCTCTCAAACAATTCGATTCTGAACTCATAGTGCCACCACACCTCAGACAGCGTATCCAAAATCTTGCCCTTGTAAGATAATTCATAGTTTCCTAGTCTAGATGTCTTCTGATCAAGTCCTTGACCAACAGCTCCTGAGGAAACTGTACTTGGAAATTTGTTCAAAAGAAAGAATCCTGTCCTTGAGTTAAGCCAGGTTAAGAGCTGGAAATACATTTTCTCACTACCCTTGACAAGGGAGACATGGCTGTACAACACATTGGTTAATAATCAGCAAGAAGGTGCTGGTAGCCAAGAGGACTGATTTGAAGATCACCACATTACTCAGGTCAATCAGGAGGAAGATGACCATAAGGAGAACTCAGAAAACGATGACATTAAACAGCAGTGCAGAAACGACTACATAAGGTCATTCACATTGTCAAGAATAACATAAACGACATGAGCATTCTGGATTTTGAAGAGCTTATGATTCTGTTCATGCATTCTAATGGCATCCTTGAGATAATTAAAATGTCTCAAAAACTAGGGAGTGAGGTGTCAAAGCAGATAACTCAATAGAGATGTCAGCTTTCTGTATAACAGCCGTCAAAACAGTGACTAAGATTTAAAACTAGAATCATTTTCTCTTTCCTTGGCCAATTGATGGAACGACAGTGACTTTTTACCAGTGTATGTTCAATAAAATGTAGGCTTGGGAAAAGAGGGAGGAGGCACAAGGGCAAGGAAGCTGAGGTGTTAGGGGTCTATATTCCAATAAATTCTACTTTGAACACTTTCAAACACCTAGTTTTATCCCCTTCTTCCTGCGCCAGAAATAACTTTCAGAAATGAAAAAGTAATTTATGTTCTTCCCGGATTAAAAAGCTCTTCTGAATGGTCACAATTCATGGGATGCATGACCTTTTGTGACTTGTCTTTCAATCATCAGATGTACAGTTTTTCATGAAGCTTGCAGACAAAATAAATTGACACCCCCACCCACCCTACCCTTCATCCATATCTGTCCTGTGTGTTTCTCCAGGATGTTTTTGGAAATTTTACGCCCTGGTTCAGGGTCCCAATAGGCTCACTCTTACGTGTTAGACCATGTATAATGATGGAGCAGTTAAGAGCTTGGGCACTGGAACCAAATCGCATGAATATGAATGCCACTCTGCTGGTTACTAGCTGTGGGACTTTTGTCTGGTAAGTTAGCATTCTGTGCCTCAGATTTCTTATCAGTAAATCAGATATAGTAATAGTACCTAACTCCCAGGATTGTTATGAGCATTTAATTAGCTAACACATGTAAAATTCCTAGGAAAATAAATTTTATCATTTCAGGTTTAATAAACACAGTCATCATAGAGTCAGGTCGTTGTGGTGGTTCGATGGAAAGAACATGGGCCTTGGTGCCAGAAAGACCAGAGTTTGAAGCCCAGCTCCTTCGCTAACCAGCTCTTTGCCATTTAACAACATCCTTAGCATTCCTGCACAACTTCATTTATACACTGGAGATGAAAATATCTACAATACAGAGTTCAGGGAGATAATAAGATCAAAACCACAATGTGCCAAATCCACAATGAGATATCACCTCATAATTGTTAGGATGGCTATCATCAAAAAACCAAAAGATAACAAGTGTTGGCCAGGATGTGGAGAAAAGGGAAACTTTATACACTGTTGGTAGGAATGTCAATGGGTGCAGCCACTATGAAAAACAGTATAGAGGTTCCTCAAAAAAAGTAAAACTTCCATATGAAAAAGTAATCTCACTTCTGGGTATATATCCAAAGGGACTGGAATCACGATCTCAAAGAGACATCAGCATACCCATCTTCATCACGGCCTTATTCATAATAGCCAAGACATGGAAGCAACTTAAATGTCCACGAATAGATGAATGGCTAAAGAAAATGTAGTACATACATAAAATGTAATATTATTGAGCCTTAAAATGGAAGAAAGCCCTGCCATTTGTGACAACATGGATAAAACAAATACGTGATCCTACTTATGTGGGGACTCTAAAATAGTCAAACTCACAGAAGCAGAGAGTAGAATGGTGATTGTCAGCGAATAGGGGAGGGAGAAATGGGGAGATGCTGATCAAAGGATACAAAGTTTCAGTTACTGAAGATGAATGAGTCCCAGAAGTCTACTGTACAGCATAGTGCCTATAGTTAATACTGTATCGTATACATACTTAAAAACTTGCTAAGAAGCCAGATCTTATATTAAGTGCTCTAACAATAATAATAAATAAAGAGGGCAGGAAGAAACTTCTGGAGGTAATGGACATGTTTATGGCATTAGTTGTGGTGACGGTTTCATGGATGTCCACTTATCTCTAAACTCATCAAGTTGTACACATGAAAAATGTATAGCTTTTTTTGTGTCAATTGTATTTCAATAAAGTATTTTTTAAGAAAAAAACTGTAAGTCATCATTTCTATCCTTACACAAGAAAAAGGCTGAAAACCAATGAATTTTCTCACACCCTTTGGAGAATTGAGGTCAGAGGGCAAACTGCCATGCTGAAATCTGGAGAGGGAGATGAATACAGAGAATCACATCTTAAGAGAAGGAAATAAAACAAAAATCATATAAAATAATTAAAACAAGAAAAGACAGAATAAGAGGGTTCAATAAGCAAAAGAAACAAGTGCAGGGCCATCTGATGAAATAAATTCAAATTCTATAAAAATAAAAATACTACTTAACTGCCAACAGCCTTCCAGGAACTATACTAGGTTCTTTGTATGTATTATCTCCATTCCTCCATCAGCCTCTGAAGTAGGTTATCTTTATCTCTATTTTACAGATGAACTGAGGCTTATGCAGGAGAAGAAATGTGCATAAGGTACCACGGCTAACACATACCAGAGCTGGGATTCAAATTCCAAAAGGTGTATTCTTCTTACCATAGCAAACTAGTGTCTCCAAGGGCCACATCGACTCCAAAGAATAAATGTGTAAAAGAATCTGGATTTGGATTAGTAGAAAAACACTATCAGACTGAACACCCACCCCAACTCACAGTATGAGGCAAGGTTTACCTCCAGCTTCCAACCCTGTCTGTCAGCCACTCTTCTGCTGCTCTGGCCCTGGTGGCCATGAGAAGTCCCGTGGGGGTGTCACAGAAGGACTCAAAGTCTCGTGGGCTACTAAATTCTTGTTTGTCTACAACCCATGGATTAGTTAGCATTGTGCGATAGAATCACTGGCAATCAACATTTACAACACTTAAATCAAACCTGCACTTAATTATTGAGTGTTTGTTGTTCATTTCAGCCGTATGTATTGAGCACACATTGACATGTAAGGCCCAATGCTAGGTTATGTGAAGGATACAATGATGAATGACAATTACGATCATATTAAATCCTTATGTGAAGAGCTTTACTCTTAACAGAAGACTCTCACATCCTCACTCACCGGTGATAGGTAATTTATTATCCCAATTTTGCATGTGAGGAAACATATATGTCTGTGATATTGTGATTTATAATAAGAAATATATACTTGGTCTTTGTTCCCTTTTCTGATACAGAGCTCCTAAAACTCTTGGAATTTCCTAAGTGATGAGAGCTTAAAGGTGTTTTTGTTATACTAAGGAGGTAACTTTTGGAAAGCACCTAAGGATGGAAGCTGGTTGTCAGTGGAGCCAACCATGTGATTAGAGGGTTGAAATTTTCAGTCCTGCTCCCTTGACCTCCTGGGAGGGAAGATGGGCTGGAGGTTGAAACAATTGCCAATGGCCAACGATTTAACCAATCATGCCTGTGTGATGAAGCCTCCATAAAAACCCAAAAGGACTGGGTTCTGAGAGTTTCTAGGTTGGTGAACACATGGAGATTTGAGGAGAGTGGCACACCTGGAAAGGGCGTGGAAGCTCCATACCCTTTCCCCATACCTTACCCTATGCATCTCTTCCATCCGGCTGCGTCTGAGTTATATCCTTTTATTAAAAAAATGGGTACTCTAATAAGTAAAATCTTTCTTTGAGTTCTGTGAGCCGCTCTAGCAAATTAATGGAACCCAAGGAGGGGGTCATTGGAACATCCAGTTTGTAGCCAGTCATTCAGAAGCAAAGACAATCACCTGGGCTTGCAGTTGGTGTCGTAAGTGAGGGAGGGAGGAGCAGCCGTGTAGTACTGAACCCTTAACCTGTGGAATCTGATGTTCCCTCCAGGTAGATAGTGTCAGAATTGAATTCACTTGTAGGACACCCAGCTGGTGTTGGAGAATTCCTTGATGGTGTGGGAACCCCCTGACACAGCTTGGAATTGGGTGTCAGAACACAGCAGAATGTCCAAGGTCACACAGCCAGTATTTGGTACAACTGAGATTTGAACTCAGGCCTTCTGATGCCAGAAAATTTAGCCATTCCCTGATTCATGAAGGTTTGCCGTTCCATGAGAGACACAGAAAAATAGATTGAAAGTGAGGCAAAAGTTAAAAAAGGAAAAAAGTCTTGTGGAAGACGAAGAAAAGAAGAGCTAGGCCCTGCCCTCCCTTCTCTTCTCAAACTCGTTCTGCTGAACTGGCAGCCTAACATGTTGGAAGCCTCAGTCACACATGAAAGGGGACTCAACTTTCTCAGCAAGAGACACTATCTACACTGAGCCACTTGGGGAGCAAATGATGCTGTACATGGGGAACATGGAAGAACCATAAGCAGCATCTAAAATTGAGATGATTCAGGCCACAAGATGTGTAGGGAAGAGGATCTGGATAAAAGATACTCTATGGTACTTTGGGAGATAGAAGGTTTTTTATTCAAAATCTGACCCTATGATGGACAAAGATCATGAATAAATTGCTGTTGGTGGATTAGTCTGCTGATGAGATGCAACTCTGAATAACTTATATCAAAGCTCTGGGAGGTTGAAGGCCATACACTAACACTGCGTGAGCTCTGAGCAGACCCTGAGATGGACAACCAACAGATGCACAGTGCAAGATGGTCTTCTTTCAAGACTGATGGCCAGATGAGGGAGAAAAAAAGGTGAAAGCGAATTCCTCACTTGACTTCTTCTCTGCAACCCTTTGCACTCTGTGTCTGGGGGATTGATTTCTGCATTTTCTAGGGTGACTGAGCTGAGTGTCAAGAGTCAAGGGTCCTTTTTCTTCTGACAGTGGGTATGCCAATTGATATAATATCAATATTTGTTCTAATTGATTCTGATTTATCTATTCCTTATTCTGAGATGTTATGCTGACTCAAGAACCAATCAAGAATTTGGTGGGTTTGCCAGACCCATTCCCTACAAGTTACTGACAGCCCCAGGGAGAGCATTGAGCCACTTAGGGGTGAGTGGCAGTGGAGTCCATTTCATTAATAGTGACAAATGTCAGGAATAGGTGAGTAAGGTGAACTCAGAAGACACATAGGTAAGAACAAAGACAATGAGTAACAAGGTGTTCTATTACTAGCCTTGGGAGTGCTGGAGAGGGTATAAAGAAGGATAACATTCAAGATACTGCATTTGGGTAGTTGTTGATTCATATCATTGCATTTTCGGCAATATTTTGCCTGGGCAGTTTACATCTCTCAAAATTGCCACTGCTTACACATACATAGGAGACCAAATGAATATCTAGCATTCCAGAAACTGTTACCCCAGGCATTAAAGGGGTCATATTAATGTAAGCCATATGACCTTCTCAAGGTTGTGCTATTTTGTCTTCTGGAGTCCTCAGTATGCTCCTGAGTAGTCTTTCTACTAATAAAAGATGCTTTCCATGTTTTCCCACTGGTTACCACTGGGCTTGCTAGGGTCTCTATAATATCCTCGGGAACTCCTGGGTGTGCTGGGGTTCCAGCAGCTCTAACAAGCACTATGGCTGTTTCTTCCATTGATTACAAAGCATCATCATTGCCAGTGTTGCTCCAAGTCTCAGATGTGAAGTTACAAAAGCTCCATGATGGACTGTTACAGTAGAGTGGAAACACAGGTCTTAGATGAAACTATTCTTTTCACTAACAGAAAGAGAATTTAAACACCTCTTGTCTTCACAGGAGTCTAACCTGAGTTCATGAAGACAGGGCTTTAAAACAAATGCAGAATATGGACATCATGCTGTGTTTTAGATTGCTCTTCTCTCTCATGTCCAAGACTTCATCACTCAACCAACCTGGTTCTACCTACAGGCTCTTCCCTCAGTTTTCTCCCAGATGTTCCTTATTCTGTAATTCAGTCCTATCCCTGTAGTTTTCCAAGCTTGTTTTAATTTCCTGGTCAATACAGCTAAGTTCACTCACTCCACTTTGGGGGCCCAGGGTTCATGGGTTTGGATGCCAGGTACAGACCCAGCATCACTTATCAAGCCATGCTGTGGCAGCATCCCACATAAAATCCAGGAAGACTGGCACAGATATTAGTTCAGTGACAATCTTCCTCAAGCAAAAAGGGGAAGATTCACAACAGATGTTAGCTCAGGGCCAATCTTCCTCACAAAATAATCATAATCATAATCATAATCATAACAAAACTCTTACTCTTCTATTTTTATTTAACAGATGAAGTAATCAACTAAAAGCAAATAACACTTACATCAAGACAAAATTTACTATAGAAAAATTAGCTCTGAGCACCATTCAGGAGACTGCTTGTAGCTGAGGTTTTTTTGCTATGCAAAATATGGATGAGTAGTTTATACAATTTTTTCAAGTATTCTCTAAACATTTCCACATGTAATATATACATAAATTTTTAAAACTTTTGAGAAAAGATCTTAAGTGTGCTTCATTTTGATAGATCTTTTGGACAAGGTCATCCAAAGAGAGTGATACCTCGTTCTTACCTAAACAAGAAAAAAAATGATTTAGGTGATGGAGAAGGAGCTGAAAACTATTCCTGGTCCCTCCAGGTACACCCTCAGAAGAAATTTATGTTCATGAAGGGAAAGTGACGAAGCCAGCCAAGACTCTATTGGACACCAAATCTCTTCCACCCCGAATCAGACACCGGATAAACTTAAGGTAATAATTTCAAAAGCCCTGAAGGTGGCCTAACATGCTGGCGCTCACTCATAGTGCTTGTCAAAGCCACCCTTGTCTGATTATTAGCTCTGCCATGGATCTTCCTGACAATAGGTACAAGGATGAGGGAGCTTTACCAAGTGCATTTGAGAAGTCAATGAGAGAGCAAAAAGTCACGTACTGGTGACCTACCCATCTCAGGTTGACTCCATTGCCTGTCTGACATGAGCAGTGCTTTTAATTGACAGATGACACTGACTTCCCTCTTCCACCTGTCCCTACGTGATGATCTTTACCAATGATGATGTAATGGCATCTCAAACTCTTTGCCAAAGGGTGAGGAAGGGATTTTCAAGCTCACTTTTATAAGTTAACACATTGTAAATGTAAAGGGAGGATGAGAGAGCAAATAATCAGTGGTCTACCTTTACCAATGCCACTAACGTCTCTTTTCTTCCCCCACTAGGCAGTACTGTCCTGTGCCATCCTCTCTCTGATCATCCAAATTCTACCCATTAGTTGAGATTCAGCTTGAAGCCTGCTCCACCCATGAAGCCTTCTCTGATCTTCCACCACCACCACTAACTTCATCGATCTATGGAAACACTTGAGCAGACAGGGCACACCTTATCACCTAACTTTAGAATATGTACTGCCTCTTTTCTGAGCCAGTGAGTCTTTTTTTTTCCCTGTCCATGTTGAATAAACTTGAATCAGGAACTATGTGATACAAAAAAGGAGTGTGGTGGAAAAGTGGAAATAATATGGGGTTTAGAGTCAAGGAGAGAGAAGTTTGAATCCCAGATCTACTGTATAGTAGCAGTGTTAGTTAGAAATTGTCTAAAAAAACATAAACCTGTACCAACACTGGCTTATACAAATAGGAATTAATTTTCTTCATGTAACTAAGAGTCAAGCAAAAGCAACCCAGGACTGGTGAAGCTGTTCATAGATGTCATCAAGACCCTGGACTCTCTTGATTTGATTGCTCCCCTTGGCTTTCATCCTTATGCTTGTAGCCTGACAGTTGCAAGAAGCCTGCTGAACTCCAGGACGTTATCTCCAAGTCCTCAGAGAAATAGAAGGGAAAAGGCAATGGTCGTTGAAAAAATAATAGTGTGTTCCAGCTGAGGCGGTCCATTTCTAATGAGGAAAGCAAACATTTCCCTGGAATTTCCATCAGCAGACTTCCAATGACATGCAATTGATCAGACCTGTGTTTAATGGCCTCCACCAGCTGAAAGAGGGCTGAGAAGAAAGGGGATCGGGAAAGCTAAGCGATCTCTTTTAAACTTCAATTTCTAAATCTTGAAGGTAAGAGAAGCAGTACCTGCCTTGTAGGGGTTTCTGAGTATGTGAACAGCACACAGCAGGCATAGAGCACAGAGCAGGTGCTCCATAGTTTAAAGAAATAAATAAAAATATAGTGCAATCATTGACCACCTTCCATGATCTAGTCACAAAAAAAGGAAACACCACTTACAGAGTTTACTTTGAGCTAATAATTGTGCAAAACACGTGGATAAAAGTATAATTAAAACGTAATCTTTGCCCTCAAGGAAGTAACAACCTAGCAGGAAAAATACATATGTAGACACATAAGTTCGAGGAAATGTGACAAGTTGCTGTGTAAATATATGTGCAAAGCGGAATGGGAGCATAGAGAAGACAAAGACTAGTGGTACTGATTGGGCTTAGGGAGCACTTCATAGAGGAAGTGATAAATGACTGTGACATAAGGAAGTGTAGGAATTGTCCAGGTAAAGAAGAGAGAAGAGCATCCAAGGGGGGAATCAGCATGTGCAAAGGCACACAGATATGAAATAGCAGGGAGGTTCACGGCAAGGCACAATGACAGAGGATAAGCGGAGGTTTAGGATGCTGCACTTTCTACTCAAGAAAATTCTGTGCTAAAATTAAAGTATGTGCCAGGAAGCTTTTGACATGGCTCCCAATGATCCCCAGCCCCTGAAACTCACATCCTTGTGTAATCCGCCCCACCCCACCCCCCCACCCCCCCCCCCCCGCCATTTATGGACTGGATCAAATGACTTACTTCTAACAAAGAGAATACAGAAAAAATGGTAGACTATGACTTCCATGATTGGGTTACAAAAGATTGACTTTCATCCTTTCATCTTGTTGGTATTCTTTTCCTCTGTGTGTCTTCTCAAGTGTTTGCTCTGATGGAGAGGTCACACGACAAAGAACAGAGAGCAGCCTCTGGATAACAGCCAGCAAGAAATGAAGACCCTCAGCCCAACGCCCATAAGGAACTGAATCTTGTCAATGTCCACGTGAATGGACTTGGAAGTGGGCCTGCTCCATTTGAAGCTTGAGGTGACTGCAGCCCCAGCCAACTTGATTGCAGCCTGTGAGAGTCCTTAAAGCAAAGGACCCGGCTAAGCCCTATCCGGATTCCTGGCACACAGACACTGTGAGATAATAAATAGTTATTGTTTTAAGCCACTAGGTTTTGGAGTTAGGTGTTACACAGCAATAGATAACTAGCACAGTTACCAAGATTTTAATAAACACCCATGTGGTACCTCACTATTGGCATACTTTCCATATAAGAAACTCTAATCGATCAAATGATCCTATTATCTTCAGATACAATCCCTGTTCTGATTGGTCCTCCCCACTGCCCTACCCCCTGCTATCCTTCCACCTCCACACACTATCATTGCATGCTCACCAGATTTACCCTCATACCATCCCTACAGTACCAACACTTGACTCCTACAGAATCTACTTTAACTACCACCATTTTCAATAAGTTCTTTCTCTGATCTTTCTAGATATTACTACATTCCTCTGGATTCCTGCATCTTTGGTTTGCAGTTTACTAACACTTGATTCCTTAGTGGATTTTAGGTAGTTTAGTATTTTAGTTTTTGTTTATTTTGGGGTTTTTTTTTTGGTTTTTGCTGAGGAAGATTTTCCCTGAGCTAACATCTGTTGCCAATCTTCCTCTTTTTGCTTGAGGAAGATTCACCCTGAGCTAACATCTATGTATGTGGGTGACTGCCACAGCATGGCCGCCAATGAGCGGTGTAGGTCCACACCTGGAAACCAAAGCTGGGCTGCTGAAGTGGAGCACACCAAACCTAACCACTGGACCATGGGGCAGG